>NC_060140.1:622758772-623065725 GCF_021461385.2 Schistocerca piceifrons
GTATCATAACTGAAAACTTTTAGCTCTGCAATGTTATAAACACTGGGTCAGAACAGAGCTGTCATTTCCTTTTAAATTTTTTAAAAAATCTGTAGTTGGACGTTGACAGCCAATAAGTACCTCTAAATAGTGAAATACATCCAGCATTTTCATACAGAACATCAGACGCCAAGAAACCTCGGTACAAAATAAAGCGATAAGGATACAGTAGCACATATACAGCTGAAACAGCACTATAAATGATCATCCTAATGAAGATTGTATCCTACTGCAACAGGTGTGGTAAGTGACTTATTTTACATCGTAAGCTGGTTACGCTAGCGGATGAAATTTTTATTTGTATTCTATTTATATATACTATGTATATATTTGTTAATGTTTTTATTGTATAACTGTAACTTTGAAGGACTATTAACGAATCTTCCTGACCAGATAAGGAAGTTACTTATTTGGTATGAAACATAATGCAGTATACGGCCACTGCCTATTATGATATTCCCAAACGACAGACTGAATTAATGATGTTAGCTGTGTGTAATGCTGTTCATAGTTGGCGATCTCATACGCTCATTTGTAGGGAATCGTTGTGATATTGAGGAGAATTTTCGGATCATCGAACCCGGCGGAATGGTGCTTTAACGAAGGTACATGAGTAGTATTTGCAAAAATTGGGTTCGAATCTCCATCTGGACATCCAGATTTAATTTTTTCTTGGTCCCCTTGGTCCCTCTGGACATATTAAGGCGAATGCTCGAATTTCTGTTTCTTATACTTGCCCTACTCGAACTTGTATTCTGTTTCTATTGATTTTATCGTCTTTAAATAGAGGCAGAGGCAAATTAATGTGCTCGTGAGTAATTAGACCCTTGTATTGTCTGAACAGAGTATCATCGAGAAATTCTTATAGTCAGTGGTATCTTTTTAATAAAGTGATCAAATATGTCAACGCATAACTTGAAAGATAGGGAGATGATGCAAACACCCAGCGTAAAGTATGCTTCAAGACTGACAAAGAGAGAAAAATGAGTGTTATCAAGCAATATGATGTAATGTGACGTATGTTTCTGAAAGTGACGGAACAGGGTGAATCAGAACTCCTTAGGTGAAATGTCGGAGGCTGTTGAGAGATATTTTCTGACAAACTTGAGCCAGTCACTCACGACACTCGCTGCTGACAGGTCATACGGAGTTTACCCTTCGCCCTCAAGCTTGTATTCAGTACTGCTCTGTTCTCTCTCGGGTTTATCTTTTCAGCAATGTTAGTTGTGCGTAATCAGTGATAAACAGCAGTGACGATAGGTTTACTCCTGAAGAGTTGGCCAATATACGCCTCGTGTACGCAATCACTGAATTCAATGGAAGAACGGCACAACGTCGCTAAAAGGATCTGATCTCTCAGCGACTATTTTATGATTTTTGGTTTGGGGTGGCTTTAAATATTGTGGGCTAGCATGAGACTTTTATTTAACTTATACCGCGATAACACTCGTACAGACATCGGCTGCCCCGAAGTACGTACGATATACTATTTTTTTAAACATAGCGCGTGACTCATCGCCTTCTAATAAATAGTTTGCGTGGGTGCTGCTATTTAGGAAAGAAAACATGCGTATTCTTACGAAAACTGTAATTATTAATATGAGTCTCAGGGGCTACTGGTTGTTTATTTACCAAATTACACAACGATTAACTGAGATATTGCGTAATGTATTGATTTTTTAATATTTGTTTTTCATTATTTGCAAGGCAAAACTGGAGAGAATCTCGTTGCCGTTAGGCGGCCAAAATGAAACATACTGAACTCAATCAGTATTCTAAATATTTATAAACGAAATCTATTTTGACTCTTTTTAACTTTGAAATTAATGAAAGATCAAAACTGAGAAGTCTCTCGCATTTACATTTAACATTATGACATGATATTTTAATTAAATAATACAGTCAGTGTAATGGCCGACTAAATCCTGCTAGGGGAGATGAGCTCCCTGTACTGCGAAATTCTGTAAAAACTTTGTTAATTATAATTAGTGGTTGCAATCATGAGAGGTGACAACTAAGTCAATAATACACATGTTCTAATGACAATTTCTATTATGTTTTTCAAAATACAGATAAAACTTACGTTAATTATCAGATAGCACTGCAATGGCGGCCTACCGCTAGTTGAAACAAAACAGGAGAGCTAGTTCACTCAAAGCATTGTCTCTGGTCTTCATGGTCTATGTTACACAGAGATTATACAAAAAAAACTGTGTTTTTTGTTAATTACATCGATATTTGTGTTTTGATAATAATAACTTACGTTCTTTACTATTTGTTATACATCGCGCACACGTACACAGTCTTGAAATAATTTATAATTCACGCGTCTCATAACAAAAACTTCCTTTCCCTTTCCGCAAATGTCAATTTATGTGACTTACCGTCACAGACGGCAACCACTTCCCAACACTGTAACACACTGACACGACAAAAGTCATGGGGTAGCGATATGCACGTGCACAAATGACGGCTGTATCGCGTAAACAAATTATAAAAGGGCAGTGCATTGGAGGAGCAGTCATTTGTACTCAGGTGATTCATGTGAAAAGGTTTCCGACGTGATTATGGCCGCACGTCGGTTATTAACGGAATCTGAATACTAAATGGTAGTTGGAGCTACACGCATCGGACCTTCCATTTAGGAAATAGCTAAGCAATTCGATACTCCGAGATCCACTGTGTCAAGAGCCTGCCGAGAATAACAAATTTCTCACCACGTACAAGGCAGTGGGGATGACCTTCACTTAACGCATCAGCGTTTGCTTAGAGTTGTCAGAGCTAACAGACAAACAACACTGCGTGAAATAATCGCAGAAATCAATGTAGGGCGTACGACGAACGTATCCGTTAAGCCAGTGCTGCTAAGTGTGTTGTTAACGGGCTGCGGCAGCAGAATGCCTTTGCTAACAGCACGGCATCGCCTGCGGCACCTCTCCTAGGCTCGTCACTATGTCTGTTGGACCACAGGCGACTGAAAAACCATGGCCTGGTCAGACGAGTCCCGATTTCAGCTTGTAAGAGTCGATGGTAGGATTCCATTGTGGCGCAGACCCAACGAAGCCATGGACCCAACAAGGCATTGTGCAAGCTTGTGGTGGCTCCATAATGGTGTGGACTGTGTTTACATGAAATGGGTTGGGTCCGCTGGTCGAACTGAATCGATCATTGACTAGAAATGGTTACGGTCGGCTACTTGGAGATCGTTTGAAGCCAGAAAACGATGGGATTTTTATGGATGACAACGCGCCATATCACCTGGCCATAATTGTTCGGGGTTGGTTTAAAGTACATTCTGGACCATTGTGGCGGATGATTTGGCCACCCAGATTGCCCGACATGAATCCCATCGAACATTAATGGGATACAATCGACAGGTCAGTTCGTGCACAACGTCCTGCACCGGCAACACTTCGCAGTTATGAACGGCCATGGGCAGGATGGCTCCATATTTCTACAGGTTTCTGCAGGGGCTTTGAGAGATTTGTTGACTCCATGTCACTTCGAGCTGCTGGACTACACCGGGCAAAATGAGGCCCGACACGATATTTGGAGGTAAGCCATGAGTTTTGTCACCTTAGTTTGGGCTTTTTTTCCTGGCTATCTTTCGCAACATATGTCAACAGCTGTTGAATAAGTTATCGTTGGTTTCACCGTCTTACTCTTACTGCAATTAATTAAACAAGTAACGTTTTTACATAAAAATAAACTTTTTTAAGATTACGTTGACTGAATGCCTGAACTGTGGAATGGAATCAAAACTCGAATTATTGTGTAGCGTGTTGTAACTGCAAGTGGTGTACTCACACTGTGTTATTGTTGGCAAAACTTTACACGAATTTATCGTTCACTGCAACTCCCAATACCAATAAAGAAATACAGTCACTGCAGAATACTTTCAGCACCTTAGGCACTGAATCCTATGGCCCTGTTCGAAACTAATAACTTTGGTTCCTGTGCACATAACAAATAAATTAAATTGTCTTACCTCTAGAGAAGCAACGGTAGAACGCGATATATTCTAGTCTCTCACTAAAAATATAAATATGCTAGCAACAGGTTCAGCGATGTGCAATACTTTGAAATGCACATGGAATTGTTTTGACTGATAAATGAAAACATTTATGAAAATCCAACTTCTTTGAAAAACATGTGACCTGGACAGGGAGGCGGTACTGATTGTGGTGAATTACCAACACTGATTTTTTTAGCAAAATTATATTGCAAGTTAAGTTTGTCTTTTCAAAAACATCCGACAATTGAAGTTACATTACTCACAACTGATTCACAAACAATGAAATTTGAACAGTGAGTATTATCTATATCTTATTAAACCAGTATAAATGCAAATCATCAAATTACATATAGCTCTGTTACAAATCGTAAAAGCATTACAAAAGTGAAATACGTAACTAGCCTTTTTATCAAAACAGTTTACGTACCTTCTGGGGTTACTCAACAATTACAAATTATCAGCCAACTCATCTATACTAACGCGCTGGCAGAGACAAAAATAATAATTATTTAACATCTTTACCTTGCTTACATGAAGACTTCTGCTTCCAGGTTCAACAATATTGACATACCTAAATTAATGTAACACTTGGTGGCTTCACACAGCACACCACAAAAACTGCCTACTCCCAGAAGTAATATCTCTGGATCTGTGGTGTAAAGCCTAGCAAATATATATATATATATATATATATATATATATATATATATATAAGAAAGTCGTGTTAGTTACACTCTTTAGGACTTAAGAACGGCAGGACCGATTTGGCTGAAAATTGGTGGAGAGGTAGCTTAGAACCAGGAGACGGACATAGGATACTTTTTATCCCGTTCGACCGCCATAAAACGTGGTATAACAAAAACGCATCTGACATGGAATACCAAAACGCAAATGACAGCTAAACGTCTATGGTTAAGTATCAGTATATATTGTAACAACAACGACGCTGTACTATTGCACATATAAGTAAATTTTTTTTCCAACTGATTTTTCGATAAAGTAGTGTAATTGATGTTCTGATTTCATTTCTTTTTTGTTTCATGTCATTGTGTTAGGAAAACTGTAAACGGGTTTCAATGTGAATATTAAAGTTTATGTCAAATGTCAAGCAATATTGTAACAGAATTGAAATGTAAGAAACGTTGAAACTGTTGTAAGATGTTTAAAATTGTAACTGTGCGTCTGGACCATACGTAGGCAATGTGTTCGGATATGTAGAATGCAAAACCTCGGGTGAATACCCTGTCTGTAAGGGAGCGGTAAAAGGTGGATGGCAGGCGAGCGCGGGAAAATGCACGCGGGCACTGCACGGCACAACGGGCTCAGCAGTAGTAGCTGGAGTTTGGCATTGGTCTGAGCAACACCTTCTGGAGCGAGGAGGCTCTCCTGGAAGACGTAGTTTCACTGAGCCTCGGGTATGCTGTTCCAACGCCCATACAGCATGGCAATATTCCATAGGCACTAAATGGAAAAGTATTGCGACGCTGAGAAGAATTAAAGTGCCGATACGTCAAGAGCCATAGCTGTGGTTGTATGTGTGCTCTGTGCCTCGCCATCTCGCCGCATGCCAACCGCCGCATCGATACAAGCAGGTTGAAACTTTTAGTAATGTATACGTATGGACCATAGAGTGAACTGTTCAATAATAACCTAAATTTTACCAGAACTTTCCCCTCATTTAATTATCCTCACAACTAACCTAGGCAGGGTCCTTTCCAAATGTTGTGCAATCCGAGTGTCGCTAAATGAAAAATTAAATTTTTTGTTAATAATAATTACTTGCAGACCTAGTTATGTTAGAATGGTGTTTAAAGAACTGTTTTGTTAATGAACCAGTAAATGAATAACGAAGGTCTAACGAAGTTGAAGGTAACTTTAATATTGATATAGTAATGAAGTTTAATTATTTCGAGACAGATATAAAGGTATTTAAATGAGAAGTAAATAAGATAAAAAGAGTAGTAACTCATATACTGGAAATCTTGAACGCATGATAATTTCAGTAATCAATTTTTTTAATATAGTGATCATAACAGTTTCAGGGTCCCCCCTCCCCCTTTTTATTCATTTGAATTCTGAAGTGTTCCACATTGGTTTGACCAGCAAAAGTTAAAGTCAATATATAAGTCAAAATTTATCAGTGTTTTATTTTTATCAAAATTGACATTTTGTGTGTGGCTCGAAAGCGCTATTCCTAGGGTAACCTATGCCCTATTTTAATCAGATCAGTAGACAGTATAGAGCCTTGTAGTATACATTATAGTGCAGTGTTATGTATTCATGATTTTTTTCATATCAGTACAGAACGTGAAACTATCAGTTCACTAGATTTTCTGGTTCTAGAATTGTACTATATTATGCAGTGTTACTACTTGTTGTTTTGCATGAATATACATCAACTTGTACAGGGAAGAAACTCAGTTAATGCCTAATTAGGCTGGCGACTGTATTATTATCAAATTGGTAGCATCTTCAGTCTTGCTTTTGGTACATAATGACGTGTAATTGCATTTTGAACTTACTTGACGGATCATTGTTAGTACAGAGTGGGTGTAAGTCTGATTTGCCACCATTCAGGTACACGCGGTCAGTACCTATACGAAAATCCTGTCTCGTAAGGTGAACCCCGCTCACTTACCATAGTACAGGCTTTAATGAGTATTGTGTGCCACACGCGCACGTTACAATATCATTAATTAAAAATTCAAAGAAATAATTTGTATTTTCTTTGAATCATCATTAACAATGCCGCGACCAAGACGATCGAATATTTCTCGACAAAGCCGTAATGTGAAAAGTAAGTTGATGAACAATGTTATTTACGCGACGATACTCAAAGGAAAATTCGAAGATGAGGAAGTTCTCATTCCCGGGATCCCGATGATCCCAACCGAGTGCCGTTTGAGTTTAAAAGACTTCAATTTCCGATCCGTCTTGCATTCGTCACGACCATTAACAAATCACAAGGCCAATCCTTGAAAGTGTGTTGTTTAAATCTGGAATATCCGTGTTTTTCACATGGTCAATTATATGTGGCATGTTTACGAATCGGAAGACCATCTGCTTAGTTTTTTCTTGCGCCTAATAATAAAACAAAAAATGTCGTGTATCACAAGGTACTTAAATGAAGAGTGGAAGGTATGCACCAAAAACCATAAAGAGTAAAGCATCACTAAAATACTTAATTCTTTTATTTGTATTTCCTAATAAAAAATTGAACTCAACATCCAAAATCTGGTTATTTATTGGCTTTAAGGCGGAACAGAGTTCGCCGAGTCAGTTAGTCGTTTATAAAATCATATTCGGATATTCGGGTGCCACATACAAATGTGCACCAGTAGACTCACTCCTATCAAGTAGAATTTTACACCAGACGTGTTAAGCTTTTATTTATAAAGCATCTTCTGTGGTCATTCTGTAAGTTTGAATACTTACGTTTGTACGTTTTGGTTGTTATACAGTAAAATAGAATTTCTTGATGTACAATTTGGTTACGGTGTTTTTGTCTCTTGTTCACATATTTTGTAAACCACTGCTTTTTCCTTGTTTGTTAGTGGAGGTTAAGGTCGTAAGAAACCTTGTTGTACTTGTACAGTCAGCAGTGTTTCATCTTTTTGCACTTTCTCATAGTGTGCATTGCCGTTATCTCACTTGCACTGCCCTCCCTCACAATCTGATTCAATCCCCTCTCACTCTCTCTCTCTCACTCTCTCCTTTCCCTCCCCCTCCACCTCCTCTTCCACCTCCCCTTCCACCTCCCCCTCCACCTCCCCCTCCCCCTCACACAAACACACACACACACACACACACACACACACACACACACACACACTTGAAACATTTGGTACACGCACACACACTTGAAACATTTGGTCCGTACTACTTCCTCTCAAAATATGAAAAGCAAATAGCTTGAGTAGAAGAGATGTGTTTTATGGTATCGAAGATAAAAAAGTGTTCATATTTCTTAAGGTATGCACCTTAGAGCCCTTATTTACTAGACATTTTTGTTTTGGTGTAAGGAAACTGCCCGTAAAATGTGGCGGTGTCTTTGTGTGATACCCTGTAGAATCTGACATTTTAACAACTTTCACAGCCTACAGGTAAAGCAAATGAACATCTATAAACACTTAACTACTGTGCTTAGTGTGAACGTGTTAGCTGCAGTTCTATTTCCTAAACTGACTTGAAGTGCAAATAACGCCAATGCAGCGTAACAAAAAAAGTGCAATAACGCGAAAAACCGCCAAGTCTTTATGTACAGTGAAATTTCTTTCGATCTCAACCTCCGTTAACAAAGAAGAAAAAAGCAATGGTGTGAAGAACATGTGAAGAAGAGCCAGAAACACCGTAAGTAAACTGCAAGCCAAGAAATATTGTTTTTGTCTATAACAACCAAAATGTACAGACATATGTATCCATATTTACAGAATGACCGCTGAAGACGCTTTGAAAATAAAAGCGAAACGCATCTGGTGCAAAATTCTATTTAATTAATTGCAGTAAGCTTCAGACGGAGAAACCAATAGTAATTGACATTTCCTTCGTTTCTGAGTGAATGAATATTGCAGACCTTTTTTCAGTTCTGAAGGGATTTTTCAGAAATGGATATAACTGAAATAACGAATAACACCGCTTACATTATTACTCAGTAACGAGTCGTCGGCGATTTTGGATCCCTACACCAAAACACTCAGAAAATGCGTCTGAACAACATCCGAAATTTTGATTGGTAGATTTCGGTTTCTGTCTGTATATGAGGGTGTTTACCAAAGTGGCATTTTAGTTCTTTTCATTACGTGAAGACTACCTCAGACATATCTAGAGGAGTTGTTTTCAACCCCAGGCGATGCGAAATTGGAAAATTAGTGGTAAGGTCTTCTGGGACCAAACTGCGGAGGTCATCGGTCCCTAAGCTTACGCACTACTTAAACTAACTTACGCTAAGGACAACGCACACACCCATGCCCGAGGGAGGACTCGAACCTCCGACGGGGTGGAGCCGCGCAGGCGATGGGATTAAATGATCATCAGAAAGGCCCTGAGACTAACTACCATACTCTGGAAGCAATCGTAAATAATACCAAGTGGATCATAGTAGCCATGTGGCCACGTGCAGCTTCTGCCTCTTTTAATCATGACTTGGTCCTAGGAAGCTGTCATTACTCAACAAGGACTAAGATAAATGAAAGGACTTAGAGAGCTGGCACGGGGCTAGAGGCTGTCTCAGATGGCAGTGAACTGAGGAAATGATCAGAACCGTTTTCAAGTGAGTTATATTGTCGCTGGCAGTGCAGTAATGAACATGTCGGATGGAGAGTATACAGCCTGTATTTGCTAGATAGATCTTGTAATACAATTTATTTGCATAATGCATAATTTAGTAAATCGGTAAAGGTAGTGGCTATAAAGACAAATTTATTACCTATCGGTCACAAGGAGCTTTCGCAGCTACGGACATATATAGTGCTATTTTCGATAGCAATTTACGTAGCTCTAAAGAAACATCTATGACTGAATTTTCTGTTGCAAATTACAGAAGAGCTGCATAAAATGAAAAAAAGGAATAAAGAATAGTGCTAAATCCCAATACATTGGGAAATTATAGGGGAGGGAATGGGACGCCTCCCTTTTAAAAGGAACCGCTTAGGTATTTCCGTCAAGCGGATTAGAGAGGTTAAGCAAAACATGCAACTGGCTGGTGTGATGGGGGTGTGAACCTACAACCCCCGCAAGCCTGTCCTGTGCCTAACCATTGAACCGCCTGGGTATAAGTGTAAACCGGAGATGAACCAAAATTAGAACTTCTCCGTAGTAAAAGAGGACGTAATGTTTTTTGTACGATTTTATTACCTATTGTAACTTGTATTTAGCAATAGTAGAGGAATAAATAATCATTCACTACTGCCTCACTTTTGTGCACAGGAAATCTTATCTTTGTTGATTTCTCCTCGTAGCAGTATCATTAACATTCACACTCTCCAGTCACATTAATGCGATTCATGTCAAAAGCCTCAATAATTACCTTTTGTAGCATCGACCGCTGCGAAACGTTCAGGAAGAGCGTTAATGAGGTTCTGGAAGATACCGACAAGGATGTGGAGCCATGCCTACCCTGGTGCCATGGTCAGCTGCCCTTTGCTTCTCGGATGGCGATCCATGGCACGAGCAGCCAGATCAGGTAGTACCACAGATTCTCTTGTTGTTGTTGTTGTTGTTGTTGTGGTCTTCAGTCCTGAGACTGGTTTGATGCAGCTCTCCATGCTACTCTATCCTGTGCGAGCTTCTTCATCTCCCAGTACCTACTGCAGCCTACATCCTTCTGAATCTGCTTAGTGTATTCATCTCTTGGTCTCCCTCTACGATTTTTACTCTCCACGCTGCCCTCCAATACTAAATTCGTGATTCCTCGATGTCTCAGAACATGTTCTACCAATCGATCCCTTCTTCTAGTCAAGTTGTGCCACAAACTCCTCTTCTCTCCAGTTCTGTTCAATACCTCCTCATTAGTTATGTGATCTATCCATCTAATCTTCAGCATTCTTTTGTAGCACCAGATTTCAAAAGCTTCTATTCTCCTCTTGTCCAAACTATTTATCGTCCACTTTTCACTTCCATACATGGCTACACTCCATACAAATACTTTCAGAAACGACTTCCTGACATTTAAATCTATACTCGATGTTAACAAATTTCTCTTCTTCAGAAACGATTTCCTTGCCATTGCCAGTCTACATTTTATATCCTCTCTACTTCGACCATCACCAGTTATTTTGCTCACCAAATAGTAAAACTCCTTTACTATTTTAAGTATCTCATTTCCTAATATAATTACCTCAGCGACACCCGACTTAATTCGACTACATTCCATTATCCTCGTTTTGCTTTTGTTAATGTTCATCTTATACCCTCCTTTCAAGACACTGTCCATTCTGTTCAATTGCTCTTCCAAGTCCTTTGCTATCTCTGACAGAATTACAATGTCATCGGCGAACCTCAAAGTTTTTATTTCTTCTCCACGGATTTTAATACCTACTCCGAACTTTTCTTTTGTTTCCTTTACTGCTTGCTCAATATACAGATCGAATAACATCGGGGATAGGCTACCACCCTGTCTCACTCCCTTCCCAACCACTGCTTCCCTTTCATACCCCTCGACTCTTATAACTGCCATCTGCTTTCTGTAAAAATCGTAAATAGCCTTTCGTTTCCTGCATTTTACCCTTGCCACCTTCAGAATTTGAAAGAGAGTATTCCAATCAACATTGTCAAAAGCTTTCGCTAAGTCAACAAATGCTAGCTAGAATCGTAGGTTTGCCTTTCCTTAATCTAGCTTCTAAGGTAAGTCGTAGGGTCAGTATTGCCTCACGTGTTCCAACATTTCCACGGAATCCAAACTGATCTTCTCCGAGGTCTGCTTCTATCAGTTTTTCCATTCGTTTGTAAAGAATTCGCATTAGTATTTTGCAGCTGTGACTTATTAAACTGATAGTTCGGTAATTTTCACATCTGTCGACACCTGCTTTCTTTGGGATGGGAATTATTATATTCTTCTTGACGTCTGAGGTGATTTCGCCTGTCTCATACATCTTGCTCACCAAACGGTAGAGTTTTGTCAGGACTGGCTCTCCCAAGGCTGTCAGTAGTTCTAATGGAATGTTGTCTATTCCCGGGGCCTTGTTTCGACTCAGGTATTTTAGTGCTCTGTCAGACTCTTCACACAGTATCATATCTCCCATTTCATCTTCATCTACATCCTCTTCCATTTCCATAATATTGTCCTCAAGTACATCGCCCTTGCATAGACCCCCTCTATATACTCCTTCCACCTTTCTGCTTTCCCTTCTTTGCTTAGAACTGAGTTTCCATCAAAGCTCTTGATATTCATGCAAGTGGTTCTCCTTTCTCCAAAGGTCTCTTTAATTTTCCTGTAGGCAGTATCTGTCGTACTCGTAGTGATATGCGCCTCTACATCCTTACATTTGTCCTCTAGCCATCTCTGCTTAGCCATTTGCACTTCCTGTCAATATCATTTTTGAGACGTTTGTATTCCTTTTTGCCTGCTTCATTTATTGCATTTTTATATTTTCTCCTTTCATCAATTAAATTTAATATTTTCTCTGTTGCCCAAGGGTTTCTAGTAGCCCTCGTCTTTTTACCTATTTGATCCTCTGCTGCTTTCACTACTTCATCCCTCAAAGCTACCTATTCATCTTCTACTGTATTTCTTTCCCCCTTTCCTGTCAATTGTTCCCTTATGCTCTCCCTGAAACTCTGTACAACCTTTGGTTCTTTCAGTTTATCCAGGTCCCATCTTCTTAAATTCCCACCTTATTGCAGGTTCTTCAGATTTAATCTACAGTTCATAACCAATAGATTATGGGATTATGGTCAGAGTCCACATCTGCCCCTGGAAATGTCTTACAGCTTAAAACCTGGTTCCTAAATCTCTGTCTAACCATTACATAATCTATCTGATACCTTTTAGTATCTCCACGGTTCTTCCATGTATACACTCTTCTTTCATGATTCTTGAACCAAGGGTTAGCTGTAATTAAGTTATGCTCTGCGCAAAATTCTACCAGGCGGCTTCCTTTTTCATTTCTTAGCTCCAATCCATATTCACCTACGATGTTTCCTTCTCTCCCTTTTCCTACTCTCGAATTCCAGTCACACATGACTATTTTTATTCATTATTAAACTTATTCCTGCATTACCCCTATTTGATTTTGTATTTATAACCCTGTTTTCACCTGACCAAAAGTCATGTTCCTCCTGCCACCGAACTTCACTAATTCCCACTACATCTAACTTTAACCTATCCATATCCCTTTTTAAATTTTCTAACCTACCTGCCCTATTAAAGGATCTGACATTCCACACTCCGATCTGTAGAAAGCCAGTTTTCTTTCTGCTGATAAATACGTCCTCTTGAGTAGTCCCCGACCGGAGATCCGAATGGGGGACTATTTACCTTTGGAATATTTTACCCAAGAGGACGCCATCATCATTTAATCATACAGTAAAGCTGCATGCCCTCTGGAAAAATTACGGCTGTAGTTTCCCCTTGCTTTCAGCTGTTCTTAGTACCAGAACAGCAAGGCCATTTTGGTTAGTGTTTGCGACCGAACCACCGAATCCTTCCATCAGTAAATGGGGTATGTTCTCAACCGACTCGGTTGTTTTAACCCCCTCCCCTGACGGAATGACCCGCTTCCTAATTCCGTATGTATATCACCAATACGGACTTGCAGCTGTCATGCCTTTGCGCTTACTGCTACGTATTTTAACAGTTAATAGCTCAGTCCTAATGGTAAGAGGTAGTAGTGAATTCAAGTGGTTAATATTTGAAAACAGCACAGCTGCCACACGCTCAGTTCACTTGTACTCCGCTCCTACCCTCGCCATTGCACAACATTAACTATGTGCTACTTGGACCTTGCTAAGCTATTAAATTCACTTGCGTGTACATTTTGACCGTTACTCGCTAGTATTTACCTAATAATTAAAGCACACTCCTAACCAGACTATTTCCCAAAGAGCTGTGATGATTGAACGGGTTCGATCCACGGCGTACAGTGCCCTACAGTTCACACGGTAACACTGCCTACCTGACCCACTTAACTTGCTAGTGAGCTTATGTATCCAATCATCAATGCTAGCAGCAGTGGATAATCCTATCAGCACGATGAGAGCAGCAGACTTACCGTCGAATCCTCCTGAAAATACTTATAACTACGGTCGCCAGCTCTGAAGGAGCAAAAGAATAAATCAAGTTTTAGCTCATTTCAAAGTGAAACGGCTTGAGTTGAATTTAAACTTAATTTTGAATATTACTATTACTGATCATTTGAGGTGATTCAACAAAGCGAATACTCTTTCAATTTGTGTGTGTTGACTTGGTAATTACTAGCAAGACTATTTATGCAACTTGGGTGAACAAAATTCTATCCTTCAACATAATGTAATGATTTTGGATATTACTCTTTGAACAATTGATATAGAATTACTTAAGTGACGTTGCTTGAGAAAGGTTACTCAGAAAAATTTCAGTTAACTATAAATAGGCGACTCATTCTGGTGTGACCATTGCTCTTTTCAACATTCTTATACGCTAAAGTATTCTACAACAAAAAGATTTGTAAATGAAAGAGGCGATGGTGGCCTCAGTCTGATTTCGCTACACTATGTTTGAGGTTACTACACTTTACAAAGAACAACATGCGTCATAACTTTACTCATAACTGTATTCAGTCCTCTGTACTTGCAACAAAAGAAAAACTGGTATTCTCCTTTTACATTTCGATAAAGTTCGGATTAACAATTACAAGCAGTGTTGCCTTGGGTACACGTGCCGGTGCTGGTGGTGAGATGTATGTGGATAACGCAACTCTTCACGCCTCATGCCCTTAATGGCGGCTGAAACTACGAGCCGTAGCACTCGTATAAGCTACCGCATGCTCGCCATAAAATCTGGGCGCAGGAACTCTTACAATCAGCCCCAGTGGCATAGAGGCGGCTTCGATAACCATTCGTCGCGTTTTACTCCACCAACGCCGACGATATTCTCCTCTTCGCCATTGCACAATCACTTTTGCGTGAGCACTGTTACACACGTCCGATCACGTCAACTCTCCCCAGGCCATTCTATTGTTCAGTCCCTGTGTCTCCAGCTACCACTAGCGACGCTTGTATCACCTAGAGTGGGGGCGTTCCCCTACCACATTTTTGCCGAAATTATTTAGTGTTTAAGAAATTTTATATTTATTACCCTGGAGTTCATACCAGTCATAATAATTTACTACTAGCGCTTTACAACATTCAATTATACAGTAATAACTTATAATGACCAAGAAAAAGAATACATTTGAGTCCGAGAACTTAGTGCATTGTCTCCAAATTACTGGCAGCCTACCATCATTTCAGTTCCGTTACAAGGCCAGATCAGTCAGTCATCCAGACTGCTGCCCCTGCAACTACTAAAAAGGCTGCCGCCCCTCTTCAGGAACCACACGTTTGTCTGGCCTCTCAACAGATACCCGTCCATTGTGGTTGCACCTACGGTACGGCTATCTGTATCGTTGAGGCACGCAAGCCTCCCCACCAACGGCAAGGTCCATGGTTCATGGGGGGGACAGATTTTCTATTGGGTTTAAAACCGGGGAATTTGATGGCCAGGGAAATACGGTAAACTCATCCTGGTGCGCAAGGAATCGAGCACGCAGACTGCGAGTTGAGTGAAACTTTGCATTGCTCTGCTGGTGGATACCACCGTGCCAAGGAAAAGCAAACTGCATGTAGGAGTGGACGTGCTCCCTAAGGATCGATACACACTTGCGATGATCCATTGTACCTTCCAGAATGACGAGGTCATCCAGGGAACGCGACGAAAACATTTCCCAGACCATAACGCTCACTCCTGTGTTTACTTTCAGACTTTCACACCGTACACACGAACTGCCACTTTTCCGATGCAGTATGAAACGTCATTTATCTGAAAAGGCCACCTGTCGTACTGGACGTCCAGTTTCGGTGCTAGCATGCAAATTCCAGTCTTCGTCACTGATGAACACTGTCAGTTTCCGGGAAGTATTTGACGTGAGATTCCACTGCTGTTTGTTGATGAAGGTTGGAGCATGTAATTTAGATTCCTAGATAATAGTGCTCGAGGGTGAGCGTTGATCAGAGACAAAAGTATTTGAACCGTGAATTTACTTTCAAAATGTTTTCTTAAAGAATTTACGTTATTTACTAGCGATTCATCAACAACATTAACACATTTAATCACCCTATGTGAGCGTGGAAGTAGTTGCCGGTGGGTAACTGATGAAAACAAATTTCTTTCAACAAATGGAAATTTTATTCCTAAAAACCCTTCCTTCTTTTTTTAAAAAAAAAAAACAGATTTAAAAATTATAATCAGAAAGCACCCTCTAAATATCTAGTTACAATTTATCCAAAGGCAGAAATCACATTTTTTTTTTTTTTTCTTTTGAGTGTGAGCTTTCGGGGTGAGAACCTTGCTGCTCCCTTTTAACACAGCCGTAGTCACCGCTCACAACCTCTGAAAGACTACCCTGGTGCAAATCTCAACACACCAGATTAATTTAAACTAAAAATTTTAACAACTCACAGAAACACATAAACTATGCACCCCGTAGGAGGGATGCAAATGGGACAAAACACTCATATTAAAAAAAAATTACTTGCCAGCCAAAGTGCAACTTGTTTTTAAAAGAAAACTCTTACGATGGAAGGGTGGCAACTTCATATACTACAATGACCATTTAAATAAAAACCCATGAAATGCAGTCTTACATAAAATGTACAAACATGCTCTACATTACACATATACCGCCTCTCAAGATGATAGACAAGATAAAAACGTATTTCAGGAATTAGGCCTTTACACCTTAAGCAATAAATTCGTTAACACCGAATCCGACAAACATGACAGAGGCAGCTATTAACGTATGGCAGATTTACAGGGGATTACTGAACAACCCGAACTGTAGATTGCTGTAACCCGCCCCTACTCCACAAGGGAAAAACGGACCACCCAATTCATAAATAACCACCTTCCCGCGGGTGGGCAAACGGAGAAGAATGGTGAGGCGACCCCAAAACACAGCGGCTGGTGACCTCACCAAGAAAACAGGTAGAATTAAACAAGTAAATGAAACAACATATCTCCAATCACTTAACTTCTGATAAACCGCGGTTTCTGGCGAAGACCTGGCGCAGCACCCCCAAAACGCTCTCCCGAACCGTCCGTTGCCAGCCGCTTCAACGGCCGCAGGAAGGCGCGCCGATCTCCTGTCTCACGGCGTCGCAGCTCGCACCGGTCAGTCTGATGTCGTGGTTTGACTCCTATTGCTCTCGTGTCGGCCGCGAAGCCACTACCCCTTTCTATACGGCGCGTCCCACTGGACTGACGTGGTAACCTTACATGTGCCGACGCTCAAGACGGACAAGTCATCTTGTGTCCCAGTGCAGCGACTGATCAACCGATCGATCCAACTGCCAATGACCATTGCCTGAACAAACTCGAGCAGACTAGCGGCCTAACATATTCTAGTACTCCGGACGACAGACAGACACTGACTGCCCCACGCTGACCCGGCTGACCATCTGACCAGACTCGCCGACTGGAGAGCTCATAGCGCCCCTTAAATACACGTGAACAGCCAACCTTTCCCCTTTCCCACCAGAGGGAGACACCAAAGCTGCGATTGCCACAGCGGCGCCACAGCCAGAAACGGAGGGCGACTGCTTCACACTACGCGCTGCGGCGCGCTCTTCAAAACAGCAATTTTTACCACGGCTCGGTATTGTTACATGTGCTCAGTGTAAATATGATAGGACCGCTTTTATTTTCTATAGTTATACATAAATGACCAACCGAACAGGGTGAGCTGCAATTTACGGCTGTTTGCTGATGACGCTGTGTTGTACGGAAAGTTGCCCTCGCTGAACGGCTGAAGGAATATACAAGACGACGTAGACAAAATTTTTAGTTGATGTGATGGATGGTAGCTTGCTCTAAATGTAGAAAAATGTGAGTCAATGCGGATGAGAAGGAAAAACAGTCCTGTAATGTTCGAATACAGCATTAGAATGGTGCAGCTTGACACAGCCACTTTGATTAAATATATAAGCGTAAAGATGCAAAGCTGTACGAACTGGAATGCGCACGTAGGTTTAGTGATAGGGAAAGTCAATGCTCGATTTCGTTTTATTGGGAGAATTGTGGCAAATTGTAGCTCATCCACAAAGGAGGAGGCATGTAGAACGCTAGTGCGACCCATTCGTGAGTACTGTTCGAGTATTTGGGATGCCCACCAGGACAGAAAGACATCGAAGCAATTCAAAGGCGAGCTACTAGATTTGTTACTGTTAGGTTCGATTAACCCGCAAGCATTACGGAGAAGTATCGTGAACTCAAATGGGAATTCCTGGAGGGTATACAAAGCTCTTTTCGCAAGATACTATTGCGCAAATTTAGAGAAACGGTATTTGAAGCTGACTGCACAACGATTCTACTGCCGCCAACGTGCATTTCGGCTAAGGACCATACCTGTAAAGATAAGATGCGAAACAGGTTATTAGATAGTCGTTTTTCCCTCGCTCTATTTGTGAGTTGAACAGGAGAGGAAATAACTAGAAATGGTAGAAAATATCCTCTACCACCCACCGAACAATGGTTTGCGGATTATGTA
Organism: Schistocerca piceifrons; assembly: GCF_021461385.2. Taxonomy (NCBI): domain Eukaryota; kingdom Metazoa; phylum Arthropoda; class Insecta; order Orthoptera; family Acrididae; genus Schistocerca; species Schistocerca piceifrons. The sequence continues at coordinate 622,777,046 of NC_060140.1, forward strand.
TGTAATGTAGATGCGGATGTCAGTATGGATGCATGAACCAAGCGCCTGCTGCAGAGGCTCATATGCAGGAGCACTCATTGAACGGTCGTTGAGAAGACACTGTTGTAGCCCCTTTGTTTATCTGGACGATCAGTTGCTCAACAGTTGTACGTCTGTTCGCCCGTGAACAACTCCGCAACCGATCTTGCCTCGGCGCCAGTTTTGGATAGCGCCATTTTGCCATGCATGGTGTACTTTAACCAGGGCCACATGCGAACTGTTTAAAAACTTAGCCGTTTCCGAAAAGCTTCCACCCTTGGACCAAAAGCCAATAATCATGCCGTTTTGAACGTAAGATAAACCGCTCTATTTCCGCGTTACGACAACGACTACACTGTTTTTACGAGTCGTCCAGCCCCTCCCCCCCAAAAACACTATTTATATTATTTATAAACCTTACATTGCTACTGCTGCTACCTGCGGTGTGTGACTGATTATTGAACGTTGACGTCGAAAGTGTGTGATGGTTACATTAACGTAACTGAACCGTTTATATCAAAGCATACCTGAGTATTCAAGTTATACATTTCTCAGCAACATAAAATATTATTAATATCTGATATCATCACAGAAGAAGATACATGATAATTCTCGAGATAGGGAGAGCTGGGAGGGGGGATTCGTATGGAAGTCGTGTCTATAATTATTGATGCCTACGAATTTGTCTAATGGTTGGTTTTTTCTAAGAGTTTCTAGTGAGTTTGCAAAATAGGGGAGGGTACAGGCCAATTTAGTCAGGACATGAGGCGTCTTTGGGTAGCTTTGTTTAAGTGGGGATGTAACGGAAAATGTAAACATTTATTTAAAAACTCATTAAAGCCATACTTATTAATGTACAAATCTAAAATTTTGCATACGTAAAGCAAAAGGGCTGTGTTTTAAAGTAAAATATAATAAAATATGAGGGATTAATATTTTGCCAGAAATCTGAGTTATTAATTTTTTTATTGTCTTTTTTATGAAGAGCCATAATTCAAATTCTAATCAAGCAAATAATCTGAATATTTTATTGTAGTGTCCTGATAAGGTTATAAGACCACTGAACTACAATTATTAATTTATGGTACAAATTGTATCATTAACAGAGTTTTTAATTTTGCACACCCAAAATTAACTTTTTTCTACATACAGTCATCTAAAAATCAAAATGTAATTGCAGGATCTCGTATTTTTTAGTTCCAGGAAGACAGCAACAAGTTTCGAACAATTACGGAAAATTTCATAGCATTAACGCATATACTTTTGGAGAAAAGGCTTCTAATAACGGAAAAACTGTAAAACAGAGAAAATGAGGTTCAAAGATTTTCGTCTCATACTTCTACACTTCAATTTTAAAATATTTCTTACTGATACTCCTCATCCTCCAGGTTTCTCTTCTCGCCTCTTCGAATCTGCCTGGCCTGTATTTGCAGGTAAGACAGTGACCTGTTAGCTTTCTTGACCTTGCTCTCGTCGATGGTGTAAAATGCTTTTGTTGTGAACACACCAGGATCTGTACCAACTCTCTTCAGCACTTCAAAAATTGTTCAAATGGATCTGAGCACTATGGGACTTAACATCTATGGTCATCTGTCCCCTAGAACTTAGAACTACTTAAACCTAACTAACCTAAGGACAGCACACAACACCCCTTCAGCACTTCAATTCTGCCATTACCTCCGTTATTGTAACATAAAACTGCATCGTAGACACCTATTTTGAGTACTTCAGGTACACAGCATTTTTGAGCATCTAATCCAAATTAAATTTTTGTGGTTTTCATTTGAATTTTGTGTCTTTCCGTGAAGACACTTCCTCAATAATTCAGGGTTTGCAAGAAACCTGAATTTGGGCTTACTTGCATTCATAACAGGTTCTGGTAATGAGTGTTTATGTGAATACGTCTCATTTCTGTTGTTTAACTTACACGAATCGTCTTTCGGACACAGATTGTGCACTGATATTTGGTCAGTGGATAGTTTGTGAAAAAAAAAAAAAAATCGCCCACAGAGCACGCCTCATAGCCTCTAAATTATGTGTGTTTTTTCTGATAGCTTTCACATAAAATAACTGAAGAGAATCAATTTCCTTCAGAGTAAGCCTGCTTTTTCCCCTAGTGGTTCCAATCTTCAAATACTTCCCCTCTCTTCTCTTTCAGCAAGGGACGAAGCCTACCACCAAGCCTCTTTTGGATGTGGCCAACACTTTCCAACTTTTCGATTGTTGTATTGCACGGATTTTTATGTTACAGCTTTGAACGAAGAGGAGTCCCCGTCACCACGGTATATAGCATATCTAACACCATACTGGTCCTCAGGCCTGGAGAACATCCTCACAACTGCAACAGCCTCCATGACCCTACTTGAGCCACTATAATTATTATATTCTAAAAATTCTGCTGCATGCTTTTGTTGCCATAGTTTCTCAACGTCTTCATTGTTGGACATTTTCCTTGTTGCACACTGGTGGCAGTATTTAGACATAATTTCTACATCTAAAACTTTACCTGGGTCAATACCAATAACAGCTGCAACTCCAGGTCCCATCTAGAGACACATGCAGGTCAGTAAGATTTGTAGAAGATTCACTGTCATGATTATCTACCCCTGGATCTATTTCTTTTTGGTTTATTTCCATCAGTTTCTCCACAGATTTCACCACAGAAACTTTGGCTGTATCGTATACAGCATCAGACATTTCTTTATTTATTTTTCAAACCTTGCACAACGTGGAGGCATGTTCAGAGAACCACACAATAAATTACCTCCTTCTCTGCCCTGTCCAAGGCATCTCAAAGCATATGTTAACCTAAAACTGCTTTCATAGGTACCTGTGTCAGATTTTTTAGAGGAGGAAACTGAAAATTCAAAGCCACACGAATTACAAATTAATTTAAAATCACAAGATATTCTCACTCTCCTTTCTTCAGCAACAAATACGCATTTCCTATTTTTACAGTTAACACATGAACATGAAAACTTTATAGCCTGGCGGAGAAGCTCTAAATCAATAAGTCTGAATCCTGTGGAATCCACATCAACATCATTCACGCTCCTGTACAATTCTCCTGTCCCAAACTTCGATGCTGAAGCTGAGAGCTTATGATCTTCATTTCGAGCTGCCTCCTCGTTTTTGTTTGTTAACCGATTTCCATGAAACCTCTGTTTCCTAAGCACAGTTTTTCCACCAACCATTATGTATAAGTTTCGACTTCCACGTAAAGGTTTGTGAATTCAACCTTCCATCTATTAATTTTTCTTAGTATTGTCAAAACGTGCCGTGGCACTGCTTTCCGGGCGGGAAGACGTGCTGGTTCCCGATACGAATCCTCCCGGAAGATCAGTGTCGAGGTCCGGTGTGCCGGCCAGGCTGCGGATGGTTTTTAAGGCGGTTTTCCATCTGTCTCGGCGAGTGTGGGCTGATTCCCCTTATTCTGCCTCAGTTACACTATAACGGCGATTGCTGCGCGAACACTTTCACCACGTACGCGTACACTATAATTACTCTACCATGCAAATGCTGGGGTTACACTTGTCTGGTGTCGAACCGCACAATAATCCTGGGTTCGGTGTGGGGCGGCGGTGCGTTTAGTAGACTGCTGTAGCCTGTTGTGGGGTTGTGTACCACTGCGGGGTACGGCGGGAACAAAGCCTCTCCGTCGTTTCTACGTTCCCAGTTCAATACAATACAATACAACTGTCAAAACTTATACCAACCACATGCAAGAGAGTTTTCAGGCAAAGATATAGATGTCAGCCAGAAATATAGATGTTAGCGAAAGATAACGAAAGAAAATAGCCTTCAAACTGACAAAAATTCCGCTGAAGCAAGCAGAGTTAATCAGTTTAACAATTAAAAGACATTTCTAAACCTGCAATCAAGATGCAATTCACACACAACATAGATTAAACTGCGTAGATCAAGAAAATAATAGTTTTGGAAAATCGATTTTTTGGACCAAAATCCATTACATCCCCCCTTAACGGAAGAATACACACGAAAAGCTGTTGTCTTAGTAAACACTCAGTCCGGCAGGTATTTTAATAAGTGTAGAAGTCTCAACTCAAGATACTGGGTGAATCGACTAAAATTCTCATCTCCAAATACTGCGGAAATGAAAAGTGCTATTGATGTGCAGTTTTCACAGAACAGATTGGTAGTCAGGGCCTCGTGTGGTTATCCAATCAACAGATTGCAATAATACTTAGGAAACGTACTGTTATACAAACATACACCTTTCTAAATGGAATAATGCCTATTGAGATTAACTGACTAAACGTAGGGTAAATGAGAATGTCAGTGGTGTTTGTTGCCGCATTCTAGTACGAATCGCTTACGAAATATCCTATTTTGCAAAATTCCCATTCCGACACTTGCACAATGCCTGTGGTAACACACACTAAAAAACGACACAAGTGAATGCACTAGTTACGTGGATTCTGACCGGTAACGAGACAACTGACTATGACAAGTTGTGTTCAAAGCGACCACTGGTAACAGAAATACACGCTTCCAGTCTAGCATGGAACGACTGCTGCAGACGTGCTACAATTTCAGCGGAGATATCCGAGCAGCTGCAACAATACCGTCGTTGCACATCATCGGGTGTAGTTGGTATATCCTTCCAGGTTTCCCCACAGAAAAAAAGTCTACAAATGTCAAATAAGAGAAACGGGCCGGTAAAGGTAAAGGTCCTCGGTGTCCAATCCAACGATTTCGAAACAATTGGTGAAAAAATGCAGTAGTACTTCGCGCAAATGCGCTAGACAACCATCTTGCTGGTACCACAGGTTCCTCCAAGTATTCTGAGGAACGTCTTCTAGCATCCGTGGAAGATGGTCTGTTAGGAGGTTGCGATACTTGTGCGCGTTCCGTGTTTCGTCTATGGAAAACGGCCCTGTGATCTAATGGTTCGTTATCCCACACCACACGTTTACACTCCGTGTTCGCTGACGTTCCACCTGACGAAACCATTATCAACAGACCAACAGTGCATGTTTCGGCGGTTTACCTGGAGGTGACTGGTAAATGTGGCTGCATCACTAAAGAAGACACATGATAAGTCTCGGGTATGCTGCCTTAGTGCCCATGTACAGAAGTTCAAACGATGCTCATAATTGTTTCCATGCAGCTCTTGATGCAGAGAGATGTGGTAGATATGGAACCTACGTCGACAGAGAAAGCATAGGACACTATCCTGACTCATGTCACGTTCTTGTGTGATTGCACGGGACTTAACGTGAGGATCAACTGCAACAGCAGCGAGGATATTAATTCACCCCCCCCCCCCCCCCCACCCCTCCGCCTCTTCTGTCGTCACTTGTTTCACTGTGTTACGTTGCCTGGGCGCTACATTACCACTTTCACGTAATGGTTGAAGACGTTGATAAATAATTGCTCAGGTGGTTGATGTCTATTGGGGTATCTTGTCGCATACACTGTAAAAGAATAAACCGTATTTTTCCTACACTCTTCATACACCACGAGCATGCTGGCTTTTTCTGCATTGGTAAATACCACAGTTCACTCACAACCTACTGCTTAGACTGTCATACACTAATTGACTAGGTAGTGGCTATTCACTCAAGAAATACCAAGTACACTGTAAGCAAACATAACAGCATCATACCTAGCAACTACACTGGTCAAATGACGCAAACAAATGTGGAAGTGGAAACTTTTCAAAATACGATATCTCCTAAACGACTCGTGCCAGAACTATGAAAAAAAACCGCCGGCATACTAATTTATCCTACTTTTACTTTAGGCATTTTCCATTTAAAAAGTGTATTTTTGCGCAAAAAATACACTTTAAATATTATTACAATCTGTTGATGGGCTAACAATACGAGCCCATGACTACCAATCCATTCTGTGGAAACTGTACGTCAATAGCAGTTTCCATTTCCACAATATTTGTTGTGCAAGTTTTAGCTGATTCACTGTCTACATCTTTCTGTAGGCAAATCCGCCTGCATAAGAAAAGTGTAACTGAAAACCAGATTTTATTCCTGAGTAGCTTGCACCAGTTCTTGTACGGCCATTGTTTCAAATTAATGGATAGATATTTCCTGAAACAATGTACCAGATACTTGCTTTTCCTGAGGAACTGAGAGGGTTTTCCGTCTGTAAGCAAGACTGTTGTTAGTGAGACATTACTTTCAAACAAAGAAACTGAGTGAAGCTTTGGTTTCAGGTACACTAATTATGTGTGAACAACAGTTTCGTAAAACGTTAAGATGTATTTAGTATGAAAAAGTTGCCGGTGCATAGTTTCGTCGCCATCAAGTGTAGAAATGTGCCAGTGGTCCATTTCGAAAAAAGTGCGAGTGAAATGACTTAGGAGTGTTTTCAGTACTGCTTTTCAAGACTCCGAGGAAAAAAAAAAAGAACTGGCTTCTGTCTGCGACGAAGAAGAAAGGAGCAGCGTAACGCCATCTGGATACCGGCAGTCTTTTGTAAAACGACTCATTGTCTTGGACTTGGCGGAGGAAACAGCGTTGTCGCCAGCTGTTGCCATGACCACCACCCCCTGTTTTTTCTTTGCTCACACATAGATCTGCTTTATTTGCAGTACAGCCCATTAACTTGTCCGCAAACGACCATTGCCCTCTCACAAACGAAACAAAGAGTCTTTCAAACTAATTATGACAAACACTACAGCTATGATTGACATTTCCTGTGTACCTTAAACTTAGTTTCGTTTAAAATAAGTATTCAGAGCTACAAGTTGCTACCTGCCTTGACGAAAGGATATAACATGTCAAGAATATATTATTTATAACTATAATATTTATTGGTCTCAGACTGAACCGAGCGCGCCGAAAACCACGTACATATGGCAAAGAAGCTCCTTGTGTTATCAACGTAGTGAAAAGCAGAAGCTTTGTTATTAAATCAATGAAGCCTGGAAGTTGCAAGCTGAGAGCTTCTATTGAAGCGCCGAACGTAGCTTTAGACAGAGCCAGACACTGAATGTTCCCAGTTGCTTTTAGCATAGAGTTACTTCACCTGGGTACAGTGCTTTCACATCATTTGTGTCTGTTACGAAATGTAGTTTATTATTAGAACTATGTTGCTGGTAAATTATAGACTGCTCGGCACAAAACTTTATGGAGTCTTCGAATCATGTTATGGTCGAGAGAATATATACTTACATAATATCTACTCATACAATGTTGTAACAGTTTGATATTTCAACTAGAATCTGACAATATGCAAAGGATACACTTTCTGTAGTCAAACCCGCTCTAATTTGGGTAGAAGCAGTAAAGAGGAAAGACAGTAACAATAATAATGACGCATTTAAAAGTGACAGCAGTGACAGATGAGCACTCGGGGTAGTTCGTTGCAGACAGAAAGAGCAAAGACGTTGACATATAATACGTTGCATATCAACTTTAGGTTTGACCTGAACCTCTATGAGAAGCAGTAATACTTGTTCAATTTACTTACCTCTTCATGAATTAAATGATGAAGATGCTATAAAAGATCTCACCTCACAGGTTCCAAAATCATTCCGTATCTGACAGTTAGGGCAAGCTGTTGACAGATACGTTGTCTCTGAAAGTGTGGCCGAGAAAGTCCTTCAGCATTGTTCTCTTCATATGCGTGACATAAACACAAAAAATTCTATTGAAGTTTTCTTGATAGTGAAAAATTCGTTTAAAAAAGACTGCTACTAGTTTCATCAGTGTCTCTTATGTAATTAAACTTCTATAAATCGAATTTAACTAACACATTTCGTATTGTTTACTAGTTAGATAGACGCTATCTAGGAATAATTTTCTCAGTTATAAACGTTTAAACCCTGACCAAACACGCTTGATAACGTGAAGCAAATTAATTACAAATTCATTCTTCTGTCATTATATCTCTAAATCAGTAAAAAAAAACACCTACCGTACATAAGACCTTTGTGTCGTTTTTTGTTTACACACAGCCAATCTCGCGTCCTTTACAAATTTAAAACATTCTTTAAACTTAATCATTCTTTCGAAACTGAACATGAGTGAGAAAGATGGGAGCTGTTATAGGATAGTGAGTGGAGGGATTTGTTGCCAATTTTGTAGAAACTATTTTCACTGGGGGGGGGGGGGGGATGCAGTAGGGAGAATATTGGGAGAACAGAAGAGGCTCTCTTCTGGAACTGCAGAGTATGCAGTAGGAACATTGGAACATTTTGATTGGGGAACAGGAAAGGAAAATCTGGTTGGGAACTGGCAGCTGGTAGGAGGATAGGAAGAAAGAGAACGCGATCTGACAGTTGTATCATCAACACCAATAACAGGTATCTACCTCTGGCAGAGTAAAGTGGAGAAGAGCCTCAGGTAGAACGAGGTGCAGGAAATGTACAGCACAATTCAACCGAGGTCAAGAAGCCTAGGAATGTACAGAGTGTTAGGAAGAAGAAAGTGCTGCTGCTACATAGTAGCCATGGGCGAGGTGGAGGCCCTCAGTTATGGAAAATTTTAGGGGCAGCGTACCAGGCCACCATATCTTCAAGACAAATGCAGGGCTAAGTCATGTGATAGAGGAATTAGGGTCTTTACGTAAGGATTTTACAAAAGAGGACCATGTCGCGATAGTGAGTGGGGAGGGAAACAGTTTGGACAGGGATGGGGCATTGACATAGGTGGTGATCTGGACAAGATAGCTTCCCTGGCTCATGGCACCAACGTACACTTTGTTGAGCTGTTAAGGCGTCATGATCGACCACATCTTGATGGAGCTGTGAGGCGAATCAATGTGGGGTTAGGGATGGCTCCGAGGACAGCCAACTTTGCTCATGTTTCTCTGGTGCCCATCAGCACTATCAATAGATGGGTTTTCACTGGGCATGGCCTACACCTAAACAGGACTGGGAAGAGAAGAATGGTACATCTGATTCATGAAAGTATAGGGGGGGAGGGGGGATCTCGGGCCATAAATGGTCAAATACGTGTTGTCATAGGTAAGAAAAGTAGGTCTGTTTTAGGATAAATTCAGACAACAGGTTCCTCTACCTAAAGAGTATCTACAGCACTTTAAAAAATACTGAAATAATCACTCACAAGACAGATTTTAACACCTCAAATAACACATATACCAGATGTCACAAAGAAAAACAAACCATTGGAAAGAGTAACATGGGGCATATCAAACACTTAACAATCCTCCATCAAAACATGCAATCAATAAACAATAAAATACAACTATTAGAAGTTGAGCTTCAGTCTTTGAACTGCACGGTAGATTGTATTACTGAGCACTGGTGTAGAGACACAGACATAGAACATGTAAAAGGCAAATTCTTACTGCAGAACTGCTTCAAGGGGTGGAGGATCATGCATTTATATCAGAAAAGGAACACAGTTCAAATCAAGACATGACTTCAGTACAGTAAGTGAAGAAAAACACTTTGAAATATCAGCTATTGAATTAACAGAGCTTGATATCACCAAGAAATTAATCATTTTGTGTGTGTATAGATCTCCCAGTGGTAGTATAGACACTTTTTTCAGTAACTTAACAGAAGTTCTAAATAAAGTCTCAAGTACAAGGGTCAACATAATTCTGTGTGGGGACATTAACATCAACACTAACATCATAAATGAATCCAGCAGCAGCTTCATAAACATCATTCAAAGTTATAGCATGTCCCTATTGGTCAATAGTGCAACAGGGGTTACCACAACGACTTCATCAGTATTTGACCATCTGTCCACAGATATGGACAGGGAAAAAAGTGATGTAGCTGTAAAAGATCTGAGACTATCAGACCATCTTTGTCGAATAACAACTGTAAAGTCAGGCATCGAATCATTCCCTAAACTACAAACCTACAAACGACATCTTTCAGAAATCAAAATAAAAGATTTTTCAAAAGAACTAGAAAAACACAGAAGGGATGAAGTGTATAAGGAAACCAATGTGAACATGAAGTCCTCCCAAACACTTAAACACCTCAGTTCCATGAAAAAGATTCGCAATGATCCATAATTCGTAAATTTCTATCATAGATACAAAAAGATCTATAGCAAGGTGCTGTTTGCTGCAAAAAAGTTATTTAATGACAAAATAATAAATAATGCAGAGAATAAAAGCAAAGGAATCTGGGATGTTATAAAAAAGGAAACGGGGAGAGGCAAATAAATGCAGAATAACATATTGCTAAGGGAGGGGGATAAAGTAATGAATGATCCACAGCACTTCGCAAACTATGTAAACCAGCATTTTTCAAGTATTGTAAAGAAGTTACAGCAAAAATTCCCTCAAAGAAAAATAACACCTGTAAATAATGTTGCACTAAATACAATGATGCTACTTCCAACCACAGAGAATGAAGTCAATAAAACAATTCAAAAACTAAAAAATAAAAAGTCAGTAGGTTTAGATGAAGTACCAATGTGTGTACTGAAACAATGCATGGGGATTATACAAGGCCCCTTAACAAATATAATAAACGAATCCTTCACATCAGGGACATTTCGAGAGCAGTTAAAACAGGCAAGAGTTGTACCTTTGCTCAAGAAAGGTAATGCAGAAGACATAGAAAAATACCGGCCCATTTCCTGGCTGTCAGCGTTCTCAAAAATAATAGAAGCAATTATGAAAGACAGATTAATGAATTAACTGAATAAATACAATCTTTTAAGCGAATCACAGTTTGGTTTCCAAAGTGGCCAAAATACGGAGTCAGCCATAGTAGATTTCACAAAAGTTGTACCTGATGCTCTTGATAAAGATGACTGTGTCACAGGCATATTTTTGGATCTTTCTAAGGCGTTTGATACAGTTGACCACAAGATTCTATTAAATAAATTAGAAGCATTAGGAATAATAGGGGTAGCTAATGTTTGGTTTCGAATACATAATAGGTAGGGTACAAAGAGTAGAGGCAACACATACCTCAAATTGATCTAAACATGTAGTAAAACACTTATCAGGATCAAAATACATTAATATAGGGGCTCGCAAGGTAGCATATTAGGACCAATACTGCTCCTGATATACATCAATGACTTTCCCAGTAGTGTTACTCATGTTGGAAACATCCTCTTTGCTGATGACAGCAATATTACAGTTACTGAGAAAACAAGAGAACTCCTTGCCGAGAAAGCAAATGAAACTCTCAAGGAAGTTTATGATTGGTCAATAAGTAGTAAAGTGACATTGAACATAAAGGAAACTAATGCCATGAATTTCAGTTTGAAGAGGAAAAATGACAATGTCGAAAATTAAATGTAGATGGCACCTCTCTAGACCGTGCAACAAATGCAAAATTTCTAGCAATGAATATTGATTCTCAGTTGAAATGGTGTGAACACAGACAGGTACTTGCAAATAGAGTGTCATCGGCATGTTATGCCCTTAGAATCCTATCATCAGGTGTAACATGCAGTGTCCTTTAGTTACATATTGTTCATATGCACACTCAATTCTTAGCTATGGCATTCTTTTTTGGGGAACGAATGCACAAAATATGAACACAGTTCTCAAACTCCAGAAAAGAGCCATAAGAATAATAACCAAAAATGACAGTCGAGCTCATTGTAAAGATCTGTTCAGAACACTGGGGATTTTAACTGCTCCGTGTGAATACGTTTCCCAGTCAGTTGTACACATCAAAAATAACATTGGTAATTATGCACAAACAGCTCTGTCCATGATCATGCAACAAGAGATAGACTCAACTTCACATTTAGCAAGAAAAAATAAACATAAAACTCAAAACAGCATTTTCTTCCAAGGAATGAAACTGTACAATAAATTACCAGCAAATGGGAAGTTGAGGGACAGAAAATGGCCCAGAGATCACCTGTGTGTGTGTGTGTGTGTGTGTGTGTGTGTGTGTGTGTGTGTGTGTGTGTAGCGAGTGAAGTATTATGAGGTTGTATAGTGTGTGCAGTGACTGATAGTGAGATATGAGAGAACAATGTAGCATTACATTATTCAATAAGTTATTTGTAAAAAAAGTATTGTATATCTGGGAGTAAATCTAATGATAGTCTCTAACTAGAAGTCTGTAAATATATGTGCATACGAATTAGCATATTTTAAATTGATATGAATTTGTAAATACTTTGACATGTCCTATATCCCTGTAATAGGAGATCTATGGATGAATAAAGCTACTTCTACTACTACTGCTACTTCAACCTAGTGATCACTTGCCACCATTGATAAATTTATCAGAAAAAGTAGTCAGTGCCTGAAACAAGGGCGCGAGGGTAAGCTCAGATCAAAATAACCTAGTCGCTATGCGGTTAACTGGTTGTACCTAAGCTTTAGTACATCACATTTGAATTGTTGTGATGTTTAAAGCTTTCCCGGCGTACTGATTGTTCCATAAAAACACGGGAGAACTGCCGGATGTCAGTAACGTCTTGCCACGATATTTCGGCGCAGAGTCTTCTGGCCATCTTCGGGTGAGTAGCACTGTAGTAGTACTACTTCAATGGCACTCACCTGAAGATGGCCAGAAGACTTTGCGCCGAAATATCGTGGCAGGACGTTACTCACATCCGGCAGTTCTCCTGTGTTTTTATGGCACATTTGCATTGTTTATCAAACTGGCCATTAGTCTTTGCCAAAGTTTTCAGGACAGCCTGTAATACGGTTTGATCCTTGGTGGAGCAGTGCAGCTCTGCAGGCATGGATAGCACGTTGTTCTTTGAAGTTTAAGAAAAGACAATCTGCAGATAACCTCGTAACCCTTCAGGCCGACAGAGAAAATTACCATAGTATTATTAAGGGGCGCAAGAACACATTAATAGCCGTTTTTATGGCTGGATCCACAGCCGCGGTATATTTCTTTAAGCAAGTCATTCCTTCTCCGGGAATTTATTTTTAAGGTAAACAGTTCATTTCACTTGTAGTTAGAATATTTCGCCTCCTTGGGCTTATAAAGGAACTTCAATAGCAATTACATAACAGAACCTGTTGAGCGATACAACAGTATGGAAAGAACAACATGTAGTGGTCATTTTAGTTAATGAGTCAGAGCCACAGTATGTATTGCCACAACAACTGCAGGTGACCCTTATCCTTTGACATTGAGAACTCGGGTAATGTAACATTTCATAGCGCCATTCTGGGAAGACTAACTTTTTATTTTTCTAAGAAATTAAATCCCAAAGGACTTCATTTTCAAAGAAGATTCCAGCCAGTTAAAAGATTTTTAGCTTCCAAGAGTTTAGTTTACGTAAACATTATAGTTGCCGAGAAGATTTTCATTTCATAAAAATTTACGAGAAGAATTTTACTTACATTTTTATCTTGGACATAAAAATTGTTTGCTAGTCTTTTGGTTTCTAAGAGAATTTTAGTTTCTATGAACATATTATTTAGCAAGTAGAATAGTTTACTAAAAATTTTTTTAATCACTTTTAATCGTGGAGAAACTATTTTTCACCCTTAGTTTTTACATATGAAGAATAAGTTATATATATTATGAATTCAGTATGTAATCTCTGTGACAATGCAGCTGTGTAAGGAGTAACCTCGAATGAAGATTTTCGTCTCGAAGTGTAAATCCAAAGGTCCAGGATTCAGTCCTCGGTCATTTCTAGGACTCTTATGTATCACTGCTCATTTCTTTCTTTTCTGACAATTATTTGTTAGTGTAAAAGCTCCACATTCTCAGAAATTTTCTAAACTCTCCACTGAAGATTGAAAATACTTGCCAGAAAATATTGCTTAAGTGAGGACATTTCTCAATTTTCGGTCCGTTTCGAAGCTAGAATGATTCCATATTCGTCTCTGCTCTGCTTATACAGGGTGAACGATAATAAATCCGACAAACTACAGAGACGGATTCCTGACTGGAGATAGAGGAAAAAAATTGCTACAAAGATGTGTCTGGAAATGGAGTGTTGCCACGGAAGATGGCGCTGACGAATGAAAGATCCTCTAAGCACGTGCCGTCTGCTCCTTCTGTGTTGCAGACTGTGTGAATGCCGCAGTGTACTGTGAACTGCAGAGTGATGCGGTATCCATGTCGGAAATAAGCCGAGATGGTGTATGTGTATTGTCAAGCAGATAAACAGAATGTGGTTGTAACTCGCTCCTACAGATCCAAATGATTAAGTAGCCCACTTCCCTATATGCTACAACTATTTGGAACTTAAAAACAAAATTGAAAAAGCGCATTTTCGAGAGCTCCTGCAGTTCATCGAAGTTTATAACATGCATCTCATGAATGAAACTATTTCGTATATGGTGCTACAATCTAAACATATTACGGCGGAAACCTTTCATTTCTGTTTACTGTTGTTGAGGATTCGATCGCAGATAAATGCTTGTGACAAGCAAGATTATGAAGATGACTGCTGCTGGTTACATTCCCAGTAATTTATGTTGTGCTCTTAGATTCCTGTCTAACAGCCTACTCGGAAGTCGCTACATATTCGTAAAAATGGTGAATCATTGCTGACAAGAAAAAATGTAAACGTCACTGTAGGTTGTTTCACTCACAGCAATTTCATCTCCAGCAATTTCATATTTGGTTTTTTAATCACACAGAAATCACGAAATAATTACTGAGAAGGTACGCTCTTACATGTAATAACGAATATTGCAGAAAAATCTTAACTTACGCGATTAACAATGTCTCAGAACGTGTGGCATTTATGAAGAGGAAAAAAAAACTTTTGCACCCACCCATGCGCGAACCCGTGTCCTTTCATTTCGCATTCCCGCTCTAACCACTAAAACCTAGTGCTCAATTCTCCTACTACAACATAGAGGAACGTAGGCTGACTTCATTGCCAAACGGTGTTGCGTATGTCATAAATGCGTGATAGTTTGGAAGGTTTCCAATATCAAGCTTCACATGATAGCTTTCCTTTGTTACTCGGAAGTTATAAACACGTTTCGATAGGTACTAACTAAACCATTTGTGGAAAAAAGTACACAAAGTCACTAGTAACGTCAGTTCACACTCATGTATTATATATGTAAGCACAGCCGATGTCTTGATATTTAATGATCTTTAAACTCTTATTTGCTTAAAAATTAGGCGTAATTTGAGAGAATATTGGCCGAAAACGTTTTTTTAAGTAATCATTCACAGTAACAACCTAACCTAACCATATTTCTAACAAAGGAAAATAGTCTATTATGAACTCACTTTCCAACCGGATGCGTCCTCTGGTGATTCTTTAGTAACACATTACCTAAATCCAAAGTTAAAACCGCTGAATATGCTTAAAATGACAAATTATAGGTGTACATAAAACACAGCTCACCGATCGAGAGGGCCACACCGAAATTCAAAACCTCTCGATACAACTGTCATAAAATCGGTGGGAGGACCGTTCGGTAACAGGTCTCAGAAGTTTACTGAATAGGATATATCGGTAAAGAACCGAATATTACGTCACTACCGAGACAAACCTATTACACCGATCGGTATGAACGATACAGAATAGCCGGCCTCGGTGGCCTCGCGGTTCTAGGCGCGCAATCCGGAACCGTGCGACTGCTACGGTCTCCGGTTCGAATCCTGCCTCGGGCATGGATGTGTGTGATGTCCTTAGGTTAGTTAGGTTTAAGTAGTTCTAAGTTCTAGGGAACTGATAACCATAGCAGTTGAGTCCCATAGTGCTCAGAGCCATTTGAACCATTTTTTTTGATACAGAATAGGGCCCCTGGCAAGTGGCCCGCCAACATGGTGCAAGCCAAAGTACGATTATGTGTATCCTGCATTCTAACTGTTAGTATCCCTATCACATTCAACGAGTGCAAGGATCATCAGCAGCGGATTTTCCTTCCATGGGAAGGATTTTGACGATGGGTTTTGCACTTCCCCATAAAAAATTCAAAGCTGTTTTCTCAGCAGGCAAGGTGATGCTTGCCGACTTTTACGATGTCTGGGGTCTGATACTCATCGAATTTCTCGACCATGGAAAACCATTAACAGCGACGTCTACTGTGATACACTCCGTAGCCTACGCTAGTTCATCAAGGTCAAATGACAGGACTGCTAATGGAGGTTGTGATTCTGCTCCAAGGTAAGGTGCATCCACTCGTGTCCAAGGTCACACGTTTCCAAGGTCACACAAAGAAAAAGCATCTTAAAAGGAAGCGATTCAACTAGGGCTACCACCTGAAGGACACAGTGGACTGACTCCTGTCAGCGCACAGGAATTATGGGAACGGGACATTCTTCAGCTCGTGAAACAGTGGTATACTTGCGCTCAGGCCTCTGGCGGCTGCTTTTGAATAAAGACTTAAATTATACCCAAAGTGTGTAACCTCCCCACAGAAATTTGTGAATAATATTTTAAATGTGAATAGACATAGAGCTAAGTGTAAGGTACCAGAGAAATTTTGAAACACAATAATTGAATGTTAACCAGAATAGAACCTAATGTAACCTCCCAGGAAATAAATTTAATGACAATGACAATTAAATAATAATTAGCAATCTGACCCTAGTGTAAGCTCCCCACAAAATGAAAGTCAATTCAGTGATAAGAAAATCTCAGTGTCAATGAAAACGCAAATAGACCGAAATGTCGATCTTAGGCCCTGTGCAATAATTAAACTTACATTCTTACCTCAGTAAAAGTGCATCTGCTCTTATTTTTCGCCATAGCTTGGAGGAAATGTATCGCAAAATATTTTTTTTAAGTTAAAGGGAACTTTTCTTTATGGAAATGTAAGGCAAATATTCTTTCAAAAAAGGATTCTTTGTTAAAAATGGTTGGTTTAAAAACAAAATTATTATTGGGGCGATTCTTGGACAAATTAGTTACAGTTAATTTACATCATTAGCTGAGCGCAATGCTGCTTCATTACCTTATTTAAAAATAATATACCTCGTCCTGAATCTTGACCAGAATGCCATGTCGACGCCCGCCGACTGCTCACACACAACTGCTAACCCGCAACTGAACTGTCTCGTAACTTGACTGCCACAGAACTGAACTGAACTGAACTCTCGCGCGGTCAAGCGCAGACTAGGCTCTCTGGTCAAAGAATTTATCATGCCTCACCATCGCTGCTACATTACATACGTGTTTCAAGTGTTGTTTGATATCTTTTCTTTTGAACACTCTTCACGGTTTCGTTACGGAGTCATGAGCACGTAACATCATCAGGCATCATTCAGTCTGGCGACGGGCAGTAGTCATAACATTTTGGCTCATTCGTGTAGTATGGTGTAAGGGTTGCAGGGAAATAAAAAAACCATGACTTCGGAATTAACAAATGGAATAGGAAAGTGTAACGTTCACTTTTTAGTGACTTATTGGTCAATTCAGAGAATCTGTATTCTAGTAAATCTCGTTGATCAAGGGAAAATGCGTAACTAATTTAACTCGATATCATGGACATCAGCGACTATTGCTGAGACAGCGTTTCTGAAATTAACAAGTGTGCTTGTGAGGAGACAACCCAGACTCAGCAGACTGTGAAAGCGCTCGTGTGCACCATCTCTCTCTCTCTCTCTCTCTGTCTCTCTCTCTCTCTCTCTCTCTCACACACACACACACACACACACACACACACACACACACACACACACTCGTACGCATACACACTGTCATGGAGCATGTACTCTCGTCGCAAAGCAGATGCTGCTTACGGGTGCTGGTCTAGAGTTGGGCTTTCTATGTTCCTGCTTATGTTGTGGACCACAAAGGACGCACTCCCAGGTCTGAAGTGAACACTACTAGGCGACCGCAATGTGTTGCACTTGCAGCATGTGACATTGCCAGCTACAGCCCAGGCTACTCGTAACATTTGTGTTAGAACAGTATACCAAGTTGTTGCGCTTTGCACCAAACTCCGAGATTACTTAACAAATCGGATAACGTGTAATTGCGTTAATGAATATTGAATTACCAGCTGATACTGCCAGAAAGTAACAGAAGACGCAGAAAGGAAGGTTACAGTATATAGAAACGTCAATTCTGACATCATAATCTTTCTGGTATTATCAAAATATTTAACTAAACCATAATTCCCCTGTCCCTTAGATTTTTTTTCTTCCTTTGTGAGTCCCTTTGATTCACTACTGCAACGCAATTTCAATTGTTTTAGGGTCCATTATAAGGTCTCTGCAACGCTACAACGCTGCGGACGGAAATTTTAGGGTAGAAATTTTATATTGGCAATGAATATTATCTAAATAAAGAATGGAACTCTGGCAGATATTGTTAGAGGTATCGTTGCAACGTTAAATAGTATACCTCTAATTTTGATTAAGAACTTCAGTGCTATGGTGTAGGTGGAGACCATGTCATTACAATATTCTCCACATTCAGTTATACAAATTGCGACGTGATGAGTTGCTTTGTCAGGGTTCAGAAGGCGGCTGTATATCATCAATGTGATCTGAATAATATGCTATATGTTTCAAAAAATACACAAGTTAAAGGACGTCTAATCGCTTTTCACGATTATAGTCGATTCACGTGACTTACACCATCTGCTGTCTTGTATGTTTCTTGGTATGATTGATTTGTGATGTAATTTCAGGTGTTAGAATGAACAACTCGGATGAACACCAGCAGGCGCTTATACCAAACTCATTTCACAATCTGGTCGAACGCTGTGAAGACCTTCAATTATACATGAACACCACTCTTCGCGGTGACAGGTATGCGCAGGACACAACGCAGCATAAAGAGGGTGTAGTGCGTTGGGCAACATCAGCTGAGCAAATGTTTCCAGTTCATGGTATCAGTGTTGTACAAAATATGACATCATTTCTCTACGAGCACATACGACCAACAGACTTTTTAACATTTTCATATGTTTTTTGCTACTGTAACTAATTCACCTTTGCTGCACTGGGACAAAGATGATTGGCCGCACTTCACCGGTAGTGAATATGATCCTTGATTCTGTGTTTAGTTTTATCTGTGGTTCACTTGCTAGTCAGTCAGTTGTGCAGCTCTGGGTCATTGTTATTTGAGGCATAGCAACGAGCAGTTGAGTTTTTCAGGAAATGAGATCTGTTAATTGTTATATCTGGGAAGAAACTGTGTGGAACTCGTTATTATGGAGATGGCCACTTGGTTATAAAACTATCTCATTCTTTGTATTCATGAAGAAGAGTTTTGAGGAATTTTTAAAGGTAACCCTTGCATGTGCAAGAATAAGAAGTTTGTTTCTCAGAACTATTAATTAAAGGAAATCTTTTTTCCTCAGATTATTAATAATATTTATGATTACTCTTAATTTGATGTCTTTATTTTCTTTATGTCACAAATCACGCAATTTGTTGTATGTCTGTGATTTTTGTAATGAGACAGTTTTGCAATTGTTAGTGTCTTCTTATATCGTACAGTTCTGTTTGTGAAAAATCAGTTTAATTTTTCAAGGACGATTTCTTCAAACTAAATCCCCCACCTGCTTCATTCTTAGTAAAGTCTTAAATATATAGTCGAAAGTGTATTCATAATGTACTTCTGTATTGAGTTTCAGTTACATAGTTTTCTTGTTTTTTTGGCAATAAATTGAATTCATTTTCATTAAGTTTAAGGTGTTGCTTCACGACACTATTCACATGCGCAACGCAGGGCCAACCAAGTGAATATTGCTCAGCAGTTGAACACGAAATTCAAAGTACACTTTACACGAGGAGACAGTTCAGGAAAACAAAATATTCACAAAAAGCTTTGTTTTTACAGAACCTTACAACTTACAACTACATCCTGTTCCTATCCCTCCAAAGCAATTATTATTTTATCACATGTTAGGATTACATAGCGTCCAATTCATGCATTGAGCGGAGAAATGATTATATGTCTCTTTGAGAAGTTATTAACAATCTGAAATCAACTAGTAACGTCAAAATCACAAAATACACGCTCCAATGCGTATGTTCGACGTCTTTGTGCAATAACCACTCACAGACGGCAGGTGGCTGCGATAGCAGTGGAAGGTATATAACGCGCGCGCGTGTGTGTGTTTGTGCGTTGGAGGGGAGGGGGGTTTGCGATTTTTCTGACGTCCAAAGGGGCATGATCTTTGGCTTTCGTGCCAAGGATGGAAGCATTTCCGAAACGACCACTAAGTTTATGAACTGTTCGAATACACTGTCGTTACAAGAGGAGAAAGTTTCTAACAAAATATTCAGTATTCACACATACAGATAGGTTTTTACAGAAAGCTTACAACTTACAACTACATACTGACTGACCGCTGAACTAACACATTTCGTCAGCAAGTTACCTCGGTTGGGAGATTATACTAAAGTATAAAAACTGCCTGCAAAATAATGTGTGCTATAATAGGATCTTTGTCTTACATCTTTTACATCCTGTTGCGTAACTCTCCAAAGCACTTCTTATTTTATCACGTATTAGGATCAATTAGCGTCCAATTGAAGTACAGAGCGGATAAAGAATGATGGATTATATGCCTCTGCACCATGCATGGCAAATTGGTGTTATCTGAAACTGGCGTCAGGACAGCTATGGTGCACCACGGGCCGTAGACGATAATTGTGAGCGGCGGCCGCGGATGTGTGTACAAGAGAATTCACGTGGAACTGTTGAGCAACCGAGTGCCAGGATGAACCAAGGGACTGCTGACAGTGTCTCGTCAACGACTGTTCAGGGAACTTTGCTGTTCATGGTCGTCCGCGAGAGGTGCCTGGTTCATCCATCCATGCTGACTGCTGTTCATCAACAAAAGCTCGACTGACACGCCAGCATTGCAACTGGAAGTCCACTGAATGGCCAGTTGGCCTTTTCAGATGAATCACGCTTTATGTTCCTTGGGATAGATGGCCGTTCGCGTGTGCGACATGAATCGTCTGAGAGCAGACACCCTGCAACAATAGCCGGAAGGATCCAGGCCGAAAGAGAGAGCGTTATATTCTGGCAAATGTTTTTGTCGCATTCCATAGATGATCTCGTCATTATGGATGCCACAATGGATCAACACAAGTATGCATCTATCCCTATACGTAGTTTGTTTTTTCTCGTCATGATGGCATCTACCATCAGGACAATGCAACGTCTCACTCAGCTCGCCGTTTGCGAGTGCGGTTCGAAGAGCACCAGGATAAGTTTACCTTAACCCAACGGCTACCACACTCTCCCGATTTAAATCTAATCGAGAATCTGTGTGGCAACCTCGATCGGGTCGTACAAGCTGTGGATCCTCAACCGAGAAACCTAGCGCAGCTGGCCACGCTTATGGAGTCGGCATGTCTCCACATCCCTGTCGATACCTACACTATGTGATCAAAAGTATCCGAACAGCCTCAAAACATACATTTTTCATATCAGGTCCATTGTGACTGCCAGATATTCCATATCAGCGACCTCATTAGACATCGTGAGAGAGCAGAATGGGGCGCTCTACTGGCACTCACGGATTTCGAACGTGGTCAGGTAATTGGGCGTCACTTGTGTCATACCTCTGTAGGCGAGATTTCCACACTTCTGAAAAACCCTCGGTCCACTGTTTCCGATGTTATATTGAAGTTGAAAAGTGAAGATACACGAGCAGCACAAAAGCGTAAGGGCAACCTCGTTTGTTGACTGACTGATGCTGCCGACAGTCGAAGAGGATCGTAATGTTAATAGACAGAAATCTATCCAGACCATCACACAGGAATTCCAAACTGCATCAGTATTCACTGCAAGTACTATGACAGGCGAGAAGTGACAAAACATGGATTTCATGGTCGAAAAGATGCTCAAAAGCCACACATCACGCCGGTAAATGCCAAACGACGCCTCGCTTGTTGTAAGGAGCTTTAACATTGAACGATTGGACAGCGGAAAAACGTTGTGTGGAGTGACGAATCACGGTACACAATGTGGCGATCCGATAGCAGGGTGTGGGTATGGCGAATGCCCGGTGAACGTCGTCTGCCAGCGTGTGTACTGCCAACAGTAAGATTCGGAGGTGGTGGTGGTATTGTGTGGTCGTGTTTTTCATGGAGGGGACTTGCACTCCCTGTTCTTGTGCATGGCACTATCACGGCACAGGCCTACATTGTTGTTTTAAGCACCTTCTTGCTTCCCACTGATGAAGAGCAATTCGGGGATGGCGATTGCATCTTTCAACACGATTGACACCTGTTCACAATGTACTGCCTTTGGCGGAGTGGTTACACGACACCAACATCCCTGTAATGGACTTGCCTGTACAAAGTCCTGACCTGAATCCTACAGAACACCTTTGGGATGATTCTGAACGCCGACTTCGTGCCAGGTGTCACCGACCGACGTCGATATCTCTCCTCAGCGCTCCACGAATAATGGACTGCAATTCCCCAAGAAACTTTCCAGCATCTGATTGAAGGTATGCCTGCGTGAGTGGATGCTGTCGTCAATGATAAGGGTGGGCCAACACCACATTGAATTCCAGCATTACCGATGGAGGGCGCCACGAACTTGTGGTCATTTTCAGCCAGGTGTCCGGATACTTTTGATCACATACTGTATGAGAACCTCACTGACTCTCTTCCTTCACGTCTCGCAGAGGTCCACTGTGCAAAATGTGGTTACTGAGGCTTTTGACAAATGTTCGTATTAATGTGATTGTATAGTGTACGTAATTACACTTCAAAAGATTTAAACATTTTTAATGAAATTGGATAATGGTAAATGTCGATGTTATGTTGAATCGATACTGAAGTACAAAGGAAAGTTTATATAACGATGATACTACCAATGAAATTCAGTATCTGTATGTTTTAATAATTTATGTGTGTTGTTAATTGGAATGCAATGTAGAACAGTTTGTTGGTTGTAAACGACAGTTCAGTCCCTAAGGAAGTTCATTATATCTACATATGTCCAAGAGTACAGGCATATGAGGCGGGGAGCTCTACCAGGTTTCTCTCTGGCATCTGTTTGGACGACGTTTGGGCGCTGAGCGAGGATAGGTAGCAGACAGTGATGTGTTGCATTCAATGTGTTCAAGTGTAGGATGAAAATAATCAGTTACAGGAGTCATAATTTTAATTATAAGGAAATTGGAGATTTGCCGCGACAGTTTGCGCAATTATAAGCCGTCTCACAATAGTTTTGTAGCCAAAGACCTACGTAATGACAGTCTTTTTGGAATCCATGCTTTTCAGGTAACGTTGCAGTAATATGAGGAAAGATTAAATTAGAGGAACTCAGTTCATTGCAAAATTATTTTACGGAATCCCTCCCCCACTCCCCTGGACAATTTTCCACCATATTTTATTTTTAGTATTTAAGGAATAAACTGGCTGTAAGTTAGTTACTGTTCTCATCCTGCTTTTGAATAGTCATTGTTAGATTAGTGGATGTAACTATAATAATTATACTGCAGATAGGAAGTGCATAGAACTGTATTATTTATGGTGTTGTAACTAAAAAAGCGAACCTCATATCCACCAAACGCTTGTAATTAAATATTCGATTGCCTGTAACAATTGTTTCAGTTCGAGCTCACACACAGTTATAATTCTTCACTTTTGTTATAGTAACATGTTTTCCTATAGTAAACATATTCTATATCCAATGGTTAACAGGAACAGACAAAATTAATTTTACAGCTTGATGGCTATGTGAAAATTAACGTTCACTTTGAAGCAAAGTTAGTGTGGCGATCAATAACATCAACTGACACACCAACCACCCTAAGCGTAACGGTTTAAATTCAAAATTATTTGTGCTTTGCAGGACACACTGTTCGAGGTATTTACGTTGCTAAATATTTGACGAGAGAAAATGTTAGTGGAGTTTCAAATGGCGACCATGACAGGACTTTCTAAAGTGCACGGCAAGAACTCGCAAATCAGTGATATAAAGTATTCAAAAACGTTCTGGCAAATCCTATTTGATTATAATTATGTATTAGCAAGACAGGAAAGAGATAATTACAATTTAAATTTAATTCGCAACAAGAAAACGGAGCGTAATGAGGCGAAAGGTGACGCAGTATTGGAGACAGCGATCGCGGGAACGCCTAAGCTTTAAGTTATGGCATCGGCAGGTGATTCCAGCAGTAGGTCATGTGCATACAAACGCTGCAACTGAACTTGTAACCAAATGCAGTCCATGTCCGGTTAAAAATAAGAACCGAACGAAAAAATTTGCAGACGAAAATGCAGAACAGGATCAAATCGTTATAGGCACTGAAATCTGGCTAAAGCCGGAGATTAGCTCAGCCGAAATTTTTGCGAAGAACCTAACGGCGTTCCGAAAGGATGGGCTAAACACGGTTGACGATGGCGTGTTTGTTGCTGTTAGAAGTAGCTTATCTTGTAGCGAAATTAAGGTAGATAGTTATTGTGAGTTAATATGGGCAAAGGTCATTGCTGGCAACCGGAAAAAAATAATAATTTGATCCTTTTATCGACTTCCCAATTCAGATGATACAGTTGCTGAAAGGTGCAAAAAATACTAGAGTTTGATTTCAAACACGTACCTGACTCATACGATAATAGTTGGAGGTGATTTAATGAACCCTCGATATATTGACGAAAATACATGTTTAATTCCGGAGGTACACATGAAACATCATCCGAAATTGAGCTAAACGCATTCTCTGAAAATTATTTCGAGGAGTTAGTTCATGAGCCCACGCGAATAGTAAACGGTTGTGAAAACACACTTGACCTGTTAGCAACAAATAATGCTGAGTTAATAATGAGCATAAAAATGGATCAGTGAACACAGGGTTCTCGTAGCGAGACTGAATATTGCACCTCCAAAACCTCCAAAAATTAACGAAAAATATACCTATTCACAAAAAGCAGATAAAAATTCACTTGACGCCTTCCTGAGAGACAATATGCACTCCTTCCAAATTAATAATATAAGTGTGGACCAGATGTGGCTTGAATTCAGAGTAATAGTATTTGCAGCAATTGAGAGATTTATACCAAATAAATTAACAAACGACGGAGTTGACCCTCCTTAGTGCACAAAACGGTTCATAACACTGTTGCAGAAACAACGAAACAAAGCTGCCAAATTTAAACAGACGCAAAATCTCCATGATTGGCGATCATTTACAGAAGCACGGACTTCAATGGGAGATGCTTATGGGTACGAAACTCATTGAAACGTTGCGACAAGACGACGCCACCACTCGGCTGATAACCCGAGAAGAATTCTTCACTGTTATAAGCATCACTTCGCCAGAAGATGATGGGTACGAAACTCATTGAAACGTTGCTACAAGACGACGCCACCACTCGGCTGATAACCCGAGAAGAAATCATCAGTAGAGTACGCCGAGAAAGACTGCAATCGCATATGCTTATAACAGTTTCCACAGCGAAACTTTGACTCGAAACCTGTCAGAAAATCCAAAGAGATTCTGGACGTATGTGAAGTACGTTGGCGGCAAGAAACAATGGATGCCTTTTCTGAGCAATGGTAATGGAGATACTATTGAAGACAGTGCGGCCACAGCAGAGTTACTAAACAGTCTTCCGAAATGCCTTCACAGAAGAAGACGATGTAAATATTCCAGAATTCTAATCAAGAACAGCTGCCAACATGAGTAACGTAGAAGTAGATATCCTCGGAATAGTAAAGCAACTTAAATCACTTAACAAAAGCCAGTCTTCTGGTACAGACTGTACTTATTAGACCTATTAGATTCCTTTCAGAGTATACTGATACCTCCATACTTAACAATCATATGCAACCGTTCGCTCGACGAAAGATCCGCACTCAAAGACTGAAAAGTTGCACAGGTCACACCAATATTCAACAAAGGTAGTAGGAGTAATCCACTTAATTACAGGCCCATATCATTAACGTCGATATGCAGCAGGGTTTTGGAACATATACACTCCTGGAAATGGAAAAAAGAACACATTGACATCGGTGTGTCAGACCCACCATACTTGCTCCGGACACTGCGAGAGGGCTGTACAAGCAATGATCACACGCACGGCACAGCGGACACACCAGGAACCGCGGTGTTGGCCGTCGAATGGCGCTAGCTGCGCAGCATTTGTGCACCGCCGCCGTCAGTGTCAGCCAGTTTGCCGTGGCATACGGAGCTCCGTCGCAGTCTTTAACACTGGTAGCATGCCGCGACAGCGTGGACGTGAACCGTATGTGCAGTTGACGGACTTAGAGCGAGGGCGTATAGTGGGCATGTGGGAGGCCGGGTGGACGTACCGCCGAATTGCTCAACACGTGGGGCGTGAGGTCTCCACAGTACATCGATGTTGTCGCCAGTGGTCGGCGGAAGGTGCACGTGCCCGTCGACCTGGGACCGGACCGCAGCGACGCACAGATGCACGCCAAGACCGTAGGATCCTACGCAATGCCGTAGGGGACCGCACCGCCACTTCCCAGCAAATTAGGGACACTGTTGCTCCTGGGGTATCGGGGAGGACCATTCGCAACCGTCTCCATGAAGCTGGGCTACGGTCCCGCACACCGTTAGGCCGTCTTCCGCTCACGCCCCAACATCGTGCAGCCCGCCTCCAGTGGTGTCGCGACAGGCGTGAATGGAGGGACGAATGGAGACGTGTCGTCTTCAGCGATGACAGTCGCTTCTGCCTTGGTGCCAATGATGGTCGTATGCGTGTTTGGCGCCGTGCAGGTGAGCGCCACAATCAGGACTGCATACGACTGAGGCACACAGGGCCAACACCCGGCATCATGGTGTGGGGAGCGATCCCCTACACTGGCCGTACACCACTGGTGATCGTCGAGGGGACACTGAATAGTGCACGGTACATCCAAATCGTCATCGAACCCATCGTTCTACCATTCATAGACCGGCAAGGGAACTTGCTGTTCCAACAGGACAATGCACGTCCGCATGTATCCCGTGCCACCCAACGTGCTCTAGAAGGTGTAAGTCAACTACCCTGGCCAGCAAGATCTCCGGATCTGTCCCCTATTGAGCATGTTTGGCACTGGATGAAGCGTCGTCTCACGCGGTCTGCACGTCCAGCACGAACGCTGGTCCAACTGAGGCGCCAGGTGGAAATGGCATGGCAAGCCGTTCCACAGGACTACATCCAGCATCTCTACGATCGTCTCCATGGGAGAATAGCAGCCTGCATTGCTGCGAAAGGTGGATATACACTGTACTAGTGCCGACATTGTGCATGCTCTGTTGCCTGTGTCTATGTGCCTGTGGTTCTGTCAGTGTGATCATGTGATGTATCTGACCCCAGGAATGTGTCAATAAAGTTTCCCCTTCCTGGGACAATGAATTCACGGTGTTCTTATTTCAATTTCCAGGAGTGTATTCTGTTCGAGCATTACGAATTACCTCGGAGGAAACTGTCTTTTGACACACAGTCAACATGGGTTTAGAAAACATCGCTCTCGTGAAACACAACTAGCTCTTTATTCGCATGAAGTGTTGAGTGTTATTGACAAAGAATTTCAGATAGATTCTGTATTTCTGAATTTCCGGAAGGCTTTTGACACTGTACCACACAAGCGGCCTGTAGCGAAATTGGTGCTTATGGAATATTGTCTCATTTAAGACACTGGATTTATGACTTCCTGTCAGAAAGGTCACAGTTCCTAGTACTTGACGGAAAGTCATCGAGTAAAACAGAAGGGATATCAGGCGTTCCCCAAGGTGCTGTTACAGGCCCTTTGCTGTTCCTTATCTACATAGACGATTTGGGAGACAATCTGAGCAGCCGTCTTAGGTTGTTTGCAGATGATGCTGTCGTTTATCGATTAATAAAGTCATTAGAAGCTCAAAACTAATTGCAAAACGATTTAGAAAAGTTATCCAAATGGTGCGAAAATTGGCAGTTGACTCTAATTAAAAGAAAGAATGAGGTCATCCACATGAGAGCAGAAGGAATTCGTCAACTTTTGTTACACCATAACTCAGTCAAATCTAAAGGCCGTAAATTCAACTAAATACCTAGGAATTACAGTTACGAACAACTTAAATTGGTAGGAACACTTAGAAAATGTTGTGGGATGGTTAATCGAAGACTGCGTTTTATTGGATACTTAGAAAATGTAACAGATCTACTAAGGAGACAGCCTACACTACGCTTGTCCATCCTCATTTAGAATACTGCTGCGCGGTGTGGGATCCTTACCAGACAGGACTGACGGAGTACATAGGGAAGAAGGGCAGCACGTTTTGTATTATCGTGAAATATGGGAGAGCTTGTCACTGAAATGATACAGGATTTGGGTTGGACATCATTTAAAGAAAGGTGTTTTTCGTTGCGACGGAATGTTCTCAAGAAATTCGAATCACCAGCTTTCCCCTCCGAATGCGAAAATATTTTTTTGGCACCGACCTACATAGGGAGAAACGATCACCACGATAAAATAAGGGAAATCAAGCCTCGTACGGAAATTTACAGGTGTTCGTTCTTTCCGTACGCTATACGAGCTCGGAAAAATAGAAAATTGTGAAGGTGGTGAGATGAACCCTCTGCCAGGTACATAAATGTGATTTGCAGAGTATCTATGTAGATGTAGATGGAGATGGAGATGTAGAGCGCAGCTGAAATACATTAAAAATTGACTTCTAAAATGATGGACATGAGTGTAAAGACGAATACGCTGAACATAAATATGGGTATCTTGAAAGTACATCTGCATCTGAATGACTACTCTGTAAAACACACTTTAGTGCCTGGCAGAGGATTCATCGAACAGCCTTCAAACTAATTCTCTATTATTCCACATTCGAAAGCTGTCTCTTTAGTAGATTTATTGCATCTTGTAAATGTTCTGCCTATAAAACGCAGTCTTTGGGTCGCTTTCCCCATAATATTTTCTATGTGTTCTTTCCCATTTAAGTTGTTCGTAATTGTTATGCCTAGGTATTTAGTTGAATTTACGGTCTTTATACATGAATGATTTATCGTAAAACCGAAGTTTAACGATTCCTTTTAGCACTCATGTGGATTACCTTATACTTTTCGTTATTTAAGGGTCAACTGTCAATTTTCCCACCATATAGATATTTTATCTGAATGGTTTTGCAATTGATTTTGATTTTCTGATGGCTTTACTAGACGATAAACGACAGCATCACCTGCAGACAAACTATGACCCCTGAGCAGATTGTCTCCTACATCGTTATGTGTAGATGAGAAACAGCAGAGGACTTATAACACTAGCTTGGATAACCGCAGAAATAGATTCTGCTTAACTCGATAACTTTCCGTCAGTTACTACGAATCCAGCCGTATGACACAATATACGAGGGTTGGAAATTTGATAGTGGCAACTATTTACTTACAGCTCGTAAAAAAAGATACGTGTTTCAAAGTTTTACTGACCTTCAGAGTAGTCACCAGCATTGTATATAACCCGTTGCCGGCCATGTGGAAGTCGTAGGATACTCTTAGCAGTGTCAGTTGTGTTGACAGTTTGAGCGGCGCGGTCTATTGCCCGACGAGTTTGTAGTAGTTCTGAAGCGAATGCAGTGAAGTGCTTCCTTCAGTTTATAAATCGAATTGAACTTACGAGGTCTTAAGTCAAGGGAGTGCAGTAGGTGGTATAGCACTTAGCAGCCCCATCAGTGAAACAAATTAGTAACAGCTTGCACTGTACGTGCTTGAGCATTGTCCTGCAAAATAATGGTCAAGTCCTGCAGAAAGTGTCATCACTTCTGTCTCTATGCCGTTCATTTTTGGAACACATCCTGCGAACAGACAATTTCTGATGATATTTTATGCGTATCTCCGGATTTAAGTATGGGTTTTCACCAACATATCGAGGGTAAATTAAAATCACCACCAACTATATTTGTATGAATCGGGCACGTGTTTGAAATTAGACTCAAGTGTTCTTTGAACTTTCAGAATTATTTCACCCGAGCTGGGAGGTTGGTAAAAGGATCAAATTATTATTTTATTTCAGTTGCCAAGAATGACATCCACCCATACTATCTCACAGGAACTATATACTATGAAACGTCCCCTTTGAACAATTTATATAGGACTGTGCTTAAACTGACACACAATATTTTGTTAGCGCAACGCAATCTGACTATCAAAGATCCCTGCAAAAGAATGGCCCTGACTAACATTAAACTATACCTATCACAAATCACTTACCTCACAAAAATCTTCGCTGCTCAAGCTACTGCAATACAGCGAGCGCCACTACTGCCAGCTAAATAAAAGATTCAAACTATGGCAGGCACTAACTACTGATAGGGATAGTTAGCAAATGAAAGATATTAATAGAGAACAAACAATGTATTTACCTTAATATCATCACAAGTCATAATATATATATCAGTTCATGACAAATTATAAATCTCCGCCATCTCTCTCCCCACATCCACCACTGCTGGCGGCTCACCTCCAACTGCGCAACGCTACGCGCTGTTCACAGCCAGCTGCCTAACACTACAATGGCGAGTATTACAACAATGCAAAGCAGACACAGACTGCCCACAGCACAGCCAGTGATTGTCATACAGAGGTGACGTTACCAATAAAAAACCTAAACAGCCTACTTACATAGAGAAAACATAAACAGCCTACTTACATAGCCCCCATGCTCCCCACAAAAATTTTTTACAAATGGTGTTGGGCACTGGCCAATACAGATTTGACAAAAATTTTTCACAATTACAGTAACAAAGATATAAAATGCACACACTTATTAATATTATGTTGGTCAAAAGATCAAAATTTCTCACAGTCCATAAAGACAGTCCACATTGTTCATCACAGTAAAAATGCAGAGTTTTTCTCAAAGTCCAAGCAGTAAAAGAAAATGCACATAGAAGTAGTGGATTTCCATGCAGTCTTGAAGAAGTAGTGTTGACCTTCCAACGGAAAGACAGTGCTGACTCTCGACATGCAGACAGGTAATGGGCCACAACAGAGCAAACCCACAGCAGAGTCAGTCGAAGTTTTGATGAATATTGGTAGGTAAGTCATCACAGAGCAGACCCACTGGAGTCCTGGTAGAGATTGTGGTATTGGTGGGCCACCAGAGGTGCAAACCCACTGCAGTCCTTGTAGAAATAATGGCATGGTGGGTCATCATAGATGCAGACCCACTGTAGTCCTTGTAGAAATGGCCAGCAGCCATCTGTTGTGACTGTGCAGGTGCACAATCACCATTGAAGAGTCTTGCGGATAATATAGCAAGTCCATAAACCACCACTTGTGCACTCACAAAGTTTTTGAAATTGTCCTTAGAACCAGCAATGCTGTTATCCAGTCCCTTGCTGAGTTATTAACACACGTGCAAACACTCACAGTCCCAACTTCTCACATATTATCCATATACTATGACCAACAGAAACGTGTGCAGTGAAATGTAACTAACAAGTTAATAATGTCATGAACTGGTGACAATTACAATTTTATAACATAAGAATACAATTACAAAGGTACAAAATACATCATTAAAAACATAATAATACAGATAACATTTGTAGTACAGGCTTTACAAAAGAATAGAAATAAACATATACATCAGTGTTACAAAAATAGTGACATAAGTACATACATAAAATAATGAGAATAGTTTTCGAAACATTAATTTCACACATGAACATTGAAACAGAACAGAATTGTAAACAACTTTACAAAGAAAATAACATATTATTAATGCAACTTATATTTGAGGATAACAGTATTCCTCCTCATAGTGAATATAGCTTAGTATTAGAAGAGAAAAAAATTCTATGAAACAGTACACAGAGACAGGAAGAAAACAAATATACAAGGGTACACAAACTCATAGTGGGATAACACCAATAGGAAAGGACAGGGTTCGTTTTCAGTGTAACATTTGGTACTGCAGTCCAACCCAAAACTTCATATATCTTTCCTCTTATTTCATCCTTTGTTTCCACCAAAGAAAATTCTATCTAAGCATGCTTTCTGTATTTATATGTTCACACATTTCTTACCTCAACATTTATTTCCAAGAAAATCCTACCTAAACCTGTTTTCTCAATGCATTTCTTCCAATTCATCGCAACTCATTCTCTTAGAGGCTACCCCCTCTTAAGCTAACTTAAATCTACTGAGCTCAGATGCTAAACTAAGGGACGAGGCAATGCAGCATCACATAACAAATCAACACAAACAGCAATGCAAAAAATGCAAATTGGCAAAGCTAGCAGCATAAATGAGCAAAAGTCAAATTCAATAACACTATGCCTGGCAAACAGCAGCAACTTATACCTAACCATGACATAGCACAAGCAGAAAAAATATTACACTAAAAACAACAATGCAGATAAGGGAAATGTATATTCACATCTTAATATCTATGTAATTAAAGTGGTGCACCACAAGAAGTTATTCTACCAAAAAGTTACCAATTACTTGAAAAGAAAATTATGAATGCAGTTACTAGTTCCTTCTTATTGTTCTTTCCTTTCCAAGTGCTCCTTTTTTAAAGAATGTGGATCATAAAATAATTATTTAATAGATCTGTTGACAGAAAGTGTTCACATTAGCAAATGCATTTCATTTTATAAAAGCAATGCTGCAACACAGCTGAAAAACAGGTATCAAATGAAATAAGCAGTTACGCAAACCAAAGCATAAAAATATCATTCAATAGTCATGTGACATTTCATAAGTTAGTAGAAATTCTCTCAACTCTCGTAGAAAGACGCTTGTCGTAATCAGGTGTGCAGATGTACGAATATTTCCCATCAATTCATAAGCATTTCAGCAATTAGCACAAAGTGCAAGTAATCATATGTTTTCAAGTAACGAGGGTGTCGCATTAGTGATGAAAGGCACACCCTAATGGCTTGTTCTCCAGGTGTTTTCCTGTGCTCTGAAAGGCACGCGCTAATGGCTTTTTCTCCAGGCGTCTGACACAGCTGGGTGCCCACGACGCATTATGTGTAGGTGGTCCGTTAACTTTCTTACGGAAATATTTACGACAGCAGTTTCCGCTACAGAGACAGTCGCATATAAAGATATTTCACAGGTCAAGAATTTGCGTTACAAATCTGTAGAAACAAAATGCTATTGATATAACAGTGTCCAAAAAAAATTTTCGTCTGCATTGTAATACATTCACGCATTTACGCACATTTCATAACTCTTAAAGTACGATTCTTGGTTTCCAACAACCTTTTCCACAAATCAGAGTCCCTAAACACTACTCATTATTCCTTACCTCATTATACATAAACATATTCGTCGACACTTCTTCAATATTTCATCATGAGAAATACGTAGCATAATAAACATTCCTCAACAACATAATACACATCGTCGTCGTAATAATAACATCATAACACCTCAGTCAAATCTCAAAATCGTCGTAACTTCCTCCAATAATTTCCAAGCCTAAAAAAATTCTCTGCTCATGTCAAAAGTGTCAGCTGCCTCAAACGTACTTTAAAAATTATGAATCCATACCAAATACATCATTCAAAGCTCTCATAGTATCACAATGATTCCGAAAAAATATGAACAGTTTACAAAGTACAGACAAAATACAGTTTCATAAGTGTGAAGTTATCCAACTATGTAATTGCGTAAACATCTGTCACTGATGTAGTAAAATAAATGTTTGTCTCTCTCAGTTAAATGATCAGATAGCTGTGTAATTTGTGTGTTAGAGAAATATGGTACCGATGTGTAAAGTTGTATAAGCAAATACCATATTAGCTAGGGTTCCTTGTGGTTGCCACACACATGGTACACAAAGTAAGCGTGTACCCCCCTGAGGATAAATGTAATTATACCCTCAGGTGTTACAAATTACAGCAATGGAATGAAATGTATCACGGAAAACTTTCTTTGTAATTAAAAAATCTTTGAAAATAAGTGTTTTAAGTATAAGATTAATCACTCAAATGCGTGTCCTGTAGCGCTAAATGCGCGTCTTGCTGTAAGATAATTCTGTGGAACTGTCGTAGTTATCGTCCTCTGTAAGCAAAGTTCTGCTAAAGTCAATGTACTTACCTCATGATACACAAAAGTGAAATGCTTTGCGTATAGATATCTTAGTTATTACGCTTATTGCCGTGATGAGGAAAGTACTGTACAGTAACGTATTGTTATGCCACGAAAAAGGCTGTCTCATTGTTGCTATACCACAAAAGTTACTACTAAAACATGTTTTTCTTCCTAGAAGAATTCAGAAAACTGTGCAGATATAAAACAGATACACTGCAAAAGCAACATTGTAAATTGTCACCCATTAGTAGCGTCGTGATAAAAATCGTGTATTCCCTATGCACAGTTACCAAATTACTACTTTGAATATTTGTTAATTCATTACATGGTGGCGTTAACACACTGCTTTCGTCCTCACTGTCATTTCTCAGTTTACTTTGGAGCCTAGTATTACGTTTTTCACACGCCATTATTGTCAGAGTATTTCACACGATAACAAAGAAAAGCACAATTTGAAGATCAAAAATAAGAGAACACATTAACATAGCACTGAAAATAATATCTAGTTAATTACCAGCGCAGCTGCGAAATACTTGGTGCAAATCTACATGCATGCCACAACTGTTTTACAGTACAACAATGAAAGACTGTAACTACAAAGGAGATTCTCTCTACAATTACGCGCTAGCAATAAACAAAAGCTACACTAAATACACAAACTACAAGAAAAAAATCAGAAGATTCCAGTGAGGTATCCTAGGCTAAGGGTCGCCATATGAAACGTCCCCTTTGAACAATTATACAGGACTGTGCTTAAACTGACACACAATATTTTGTTAGCGCAACGCAATCTGACTATCAAAGATCCCTGCAAAAGAATGGCCCTGACTAACATTAAACTATACCTATCACAAATCACTTACCTCACAAAAATCTTCGCTGCTCAAGCTACTGCAATACAGCGGGCGCCACTACTGCCAGCTAAATAAAAGATTCAAACTATGGCAGGCACTAACTACTGATAGGGATAGTTAGCAAATGAAAGATATTAATAGAGAACAAACAATGTATTTACCTTAATATCATCACAAGTCATAATATATATATCAGTTCATGACAAATTATAAATCTCCGCCATCTCTCTCCCCACATCCACCACTGCTGGCGGCTCACCTCCAACTGCGCAACGCTACGCGCTGTTCACAGCCAGCTGCCTAACACTACAATGGCGAGTATTACAACAATGCAAAGCAGACACAGACTGCCCACAGCACAGCCAGTGATTGTCATACAGAGGTGGCGTTACCAATAAAAAACCTAAACAGCCTACTTACATAGAGAAAACATAAACAGCCTACTTACAATACATCAATTTTGCTACAAACACGGCACCGCCAACTGTATTTAGCCTTTTGTTTCTGAACACTGTCCTTAGCAAAAATATCGGCTGAATTTATTTCCTGCTGTAGCCAGCGTTCAGTGCTTATGACGATTTGAGCATCAGTTCTTCTTGTTAGCACTTGAAGCTCTGGTACTCTGCCAGCACAGCTACAACAATTTACCAGTGTTATGCCGATGGTTCCTAGATCTACATTCTTTTCCTGTATTCGCCCGACATCTTTGAAGGCTGAAGCCATTTTTGTGTTTCCCTAAGACCCTCTAACCTAAAAAAAAAAACGTTCAGTCCACGTCACACAGATCCTGCAAGCAGTGTGGCCGCCTCCTGCATGTAATGGACTTCTGGCCTATTTAGCGAAACCAGAAACCCCACCACTCAACGGCGCAGGTCGAGGCATCTGCAGCCTAGACCGTTGCAGAACCGTCTGAGCCTCTGATTCAGATCGTTCAATCTGCCCTTTAGCTGATTGGGTCCTGTCGCTTCCGCTGCGAATGGTGAACTCTGCTTTCATTTGGGAACCACGACTGGCAGCCTTCACCGGTTCAGTTATCCGTTCGAAACCAGAGAGAACCTCTTCCGATCCAAAGCGACACATATCATTGGTACCTACTTGAGCTACCACCAGCAGTTTGCTGCTCCCTGTGCACTTCATGGCATCCAGAAGTACTTGTTCCATGTCTGTAATGATTCCACCTGATATGCATCTTCCCCTTCTTGGCAGCCATGGCATAACACCCGTGACATTGGAGGTCCCAGCTACCAACAATTCCCATCCTCTGCGACTGCCCAGATCTTGCAGCCTGAGAGGTTTCCTCTGAAACAGGACGAGCGACTGCATCTGGCTGAGTGCTTCAGATAGCACCTGGAGGCCTTACGTTTGACTCCCCACCCCCGAGAAGTATTTCGCAACCCGCCACGCCCCAAGGCGAACTCACTGTGAACAGTAACTGGGATGTTTACCCGTCCAGACTGACTGGCTGGACGTCCTTTGGATTCCCACAGCCGGTCCACAACAGCGATGCCCATCCACTGCAGCCTAAAGTTGTGTAACTAACACAGGAGGATGATGAGAGCGAAGTGATATCAGCTCAGCTCGCATCCGAACATCGCATTCAGAGTCCCTATCCATACTAAAGACGATGAAAAACTGCACTACACAGACAAACAAACGACTTCTGCTGTAGCTACTAACGAAAATGCAAGAACTGTACCTAGTGCATATTAAATTAAAACACGGCAATTCAAAAACTAAACTACCAAAGCACACAGATAAAACTACGTAATTCGCTCCAGGTTATGAAGTCGTAAAAGTCACAAAATCGGTTACTTCTATGTCACTGCTCTTGCTCGGCCAGTGGCTGTTGCCTAACTGTCTGGAAAGTATATCTTACGACTAATATGGAGGGATTATTAGGTACTTCGACGCTAATATTAATAGAAAGAACACTGAATTTGATAGCGATGTTCCATTTAAAACAAAAGCCAATTTTTAAGTCATGAACAAACAAATAAAAGGGATTACAGAGTTCAGGAAATCAATGGGTTCTGTATAGAAAGAACTACAATAACCGAAGTTCAAAATCAGGTTGCTGACATCTGCAACTAAACTGGCTCTGAAGTATAATGAATTTAAGAGAGTGTTGGACAGATTACAGACAGTTAAGTACTAGAATCTCTTTCAGTATTAAAAACTGAAGTAGATACTGGAGTAGTTTCTTGTGAAAGGCAACAGGCACAAGTCAAAGAAACGTTTGGTAATATTTCTTTAGGGTGTAACTATGGAGACGACAGATACATAATAAGTCGAATCGTCTGTCACTAGTGGAACTCAAATCTGAACTTTCAAGTGAGGAAGAAATCTGTATTCTGAAAAGAAAAGAAGAGCTTGGCATGGATCAGATTTGATAAAGAATTGTGACCGACTTTTAACTAAAGCGGCGAATGACAAGGAAAAAACTGACGCAGTAATTCATGCTTTCGCACGTAAGGCGAAAACAGGGGAATTAAAGTTACACTTACTAGACACGACAATTCCGGAAAGCAAGGCCAAGTTTTTGTAATAATTTTGGAATATTCTGAAAAAGGATACTTTCTGTCAGAAAGTCACGGAAGTAGATCCATGAAGGACTACTGTGAAAACTGGGTTAGGAAACTGGACTATCTAAAAGGAAGACCATCAGAGTTGAACATAGCGTGGGATTTACGGAAAAAAGCCAGTCAATTCGAAAAGTAGCATCCACAGTAACCATAAAAACATTAGACGAATTTTCAGAAAGTGTCGAGATCTAGGGTCATTGGCATAAAACTCGGTGCCACAGACATGTCAGGAACTCTAATGCGCCTGAAAGGGGTAAAAAATGGAAATGTCGTGTGGCTAAGGCCTCCCGTCGGGTAGACCGTTCGCCTGGTACAGGTCTTTCAATTTGACGCCACTTCGGCGACCTGCGCGTCGATGGGGATGAAATGATGATGATTAGGACAACACAACACCCAGTCCCTGAGCGGAGAAAATCTCCGACCCAGCCGGGAATCGAACCCGGGCCCTTAGGATTGACAGTCTGTCACGCTGACCACTCAGCTACCGGATTTGAAAGGGGTGACGAGAATGGACACCACATTAAAGTTATGAGAATACGAGGTAGAGGCAATTTTGCAAACCGTGGTAGTGGGGGCTACAGTAACCACAGAGAGCAGAGTGATGAGGTAGACTTTGCCCCAAGCTGGTCGAATGTTCGTCGGGTGTGGAAAAAAAGATATTGACTCATAATTAACAATAAGCACCAATGACAACAAAAATTACTGACGAACGGACAACTCAGAAAATGTCGATAAATATCTCAAGGAACTCAGGCAGATGTATGACAAATTAGAAATACAAGGAAGGCAGTGTCCTGAGAAAGACTTTACCAAAATTAAAGGAAAACAGGGTTGAGAAAAAGATAGGACATGGCACATAGGTGCATGCAAGAGCCGAAATTATTCCCATCGTATTGCTTGAACGTAGACTCTATTCAGCTGAAGCAGTAACTTTTGAATATAGCAGTATGGTCCAAACATGATGTTATAGAGGATCACTCCGATTTCGATGTTTATGAAGCAGTTAATAAAGAGTGAATGTTTTTTAGATTATTAGAAACCAACTGGGTGTGGTAGTACTGCCAGTAACAGGGTATAAAGTAGTACGAGCAACTGGAAAGGCGAAAAAACTTAGTAAGAAGCAGAGTTTGATTAACTTCAGAATACAGTTATTTAGCCAACGGGGTTTATTTGTACCTGAGATGAATGCAGATTGGTAACAGAGTTTCAGTTGTACCTGAAATGAGTCCAGCGATCATATTGCTAACAGACTGGTTGATAAAGCAAAGAGTCGTTATTGATTGTAATCAAAAAGTAATTTTTTTGTGGAATAAATGGTAAACTGTTGGAAACAGTGAAATTGTAAAGTGTTAGGTTGATCCCTTAACCCTTTGTTGCCTGACGGTACTTAAAAGTACCAGTAAGTTTTGACTCTCATTATTTTCTCGTGGTGCAGTTTTGTGATCTGAAAGCTTGTCGGTACGTAACAGTAACTCAGCTCTACTGTTTCATACATGTTATTGTGCAATACATAGCCCTCTCTGGCGGTCAGAGCTTGAAATTGTTTTTCGCGCGCTGCTGTGAAAACAGAAGATTGTATGTGCTTGTTTCCGTGGTCTTGCCTGAATTTGTGTGCAATTTATTGAAACTTCCGTTGAGTTTTCCATTGTACGTACTTACCTTCTTTGTTTTTTATAATAGTTTGAAGCATTACGTTACAAGTGAATGAGATAAAGTGTAAAATATAAGGCGGACTTATTAGTACCGTCAGGTTGTGCGAACACTTTATTGTAGCAACAACGCGTTACCTCTCACTAGTTGTTCTGTCCACTTTTTCTCACACAGAAATCCGTAAATACATTTGCATGTGCAACAATTAGGACAAACAGGATAGGTTTGCCAGGGAATTTACCTAAAGAAAAATGTCTAAACCGTGGGGAATCAAATCACAGAGAGTCATCTTTAGACCTAACAGTATTTCAATGGAGGGAAAATAAAGTAGTGTATTTTGCGTCAAACTTCCATGGCTCTGAACAGAGCGTAATGACAAGAAAACAGAAAGATGGAATTAGTATGGCTAGACCATGACCAGTTATTGTATGTGATTACAAAAAACACATGGGTGGTGTGGATCATGCAGACAGATTATGTTCAACTTATGGTCTTGACAGGCGATCAAAGAAATGGTGGCACCGTCTCTTCTGGGGAGCAATAGAAATTGCTTTTGTCAATGCTTACGTCTGACAGGTTTGTGTATAGCTACCTTGACAGCTTTGTGATTTTTAGCAAGCCATTATCCAAACACCTTGAACATCTGAGGTAAATCCTGATGAGGTTGCTGGAGGCTGGACTCACCTTCTAACCTTCCAGGTTAATATGGCTCACAAGAAATTTCCTTGTTACGTCGCCTGGTCTCCGCTGCTGATGTCAGGTGGCAAAATCGAACAATTACTTCCCAGGAAACCTTAAACACATCCACTTTCCATTCCACGGTGACAGAAAAACACAGAAAATTGACCAATTGTTGCATACTACTAATAGACACAATATCCACGCCATGAAGAACGGCTAAAAGTGAGTTCGGCTACGATGAGAAATGACTGCCGTATTACCACCCACACTTGCATGCCTCATCCTGGGAGAGCCAGGTGATCCTCTACCAATTCAGGATATTCGTCCTTAAGCTCGCCGGAATTTCTGCCACATTCTGATACACCTAATTTCATATGCAATAGCTTGGCCTTATCCTCTAAACTACTAGTAATCGACTTTCTGGTGAAGATCACTAATAGCCCAACCAAAATCCATAATGTGGTGAAACCAACATTCTGTGAAACCCACACTCTGTAAACCTGGAGCAACGAAGGGTTACACCTTTTCAAGAAGGTGACATTTGGCAAGGAACACTTGCTGTGATATTTTGCTTGATGTTCGAAATACAAGTGGCGCGATCATGGAGTGTGGTACTCACCTTACCAACCTGGGCTGCTAACCTGCAATTAATGCACCGCTGTCCCACATAGGTGCATGCACTGGCCCACAATGCTCACCTTGTAGGGCTTGCCATGTAGCTGCAGCTCGTACTGCTCTTGATACTTTTTAAGACAGCTGACCCGTAACACTTCCCTTTCAGCAAAACTGAACACACCAGCAAACACAACCAACAAATACAATCTGACTGGAAAGAAGTTTTTATACAACCA
This sequence comes from Schistocerca piceifrons, assembly GCF_021461385.2. NCBI lineage: Eukaryota > Metazoa > Arthropoda > Insecta > Orthoptera > Acrididae > Schistocerca > Schistocerca piceifrons. The sequence continues at coordinate 622,817,484 of NC_060140.1, forward strand.
AAGATCCCTGAAATTAAAAAAGATTTTTGTAGTGATTGATGTGCAGTTGATTGATAGCAGCTTAGTCCAACTCCAAAAGTAACCACGCTCTCCTACCGATTGAAACACTGCCAGCCTGTGGTGATTACTTGGGGAAGGAAGGACTGGACCAGGCAAACTAAACATCATGTACCAAGACAAAACAAGTTACTGTTCACAGGTGTGGCATTAACAACGTAACCAAAAGTTTAATAACAGAACAGTAGATACAAAATGATCAAGCTATCAGTCATCAGGGTGATCACTGGTAGCGCCTCATAGGACACGACTCAAACCTGGACATTGCCCAATAGCCTGGACACTAAACACTATGCGCTGACAAGATAACGCCAACACCGGATACTTCTAAGGCAGCCTAAAGAGCAAGTTTCAACAAATTATATTTTAAAATGAGCAAACAAACATGGGTACACCCAACCAACTAATAATCACCCAATATAATCCTTGCAGGTGGTGATTTGCCAGTGGCAGTTCACTTGCATGGCTGTGGTAGGTACTTTCCCATGGCAGATGCTGCACACATGATCTTCAGTAGACGCCTGTTTGGGCAGAGGCAGTTGAGACACCTCCCTGATTCCGATGTGCTGGACACACTTCTGAGCTGGCTCAGGTTGGGTATCCACTGACCAGACAACGATTTCATGCATCAGCTGCTCTGGAAGACGGTTTAATCATTTCAATCGGCCCCATGTTACACATCTCGGTAATGTCATCGTATCTAACCAGCCTGCTCGTTCACTGTTGGCAGCGAACGCCAGACCGCAGAGCAGCATAACGACGTGGGATTCTCACAGTCATTCACTTTCCCCACTCTTATTTTTCTTGAAGGATTCATTGTTTGTTCATACTTATAAATTCATACTGTAGTTTATATGTTCAAGCAGAGTTTATTTTTGTTTAAAACTTATTTCTTCATGAAGAATTTTTTTACTAACAATTTATCCTTTGAGAAAGAAGTAGCCCTAAGTTTTGATAAAATAAAATGTTCTTCCTCGAAGATGTCTGTGTTCTGTTTAAGTATCTCCACGCACACCATCTTATGGCAAATGACCCCTAGATGAACGACAACTAACCTCTCACCTAGGGTTAGTTTGCATAGTTACAAGATTTTAGGAAAAGTGTTTTGGGATTGCCTACAAAAGTAATCAATTAATGAATCCAACATAGTTTTGTAGCCAAAAGTTTAAGCTAACCGTTGCATTCACCTGAATCTCCCGAAGAGTTACAGAGAACTATAGAAAAATCAGAAACCAAAATCTATGTCAACTAACTCCAGTCTCCGTCTCCCCTACAGTGTCTGAAACAAATTTATGAACACGAATCATTGTTCTTGATGTGATGTTTGGAAATGACGTAAAGGTAATATTCCATGACTGATGTAACTGTAATTCCTTTTAGTAGTAATGGAAGGTTACACCTGTTCTGTCACACTGCTGGAGACTATGATTCTGACTGTCCAGCCACTCAAGGACAAACAGTACATGCCCTGGACTACTCCCCACAGGGAATCAATGCTATCTGGAACAGCGCCGGCAGACTGAGAGTCAACAACAGGACAGGGAGACAGACAGATTAGCTGTCTGCTTTCTGCAACAGTCCACCTTTTTACCTGTCTGCAACCTACATCAACAAACACAAGCCAGATATGTTCAGACAAGGTTCGTCGCTGTAATTGTGATGTTCACATGTGATCTGCAGCAGGACAATTGATATTTTTGGTACCTGTGTAAAGGAATGAACTCAGAGGCTCAAAGGTTCTTTCCTTATGCACATTTAGTTGTTGTTGTTGTGGTCTTCAGTCCTGAGACTGGTTTGATGCAGCTCTCCATGCTACTCTATCCTGTGCAAGCTTCTTCATCTCCCAATACCTACTGCAACCTACATCCTTCTGAATCTGCTTAGTGTATTCATCTCTTGGTCTCCCTCTACATTTAGTAATGAACCAATATAGCACGCCCCATGGACTTGTGAGAAGTTTATGATAAGACAGTTTTTATACAGTTGAGAGAGGATCAGTTAATGACGATAGGGGTCAGTTAGAAATTAAACTATCAAGAACTATCACGTATGAGGACAATTCCTATGAAAACTATTAGGCATCCCACGACCAACTACGTGACTGAAGCTACACTACTCAAGCTAGTGAAAGGACACTATGTAATACTTGAGTTGTTCATAACCTTTGCAATGTTGTTGGCATGCATGCATACCCAGTAAATGTGTCAGTAATGACTGATGCTGGGAAGGGATGAGGATTGTGGGCTTGACTTTCATGACTATTGACGGGCATTGTTACTGATAGAGGAGTGAAGATGATGTAATAATCGGCTAGATGATGGCCTCCAGTGGCAGTAGACTTGAAAAACTACAAAATCGTTTTGCCTCTATGGTGTCCTCATTACACTGTATGTGAAATCAACCTCATATTCAGTGAACCCTAATTGTATCCCACTTTCTCATAAAAATAAAATGAAGTGTTATAAATGATGTTCGTGTGACAAACCAGATAACTAAGAATATGTGATTTATAATGGGTATTGATGTATTTCCTTGCAGAGAATGAATTTTAATTTAGGATAATTGTCATCAGTACTTGTAGTTTATTTCTGTCTTCAGCTGAAGTTAATGGAACAACTGTCAGTCAATTGTCATATTTTTGCCAGAACTGTTATTGGTATAAATTTAGATTTAATATTGCTGCATTATTGTCTAATTTTCAGAACAGATGATAACTTTTGGAATATTTTTGTGTGTCTTGCGATATTTTTGAACTCCTTGTGGAGAAGATAGAGTTAATTTTTTGTGAGTTTGAAACGTCTTAAATTAGTTCTTCCATGTCGTTGTTTACCATTCTGCTTTAATTTGCACCGATGTACTGCTACTTTTTTTTGTATGCTCATGTAACACATTGTTAGGTGCCATGAATTCATTGAAATACTTTTGTAGACCACTTGATTATATTTATAGATTCCTGTTCTTATATGATGACACTTCTTGACATTTTGTGATGATTTTGTCTATGTTTCAATTTTGTGCATGATCTTTGTTTCTGTTGAGCAGGTGAATCAAGCTATATTTTCTTGTTTTCACAACAAGTCTATGCATTAATGATTTTCACTTTTCAATTTAAATTGTGTGTGAATACATGTCTATTTTATCCGTGCTGTCATGTAAGTAGAGATGTGTATGAATCTTGATAAAAATAGTAAATTATTCAGGTAATGAGTGAATCTGAAATACTAATAATTGTTCAAGTAAGGACTTAATTTTTTTGAACGACTGAACCATGATTAGTATAAGAGTGAGAGTGACTGACTGAGAGTCAGCAACAAATGCAAAGTTTATAAGAAAATTTTGGTATGAATTAGAAATATGTTCAAAGAATAACCATTGTAAAGTTATATAAAGAGAATGAATGAAATGTGTATGCTGGTGTTTTCCCTATTATATTACAAACCCAAAAATAAAATTTTTGAAGCATATGCTAGCACTTGGAATGAATAGGTCTTTAGAAATGAATGTATGACGTATAACTGTAAATGAAAATTTTCCCTTGGTAAATAATCTTTTTCCTAACACCCCAAGCTACTCTCTCCATCGAGATTAGGAGATCCTAATAAAAATTCGTTTCGTGTTGCCACACTATACATCTATGAAAAGTTTTCCCTGGGTACAGGTATGGTGATACATGTCCGTCCATTTGTTGACCATTACGTCTAATGATTCATTCTTAATTGATTTAAATGCATCTCAGTCTGAGTTCTCTCCTTGTAAATTAATAAATATTTAATACTTGTAAAAACTGACTTCAGTGATCATCATGATTGATCTGCATATTTTCATATTAATTCTTTCTATTTTCTGGTGGCAGTTTTACATGTGATATTGTCTGTAGTTGAGCTGGATTCATGATGAGTCAGGGTAGAAAGACCATTAGGCTACCTGACACACAGACACGTGATTGACGGCGCATGGGAGTTCAGGTATGGACGTGGAGTGTGCTTGGCTAGCCTAACGCAGCTGGCACGGTAGCTCAGTGTGTTCGGTCAGAGGGCTGACTGGCCTCTGTAATAAAAAACTTAGTGGAAGAATCAGCAAAACGAACGTGAACGGATGTCATGTGACGTCCGCAACAACCAAACACCACGATCAATAACGAACAAAATGAAAAAAAATGAAAAAAAGAAAAAAAGAAAAAAAAACTAAAAAAAGGAAAAAACTGTAAGCCGGCCGATCCCAGTAAGCGGGAAATCCGGGGTCGATTCCCGGCGAGGTACAAATCTTCACTGTCATGTTTCCATTTTACAGCTAATGGTTATGGATATTCGCAACTGCGAATACACTTCATTTATTGTGAAATACTGTTCACCATCACTACTTATGAGTGCTCGACTACTAGCAGACAATAACTTTTGGAACAATATATTGAGTTAATTATCAATAGCTTTCTGTTTTAATACACTCCTGGAAATTGAAATAAGAACACCGTGAATTCATTGTCCCAGGAAGGGGAAACTTTATTGACACATTCCTGGGGTCAGATACATCACATGATCACACTGACAGAACCACAGGCACATAGACACAGGCAACAGAGCATGCACAATGTCGGCACTAGTACAGTGTATATCCACCTTTCGCAGCAATGCAGGCTGCTATTCTCCCATGGAGACGATCGTAGAGATGCTGGATGTAGTCCTGTGGAACGGCTAGCCATGCCATTTCCACCTGGCGCCTCAGTTGGACCAGCGTTCGTGCTGGACGTGCAGACCGCGTGAGACGACCCTTCATCCAGTCCCAAACATGCTCAATGGGGGACAGATCCGGAGATCTTGCTGGCCAGGGTAGTTGACTTACACCTTCTAGAGCACGTTGGGTGGCACGGGATACATGCGGACGTGCATTGTCCTGTTGGAACAGCAAGTTCCCTTGCCGGTCTAGGAATGGTAGAACGATGGGTTCGATGACGGTTTGGATGTACCGTGCACTATTCAGTGTCCCCTCGACGATCACCAGTGGTGTACGGCCAGTGTAGGAGATCGCTCCCCACACCATGATGCCGGGTGTTGGCCCTGTGTGCCTCGGTCGTATGCAGTCCTGATTGTGGCGCTCACCTGCACGGCGCCAAACACGCATACGACCATCATTGGCACGAAGGCAGAAGCGACTCTCATCGCTGAAGACGACACGTCTCCATTCGTCCCTCCATTCACGCCTGTCGCGACACCACTGGAGGCGGGCTGCACGATGTTGGGGCGTGAGCGGAAGACGGCCTAACGGTGTGCGGGACCGTAGCCCAGCTTCATGGAGACGGTTGCGAATGGTCCTCCCCGATACCCCAGGAGCAACAGTGTCCCTAATTTGCTGGGAAGTGGCGGTGCGGTCCCCTACGGCACTGCGTAGGATCCTACGGTCTTGGCGTGCATCCGTGCGTCGCTGCGGTCCGGTCCCAGGTCGACGGGCACGTGCACCTTCCGCCGACCACTGGCGACAACATCGATGTACTGTGGAGACCTCACGCCCCACGTGTTGAGCAATTCGGCGGTACGTCCACCCGGCCTCCCGCATGCCCACTATACGCCCTCGCTCAAAGTCCGTCAACTGCACATACGGTTCACGTCCACGCTGTCGCGGAATGCTACCAGTGTTAAAGACTGCGATGGAGCTCCGTATGCCACGGCAAACTGGCTGACACTGACGGCGGCGGTGCACAAATGCTGCGCAGCTAGCGCCATTCGACGGCCAACACCGCGGTTCCTGGTGTGTCCGCTGTGCCGTGCGTGTGATCATTGCTTGTACAGCCCTCTCGCAGTGTTCGGGGCAAGGATGGTGGGTCTGACACACCGGTGTCAATGTGTTCTTTTTTCCATTTCCAGGAGTGTATAATCTCCAGACTCGTAAAATCCCGTTTCCTTGGTCTTTTCACAAGGACTTTGTTGATTCAGTAAGTGTTAGCATTTGTGACGACTATGATGAGTCGTCGAATATTTATGGAGGTACATAGTGGTAATAATAGCCAAAAAGAGGAATATACAGTAATTCAGTACATTACAAAGGTAACTTACAGAATTCGCCCGTTGTGTACTGGTGGCCATCATGTTTTTAGCATTTATTTCAGAGGGATAGACTAAAGTAAGTTAGTTATTACTCTTATCCTGACGCTGAATAGTTGCTGTTTGTTTGGTGGATTTAACTAAGTATCAAAACGACACTGTTGATAGGAAATGCAGTGAACTGTATTACTTATATGTGTCGTAGGTAAAAATCGGAACCTCATTTCCACCCACTCTTCGGAATTAAATAAACGATTGCTTTTAACAATAGTTTCAGCTCAGCAGACTCCGACTACAAATAGACAATATTGCTATCACTGATGCGCTTTCCTATTTAGTTACATGTTCCAAGTACAATGGTCAACATTAACAATCAGACTCCGAATTTACGGCTTGTGGCGAACGTGAAAATTAAGATACATTTGGGAATAAAGTAATGCGAACAGTCGGGCGCGGGGGGGGGGGGGGGGGGGAGGGGAAACAAGATGCATAAAATATATACGTTACTAAATATTTGACTAGAGGAAACCTGGGTGAGGTTTACAATCTGCACCATATCTACAAGGGCGATAGAATATCAAGTTGAGCATTCTGCCCTAGACGGGGTGTCTTTAAAATTGTAAGTTGTTTTTCTATTGAGAATTTTCGCCCATTGATATAGTGCTATCGTGGGGGGGGGGGGGGGGGAGATATGTCTATATTTATTAACAGTTCGCTTCTTGATAGACGTTCGTCGTTTCGTAAGCAATATCTCAAAGCAGTGTTTATAGCAGTTATGTACATGACAGGAGTACAGACTTTATAGTATGACAAGAGTGACTTCAGTTGTAATTGATTATTAGTCAGGGGCTACTGGAACGTGTGTTTCATGAAGTGCAAAACGTTTATCTCAATAAAGTAATTTTCAAATTGAAACTGCATGTTCTGGCAACTTTTTTTTCAGTGTCTCCTCATAGATTGCGTTGAATACTGTCCTATAGGTTACTAATATATAGAATTAGCAGCAAAGGCCATTTCGAACTTCTGTGCGAATTTGCGAAGTTACTTTTCTGTTTATGGATGATTCTACGTTTACAATAAGTTGATCCATTCTAGGCTACGTTTCTCGCTTGAACAACTTCAGTTAAGCACTTGTCGGTGTGAAACCGAATCGAAAGCATTTACAAAGCCTAGGAACACAAATTGAATTCGGTTGTCACTTCCCAATGCTCTTGGGGTAGTATATATATTTAGCTTGCCTTCAGAACTCGTTCTATTTCCCAGGGAAAGATTATCTTGGCCCGAGTAGGGCACTATACACTCATAATACACTGTACAGTTTTGTTAGAAACAGATATGAGAAAAACGGGTTTATAGTTCTGTGGCACAATTGAGTTGCCTTGTCTAGTGCAACCGGTCAAAATATTTGATCGCTAGAAACAACTTTCCGCCCAATCGACCTGCGGTGTTTTTTGGAGCTATTGTAGGTGTAGGGCATTTGAATGGTTGCAAAATTCTTGGTTTTGTTTTCTGTAGTACTGTATGATAACGAAATCCAACAATATAACAATTTAACATTCATTGATGTATTGAAGTGTTCGCTTTTACGCAGCTTATATGTGTCTCGGACAGATGAACTCTTATTCAATGACAATAACTTTTCTGTGATCGAGGACATTACAAGAACCAGCATTGTGTACACTAAGTTGTCGAAAGAGGTATCTGAATTTTAGATGTGAAAGTTTCTGTTTAATCTAGTCTTGCGATTTAGGAGAAGAGCAGAAGCAATACGGTTCCATACTCTACTTACGTCTTCTAATTCGTAAAATGACAGCTTTATAGTGTACGATGTCACGGCAGAGATTAACTGTGGGGTGCAAGTACGTTTTCGACTAACAATGCAGTACACGTAATGGTTCATAGTGCACTTGAATAGGTCAAGTTTTTCCGTAGACGATCAACGCATGCTGTGTAAGCTGTAAAAATCTCTCTTGCGAATCGAAGCAGAAGTGTCTTACGATTTTTCAAATAAACTGACCTAGCTGTTCCATTGATAAAGAGAGCAGGAATGCAATACGTAGGCCGGGGGTGGAGAGGGTATCTCGTATTAATTTCACCTTATGCTGTAGTTTATCTCTCACTACTTTAACTATTCCTTCTTCGAATGTGTTACTGACGCTTATAAAAATGAAAGCGGTAAGGCCCAAAGTACGCGACAGCTGGTTCAAGAATACTGATTATGTTTGCAACTTCTCGGTTTTTTACCCAAGCTTTGCTAATATGAATACAATTCTCGAGCCTGCAGAGATCCAACCGCAAGCCTTAGAATTATACTCTCTGATTAGATTAATTTCTCGTGGTACTTGATTTGCTTACGTGTTACTGCCGCAGGATTTGATGAAAATATCAATTAAAGCTGTTTGTTGAATTCCGAAAAAATATGTACGTAAACGTTGCAATTATGGTAACTAGCACCAGACGTTCTGCAAGTTGGCGTATCCCCAGTGGAAATTCGCATAGAATGATGGTTAATATTATCTGTGAAATTTAGTAAGTGCAACTGTTTATTTCAATACCAAATACTGACAAAAGTGAGGTCTGTGTTAATGGTCAGTATTAATATTAAATAAACTTAAAATCAGAAACAATAATGAAGCGATCAGTCACAGCTTCACGTCCATCCAGAATGTAGGTGGTGTTACATTTTGGGACACTTCTGATATAGTTGTACCGAGTCGTGTCATACATAACTGACCATATACAAAATTTAATTTATTTCACTATAGTGGAAACAAATAGTTCTTCTCTGTCCATTATTTCAAAGGATGTAGCCGTGCACGCCACTTAATCACCACGAAACCATCAATGTGATACTGCTCCGAATTATCTCCCAAAACTACACTCATGGTGGTACTTTTTGAAGCTCTGGGTTCACGTTGCTCTTCGGCTTCTGTGCCTGATGGGACGCTTAGGATCAGAGTGGATACTCAGTGTAGCTTATTAAATCTGAGATGTCGTCTTCAGATTCTATCATTTCCCAGTGACCGTTTGCTCTTTCGCTTTTGGGGTGCAGAGCTCATGTCCTTCTTGCCTGCTAAATAACACGTTCTTTCTTTTACATCTTTCTCTTACTATTGCATTTTTATAGGTGTGTGTGTAAAAACAATAGTGTAGCTCTTTCGTTCTACGGCGTGATTGCTACTGTGTTCCTGCTGTTTGAACGGGTCAATAGCTTCCGATGTCACAATCTGCCTCGATGTTCATGCCCTCTGGATAGTTGTATGAGTGGGAGATAAGAAAATATTTATTTGTCTAGAAATCTATAAATTTACGTTCCTCCCTCTCTTCATCATATCGGAACTACAACAGAACCAAGTAGTTCCGCTATGGGGATACTAGCGTTCACCGCTAATGCCAGTATAAGAAAGGTGTAAGCCAAGTTACCCTTACGGCAACCAGGTCCGATGTTAGCAGTATGATGTGTTTACGAACTTGCAAAGAAAAGACGGAATTAACAATCATAGTAGCAGGTACCTGATTTACATTCAGTTCCACAGTAAAGTAATAATATTGCCAAACCGTTTAGCAAGTAAAGTTCCATGCTGTTAAAAAATCGAATACATTACATTAAGTTCAGTATACAACAGTCTAAAATCGTTTCAGATATAAATGTGGCAGCATCACCTACCCTACCAGAAGTGGGTGTATATAGCCAACAAACACGACTCCTAAAAGTTAGATAGGTCCAGGACATCCACAGTTGACCATACGATGGTTGTTCAGGGGATGGATGAAATATGCACAAAGTTTTCCTCTTAAGTGGACCAAGTATTACGGACGTTAAAGAGGTTTCGTTACTCCCAAAACGAATGAAATATGACGGAATGAGCGGCGTCATATGCTCTTGCAGGGGTAAAATGTATTTATGCGGGAATGAATGTTTTTTCTTAATTTTTCACGCGAGTCTTGCTCGTGTGAGTGAATGCCAGTCCAGCGCACAGCTTTGTATCCTTAGCCTAAGGGTACACCAACGAACTTTTAAACCAGCGGCCTCAGTTTGATTCGCAGAGGGCGTAGTAGCATTCTCACAAAAGAAAAATATGTGGGATGATACGTAACACCACTTTTGTCCTAGAACTATATTCCGCAACGGATGACATTTTGAAAAGATAAGTACAAAGAAGAATACTGACTAGCTCCATGAAATGGTAGAGTTTTTAAAAATGGTTCAAATTGCTCAAGTACTATGGGACTTAACATCTGAGGTCATCAGTTCCCTAGACTTAGAACTACTTAAACCTAACTAACCTAAGGAAAACACACACATCCATGCCCGAGGCAGGATTCGAACCTGCCACCGTAGCAGCAGCGCGGTTCCGTACTAAAGCGCCTAGAACTGCTCGGCCACAGCGGCTAGCTAGAGTTTTTTACTGCCAAAGTAGGTGGTGAAGAGGTTTTGCGGATCTAATCCAGGAAATGCGACGGAAGAGAGAGAGATTTCAATTTAAAACAGTTTAAGAAATGCATATTTGAATAAACTAGTCAAGAACATAGGGAATTATTATAGCTAAGGAAGGCAGCCTGCACTAGAAGCTGAGGTGAGCTGGTAAACAAAAGAAAAACGGTGAACACTTGAAGGGAAAACAAGGCACCATGGTTCTATTTCTCGTCCAACACAAAATTTTAACTTTTTCCTAATCATGATTACCACTTACTGAAAAGAAAGCGAGGCAATGCTTAGTACGTCGGAAGCTTGGAAATAATGGAAGTTATATGATATTATCTTCTTAGATATTTGTCATTAAAACCAAATGCGAAGCGTGCAGCTCGCCCTACTTCCCGTACAAGGACAGATTCTAGAAAGGGAGCACAAGTCCACGCAGCTTTGCGTAATAAGCACACCCGAGTCAGTACTCCGTAATTAGTCTGTGACCAACGGCAAATATTTGCACACCCATTAATTACAGTCAAACTAGGGCACTCGACATATAATCGCATTACAGTCTCTACAAACATTAAATATAACTAAGTGCTTACACACGCTCTTCACCTGTTGAACGAATTATTCATTTGACTGTATGTACTTACGAGTTACATACGCACCTTCCACGTAAGTTACCAGTACTTCTAAAACCACTTTGGTTAGTACTATTACGGTTTACTCGTATCTGAGCTCTAGGTAAATTATACTGATGGCAAAATGTTTACGAATGTAGTTTGCAGTTGATTCAGAAATTGCAAATAAACATGGAAACACCTCGGGAAACGCATGTTGAAACATAAATGCAGATGCTTGTCGCATCTGCAGGTTGCGCTGTTGTATTCGACCACGAACGGCACGTTTGCAATTGTCTCAGTACATTGCAAGTGTCAGTCTGGACAGGATAGGGTTCTGTGTAGTTGTGGGTGCATTATGTCGGAGATAGGTGAATTCAAACTTTGGCAAATTGTTGGATCTCGTGTGGTGGGTGCATCCATAACCGAGGTAGCCGATGTGTTTGATGTTAGAAGAAGCATCATATCGAAGATTTATATAGAGTACACTGAAAGCGGAAAAACATCTATTAAGTCAGAACGCGGGTGAAAATTTGTGTTCAGTGATCGTTATGAAGGCTTATTGAAAACGATGTTGGCAAACAATCCAAAACATCCGTTCAATATCTTCTGGAACCGTCTGTTGTAGAAACTGAAGACAGCAGATATAAGGGACAAGTATTAAACTCCCTACTTCGAAATGTATTTACGAATCAGTGTTTCACTGTTACATGGATTCACAAATGAGAGATAGTGATGTATGCATCTCCGGTGCTGACAAACAGCTAGGTCTACATAAAGCGAACAATACCCCAGACCTAACAGAATTCCACTTAGATTTTGAATTTAATACGCTCTAGAAAAACGCGGACTTCACTCACGTTTACACGGACTGTGAAAGTTCGGATTCACAGATTCGCTGATAAAAAGGAGTGTATACAAAACTTGGAAGCCTGTCACTACATTTAAACTTCAACCTGTGAGTTAGTGGGATACCATTACCCCGGTTTAAAGACCTGAAACAATCCTCTTTTTAAACGAAATCTGATCCGTAAGTGAACAACAATATGATAGGACTTTTACCTTATATGCGAACTGAATGAGCTCGTTAATTACGTGTTCGACAGATCATCTGAATGATTATTTAATCTCAATGATGTAGAAAGAGTCAGTTTACAGGATATGTATACATGATTAGTGTTAACATTAATGAACACATTATCATTTTATTCATATTCATGCAACTACACTTAAAAACAAGCTTTTTTACTGATCACCAGTATTTAAGTTGAAATTCGTCTGTGGAATAGAAAGAATTGTCCAAGGGAAACGATTTAAATGCAATTTAAACATGTTTCGCCCCCTATTAAATATTTTATGTTATTGCGCAAATGATCACACATTTTCATTCCTCTATACCCCTTTCTGAGCCATTTACAACGTCAACAATGAGTATCAAATGTTATTTTTTCACTCTAATGTTGTAGGCGGGTACATCACTGTTCTTATCGAATTGCGATGGACTATTTATGACGAATTCGATTGGCGAAAATATGTACTATGACGCAGCAGTTAAAATGCATAGCTTCTTGAAGAGATACCCACATGACATCCGTAGATGCTTTTGTGCAATCAATACTTTCCAAGTGATGACTTACCCCAAAAAAGTATCCTGTAGGACAGTATTGAGTTAAAATATGCAGAATATGTGATGAGGTTGATACGTTTGTTTCCCAGGATAGTATTTGTAGGTTTAGCAATAGGCTACGGTCGCAAGTTCGAATCCTGCCTCGGGCGTGGATGTGTGTGATGTCCTTAGGTTAGTTAGGTTTAAGTAGTTCTAAGTTCTAGGGGACTGATGACCTCATATGTTAAGTCCCATAGTGCTCAGAGCCATTTGAACCATTTGATTAGCAATAGAAGCTGAACTCAATTGTTTGAGAAATTCAGTAATATACGAGGGCGGTTCAGAAAGTAACCTCCGATTGGTCACAGTGCGGGTTGTGGGGGGAGTAGCGACGCCATCTGTGCGTTCACGCACTCAACAGGTCAGTCGGCATCAAGCCGTGGTCGAGTGAACGTCGTACCTGCGGTAGTTTAGTTTTTGTGGCAGTTTGAAATGTGTGCTGCAATAGAAAACCCCGCCAAATGTGAGGTGCGTGCTGTCATAAGGTTTTTTACAGCCAAAGGATATTCTGCAGCAGATATTCATCGTGAGCTTTGTGCCGTGTACGGACCAAGAGTTATGAGTGAAGGAGTTGTCCGTGAATGGGTACGTTTATTTAAAAGTGGACGAGAAAACGTTCATGATGAAGAGAGGAGTGGTAGACCATCATTGGTGACTGACGAACTCGTTCAGACAGTTGATGCAAAAGTTCGTGAAAATCGACGTTTCTCAATGTCGGAGTTGTCTACTGGTTTTCCACAGATTTCTAAGACTCTCTTGTACGAGATAGTGACAGCAAGATTGGGTTACCGTAAGTTCTGTGCACGATGGGTGCCCAAAATTCTTACCGACCACCACAAAACTCAAAGAATGGCCTCTGCATTAGACTTTCTGTCACGTTATGAGGACGAAGGAGAACCATTGTTAAACAGAATCGTGACCGGTGACGAAACCTGGATTAAGTACGTCAACCCTGAGACAAAGGAACAATCAAAGATGTGGGCACATTCAAATTCGCCTACCAAACCAAGAAAAGCCTCACAAGATTTTTCTGCCAGAAAACTGATGGCAACGGTGTTTTGGGATGCCAAAGGGGTGTTGTTGGTTGAATTCATGGAACGTGGTACGACCATTAATCAAGACGTGTACTGTGAAACAATAAAAAAGTTACGACGGGCTATACAGAACAAACGCCGTGGTATGCTGACTTCCGGTATCGTTTTTTTGCACGATAACGCCCGTCCTCACTCTGCTCGCAGAACAACGGCCCTTCTTGAGTCCTTCAAGTGGGACGTTATCAACCATCCCCCTTACAACCCAGACCTGGCGCCAAGTGATTATCACCTCTTCATGCATTTGAAGAAATGGCTTGGGTCACAGCGGTTTGATGACGACGAAGAGCTCAAAGATGCGGTCACAGGCTGGCTCCAGGCACAAGCGGGTGATTTTTATGCAGAAGGAATTTCAAAGCTTGTGAAGAGATACGATAAGTGCCTCAATCGCTATGGAGACTATGTAGAAAAATAGTGCAAAGATGTAGTTGTAAGATGTATATATTAAAATATTTTTATTTAATTTGGTGTATTTTTTTAAATCAACCGGAGGTTACTTTCTGAACGGCCCTCGTACTTCTTCATGTTCTAGTTTTCATCAGTGTGTGCACCCAAAAATTTGGAGTATTCTACCGTACTTACTGACTCTTGCTCATATGCTACATCAGTTGTCGGTATGACTGTTTGTTGTACAGAACTGAACGCACTGTGTTTAAGGATAGTCCTATTTCAGAGAACCACTTAATTATTCTTTCGAAAATATGATTTACTAACATTGTATTGTTTTATTTTTAATGCGATTTATTATAACACTAGTATTGTCTAACCTTTTCAACAAATCTCATCTAGCTACGCCCTATCTGTTTTGTAGAATCCCACTCTGCGGGAAGAAGTCGTGCGATGCGAGTGGAGAGGCACACGGTGTCCTACAACACCTATTAAACTGAAATGAGCTCTTATGATAATTAAACTTCGACGTCTTCTTCATTGCACACACAAGTCTTGCAGTTCGACTGCGACAAACACTTACCTTGTTAGCTAAAAACTGTACTGAAAATTGAAACAATCTATCTACTGAAAGCAGGTTACTCACTTTCATCGTGAAATATAGTGAATCAAACTAATACCCTTATCAACGAGGTCATTAAGAGAACAGATGTGAGAATTTATACAAAGATGACAGGAATGGAAAATGGCTTTGTAAGAGTCGTAAAATATGTCAGAACAATTCCGCTTGAGTGTGGCCATTCCAGTAGCATTAGACAGGCATCTATATTTAATAGTCAAGCATGTCCAACAAGGAGTGAAACAGGGCGTGTTCACGGCGGCAGCCGAAACTTTGTCACACGAGCAATATAGGGCCTCGCCAACCGCTCTTCACACCAAGCCATAAATACTACTGGTAGCCTAGTCTCAGAGTTCAAACAGCATGATTAAGGCATGCCTTAGTGGTTCTCAACCAAAGATTACGCTGTTCTAGCGGATGGAAGACTGACAAGACTTTCTTTGAGACATGCAGGTGCTTATTTATTGATTTGAGTGTTAATACAAAGACAAAAAAGATGTCTATAAGTGTCAGCCTTCTAGGTCAAAGATTTAAACTTTCCTAACTCAAAGAATCAGCATGTTTTGACTCCGGTAAAACACAACTTTCTTTATTTTTACGGATATCTTGAAAACAGTATATGTAGATTTGGAGGTAGAATCCATCTTCGTACCTTTCTGAAAGGCAATTCGCACTGTTCCAAGCTGTCGACTACTAAGCAAGACACCATCGTGTACAGTTTCTTCTTAGGTATGTTGTTGAGATCTCAGCAAGGCTTGCGACCCGGCATTGAATGTAATTAAGAAGACTCTCAGCAAGAAGTACGAACTGGCGACCAGGGTGGACGTAGCAAGCACATCGATGCTACGACAGATTCCGACGCCCACGTCTTCGCGACCGCCGGCGCGCGGGCGCGGACGCGGACGGTGAAGAGAGCGGCCCGCGGGGGGAGGGGATTTAAATCGGCCGTCCGCTCTCAGGTGCTTGGTTCGTCAGCGCACCTGACGATGGCGACATGTCTGATCGCCGAAATATTGTGCCCGTTGGACACTATGAACAGGCAGTATACCCGTGGATTGTTCGAGCAACAAATACGCCGGGAGAAACTAAAGAATCACATATTACATTATGGTCAGACAGAGATTCTGAAATCAGATATTGGACTGTAAGGTGTACCCAGGAGAAGATATTGACTCAGTTCTTAATATAGTAGTGATGAAGAGTAGGCTGAACGTTAAGACATTAATCAGTAAGAATCAATACGCAAAGAAGTGGGATACGGAACTTCTAAGGAATGGCGAGATACGCTTGAAGTTCTCTAAGGCTATAGATACACCTCGGTAGGCAGTAGGCAGTACAGTTGAAGAGAAATGGACATCCCTAGAAAGAGCGATAATAGAAATTGGGAAGGAAAACATAGGTACAAAGAAGGTAACGGTGAAGAAACCTTGGGTAACAGAAGATATACTTCAATTGATCGATGAAAGGAGGAAGTACAAAAATGTTCCCGGAGACTCAAGAATACAGAAATACAAGTTGCTGAGGAATGAAATAAATAGGAAGTGCAGGGAAGCTAAGAAGAAATGGCTGCATGG
This sequence comes from Schistocerca piceifrons, assembly GCF_021461385.2. Taxonomy (NCBI): domain Eukaryota; kingdom Metazoa; phylum Arthropoda; class Insecta; order Orthoptera; family Acrididae; genus Schistocerca; species Schistocerca piceifrons. The sequence goes on from NC_060140.1 coordinate 622,833,947, forward strand.
AAAGTGTACAGAAATCGAAAAAGAAATGATTGTCGGTGGGACTGACTCAGCATACAGGAAAGTCAAAACAACGTTCGGTGACATTAAAAGCAAGGGTGATAGCATTAAGAGTGCAACGGGAATTCCACTGTTAAATGGAGAGGAGAGAGTGAATAGGTGGAAAGAATACACCGAAGGCCTCTATGAGGGGAAGATTTGTCTGATGTGATAGAAGAAGAAACAGGAGTCGATATAGGAGAGATAGGGGGCCCGTTATTAGAATCAGAATTTAAAAGAGTTTTGGAGGACTTCAGATCAAATAGACAAAGGATACATAACATTCCTTCAGAATTTCTAAAATCGTTGGGGGAAGTGGCAACAAAACGACTATTCACGTTGGTGTGTAAAATGTTTGAGCCTGGCGACATACCATCTGACCTTCGGAAAAACATCATTCACACAATTCCGAAGACGGCAAGAGTTGACAAGTGCGAGGATTATCGCACAATCAGCTTAACAGCTCATGGATCCAAGTGGCTGACAAGAATAACATACAGAGGAATGGAAAAGAAAATTGAGGATGCGCTAGATGACGATCAGTTTGGCTTTAGGAAAGGTAAAGGCACGAGAGAGGCAGTTCTGACGTTGCTGTTAATAATGGAAGCAAGACTAAAGAAATATAAAGACGCCTTCATAGGATTAGTCGACCAAGGTAAAGCGATCGACAATGTAAAACAGTGCAGGATTTCGAAATTATGAGAAAAATAGGGGTAAGCTGTAGGGAGAGACAGGTCATATACAACATATACAACAACCAAAAGAGAATAATTAGAGTGGACGACCAAGAACGAAGTGCTCATATTACAAAGGGTGTAAGACTAGGATGTAGTCTTTCACCACTGCTGTTCAATCTGTACATTGAGGAAGCAATGATGGAAATAAAAGAAGGGTTCAGGAGTGGAATTAAAATTCAAGGTGAAACGATATCAATGATACAATTCGCTGATGACATTGCTATCCTGAGTGAAAGTGAAGAAGAATTAGATGATCTGCTGAATGGAATGAACAGTATAATGACTACAGAGTATGGACTGAGAGTAAATCGAAGAAAGACGAAGGTAATGTGAAGTGGTAGAATGAGAACAGCGAGAAACTCAACATCACGATCGATGGTCACGAAGTAAATGATGTTACTGAATTCTGCAGCCTAGGCAGTAAAATAAACAAAGATATACGGAACAAGGAGAACATTAAAAGCAGACTAGCAGTGGCAAAAAGGGCATTCCTGGCCAAGAGTACTCTACTAATATCGAATATCGGCTTTAATTTTGAGACAGAAATTTCTGAGAATGTACATCTGGAGCACAGCATTGTACAGAAGTGAAGCATGGACTGTGTGAAAACCGGAACGGCAGAGAATCGAAGCATTTGAGAGGTGTTGCTACAGACGAATGTTGAAAATTAGGTGGACTGATACGGTAAGGAATGAGGAGGTACTGTGCAGAATCGGAGAGGAAAGGAATATGTGGAAAACACGGATAAGGGGAAGGGACAGGGTGATAGAACATCTGTTAAGACATGAGGAAATGACTTCCATGGTACTAGAGGAAGCTGTAGAAAGTGAAAACTGTAGAGGAAGACAGAGACTGGAACACATCCAGCAAATAATAGAGGACTTAGGTTGCAAGTGTTACTCTGAGATAAGCGGTTAGCACAGGAGAGGAATTCGCGGTGTCAGAAGACATTTAACCTAAAAGAAAAAAAGGGGGTGGGGGGAGTAAACCTAAGATTATTAGAAATTTACAGGGGAAGATTTTTCACCTGCCACATTCTGACATCAAGTAGGTGTAATACTAGCAAGAAATATGAAACGGGACAACACAATATCGGTATTTGGGAATGAAAATGGAAAGCTTATAAGTATTAAGGCTACACCCATTTTGCGCCTTGGTAAAAAAAATATTGGATAATGTATCGAAAGTACATAAAGGTGTACCAAATATTGGTGTCACTCGGCACTAGCAATTCAACTTACAGATTAAACTGTGTAGTTTAATCTTTGTACCACACTTGGTGTAAGATACAATGAAGCCTCCAAATCAAATATTTCCACATCCATATTATCTGCATAATTTATCAGAAATGTGTAAGTGCTAAACCACACACACACAGTGTCTAGGCTAATGTTACTATCACATATAAAATGTCTGTATCGTTTCCCAAAATACATAATCATACAAACATGTCAGCTATGGAAAGAGTGTAATCATTGTGCTACTTACACTTAACACCTAAAATATAACAGTGGACTCTCAAATTGAGTACCAGAATGCTATTACACATTTAAATTATTCGCTAACAGTACAAAACACATGTAGCAGCTGATGACTTTTTCTCCTAGGAACAATGTCATTATGTTTCTGATAGTGTAAAAAAAGTGACGTATTACGTATAAAATAACATTATTGACTCATTAAAACAGCTTTATTTTCATTACTTTTCATTGTGGATATAAATGTGTTAGAATGTTCATCCACCTATATAACATTTTCTAATAATTTAACACGAGAAACTACTAAAAATGAAAACTTTAATGAGATCTTTAATCTGTTGCATCACTGTATATTCTGAAAATACGCAAGAATAATTCATAATACACCAAATACAAAATACAAGCACAACACAGTGGAAGACTATGATGAAACAAGGTTCCACACAGAGAGGCAAAACTGAACTGTCGAAAATACGACCTTTGCACGAAAATAAAATTATTAATCGACAACTGTAAAGATTTCAAGTGAACAATATACACACTTCACTTATAATAATACACAAGCATAACTACAAATATCTGATCTTGAAATAAAATTCAGTCTTAGTGCAAAAAGTCTATTGTAATTAATGAAAACCACAATGTTTGCATGAATATGATTTATTAATCATGACTAGTTTCATGACATTGCCACATCATCAAGTAATAAACTGTTAACGATTCACTACATAATGTCTTTAAAATCTCCCTACTGAAAGGTCAACAGTTGTTACCTGAAGATGTAACTACATTTTCATGTAGCTGTTGCAGTTTCTATCGCTTGAAGTAAATATTTTGAGTACAAAACATGTGTCGCACTACTGTCAGAACTAAATTGTCCAATAAGATCTAAAAATATACATCAGTCGCTTATTGGCACTACTGAAATAACATACAGGTTAAACAACACTTGGAAACAGACATGCTTTGTATGTTGTACCACACTTAAAAGAAACCGGAAATTGTTTGTAGAATTTAAAAAACACGTAAAGATTTGTTCTGTAACTTTGCTGGTGAATGAACTTGAAGCTTAAAGTGCACTTGTCAAGAACTGACGCCATCACGCAATGGAAGCACTATGACACATTAGTGCATCCCTGCACTACTGAAATAACATACAGGTTAAACAACACTTGGAAACAGACATGCTTTGTATGTTGTACCACACTTAAAAGAAACCGGAAATTGTTTGTAGAATTTAAAAAACACGTAAAGATTTGTTCTGTAACTTTGCTGGTGAATGAACTTGAAGCTTAAAGTGCACTTGTCAAGAACTGACGCCATCACGCAATGGAAGCACTATTACACATTAGTGCATCCCGAGCAGCAGGTTAGAAACGAGGGTTGCTGTGTTTTCAACTATTCACTTTCTGCTAATTTTGTCAGTAATCCAGGTTAGTCTGTTGGTAATTCTAACTTCTGCTGTTTTACAGTGGAGACAACATGACACTTTGCAGCCATACATCATCATTTTACAGTACAATTGCAACATATTACCTCAAATATCATAATATTATAGCAAAATTATAACAAATTGATCCATACCCCCAAATGCACAGGGACAGTGTATATGTGTAGTGGTTGTGAGCTGACTGTGTGTGCATACCTTAACGGGCACTGGGTGTCCGTTATTTGGCCTCCCTCATTTTCTAATTTGAGATAAGCATAAAACGAAACTGTTACAAAGTTACCCCTTACACCGAATGAGGACTTTCTGACTAAGCATACAAACACATCTTAGTGCACCACCCATCACACATAAACAACTCTTTGCTTATGGCTATGTCTTCTAAATTTAGAATGACTGGTCAGAGTAATTCTCGACTGAGCATTTGTGCACATCTTTGATAAACTGGGTCAAAAATCCGCTCGCACACATGCTGTTACAATTCTTCAGTAAAATGCAGAAGTATGCAGGAGAACTGTCATATAGTCTCCACTATGTGATAACATAAGTTAGTACTGTTACAAGAAGATGACAAATGCGTTACAGTGCACAATAAATTTTATACTCTAACGGGGAGATGCTAGAATGTTCGAGTATCTCTGAGATGTAGTTGAAAAAATACAAACACTCGATTCCTCCCTGTATAAATATGTTATACTGTTAAGAATACTCTTTCATTGAAGTGATTTGTAGTTTCCACTGTGTGACAGATAATTCAGCCCTTGATGAGTGCAATATAATCTGTTAGATCAGCAGTGGTGCCACATGGGTCTCATACTGTTATAGGACAAATAATTATGTATTTTATCAAATAACACAAAAGACTTTTTGCTTCTATAATATTATAATAAATTAATTATGCTCATTTCCAAATGCAGCTTAATGTATAACTTTCATGAATAGTGACAAACTGCAAACACTTGCATTTTTTAATAAGTTTTGTAGGACATTTTAGTTAAGACATTCGTTTTGTACTCAAAATCGTCATGTATTTTGATAAATAATTTTTTTTGTGCAAATATCTTATTTTTGAGAGATCAAACTTTCCTCTCTGGATGCAATCTTTTTCATCATTATCATTGTGTTGTGTTCACAATTTATTTTTGGTGCATTATGAAGTTATACTTGCATGCCATAAAAATTTGCAGTTTTGTGTGATGTAATACAACGAAGTATTGGTGGACCTTATGCTACTGCAGCACTGTCCACGATGAAAAGTAATAAAGAAAGCTATGTCAGAAAGTCAATAACGTTATCCTTGATGGATTATCTTGTTACCTAAAATGATGTTTTGGTAGGTTCGTTTTCATGCACAGCCTCATTTAGGCATAAGATGAAGTGTCAAGTGCCTGAATACAATGCTGTTTTAGCAGAACAGGAGTTTGGTGAGACAGGAGTTGTAGTGGCAGGTAGAGAAGTGTGCTACAACATTTTATCAATTTATTCATTAATCAGATGAAAACTGAAAATTCAAAATCAAGAGGCAGAACCCTCAGTAGCGTTTAAAATACAGCACAGAAATTATAGTTACTTTAAACCATGTCTGTTAAAATAATATACAAAACTTCATGACTTTAATAGAATCTGATTTAATTCTTGCACTAATCAGTTGGCAATGCCACAATTAAAAGAGGCAACATAAAAATCTAAGATCAATGACAGCATTTAAAACAAATACAGAACACACACTACGATTTCAAATTCATACTTGTGCTTCCAAAAATCAACTCCAAAGAGTAATCGCCAGAGGTTTAAAAAACACAACATAGTCTAATTAATGCCACCTCAAAACAAGGGGTAGCCAAACAGTGAGCAATAAGGAAGGCTGCAAATAGTCACATTTTTTGCGATAACAACAAGCACTGTTATTCAGTAACCCATGTGAACTAACATGGGGCCTATCAGTACCACTCAGTAATGAGTATTAAATATATATACATGTTAATAATAACACAATTACACCTGAGCCAGTCAGTAGCAGCTGTGTGGGCGTAATTATCTGTCCAGATGTCTACACAGCTCACTTCATCCAACTTTTAACTCAGTTTACAATATGTTAGTAGGCGAATTCACTGTCACACAAAAGGCTACATTGCTAGGGCCCTTGGATCAATACGTTCATTACATATGAGGGAGCTCCACTTGAAACAAGCCAAAATGAGCTGATAACGGTAATGTGCCGGCGGCGAATCCAATTGATGAACTGCACCGCCGCCGGTGTAATGGCAGTTCATGTTTATTCGTTGTTGGCTCGACAAAGAAGACCTTGCACAGACAGCTGCGCCACCAAAGCCAGGCTCGCAGCACGCTTGCCACTGTGGTGAACGCGTATATTTCTCCAGCGATGAGTGCAAAATGTACCTGAGATGTTCAGCAGGTGTTCCAAAATGCGCGATGTCGTGTTGAAACTGAATAGTCACAACATGTCTTTTATACTGTTACACAACAGTTTAGATGTGGAACTAACTTTGGGTCACAAGAGGCCAGAGGCATGTGCAAGTTACACAATAGTTCCACTTTTCCAGTAGCTGAGACATTATTTTATTGTTTAATATAAAGACAGTGTAGATATTTTATGTGTAGCCATGCTTCGCGATGAAGTAACTAAACCTTCACTTTCTCCATAAGCGTCACCTGTAGTTTGGCGCAGAGCGATGATTTGAGACCGGTTGTTGATTATGAGGTCCTCAATGAAAAGGTCATATTAGAATCAGTTTCCATTCCAGATCTCTGTAACTGTTTTACTTGGTTTACTGAAGCCTCCTATTTTTCTGCGCTTGATTTAAATCGGGCTTATTGTAAAAAGACTTGAGTGAGGGTTCCATGTCTGTTATAGCCTTCTGTGTGGACACAGGAGCTCCCGTGCCTTCGCGGCTTATAGATCATGTTTTGCGGGTTCAAAAGTTCAGATGTGTTTATAATTATCTTGATGACGTAGTTTTGTCTAGTCGGTCCCTTAATGCACATCTTTCGCATCTTCAGATCTTATTGAGGCTTTGGTTTGATGGTCAAACTTTCTATGGTTACTCTCGCGAAGCAGCAGATTTCGTTTCTGGGACATCTGGTTTCTAAAGACGGAATCAGAATCGATCAAGAATGTACTTCCGATGTTATGTTTTCTCCCCCTAAGAACATAAAGGGAGTCGCCCTATTTATCAGGATAACACACTACTTTCGGAAGTTTGTCGTTAATTTCGTTCAGTTAGCCGCCACTCTTAACGATCTTCGTAAGAAGGGACGGGAATTTGTTTGCGAAGAGAGCCAGCAGCCCGCATTTGAGGCGATTAAGACGGCTCTAAGTAATCCGTCTAGATTGTTAGCACTGCTGTCAAAATACACGTGGCTCACTTATTACACTACTCAATTATACTTTGGTCGATGAACTTAATTGTTTCTGCACCAGGATTTATATTTTTCAAAATGCATAAAATGGTTCTATAATGTTACCAAACAGACATAGAAATTAGTGCTGATTCAACCTACAGCTTAAAGTATGATTATTGCTGAGAACAAGTCGACCCGTTGTCTAAGTCGGCCCTTGGCTGTGGTAAGGCATATTCCGACTGCACTGACCATCATGGGATTTTCTTACCGCCACGTCACAAATAAATTAACTTTCCATTAGGTCACGAACGACCCAAGGCGTATGAAGTTGTATGTTTTATATGGGATGAAATACGTCTCCCGCCACAAGACGTTCTCGGAATATATTTTTGAATCCTCAGCATTACCGTGTATATAAAACTTCCGAATGACGAGCTGTACGAGGACGTCGTGCGGCCCCACGCTAACGGTACCTACCTCTGCCTTTCTGCCATCTGGCCACATGTCGAATGATAGCTGTCCGCCATCCGACAGTGGTCAGCATGTTAGGAAGCAGCAGTTACCGAGGAAACGGAAGAGACAACGCCGTAGCCCTTCTGATGACTGCGACCATTGGATGTCTGCACACGATGACGACCCTGCAACTGATGGTGAGCTGCCCTCTGACGCCCTGACACTTGACAACGTGACGTCCTTCCCTGCTTCCATCTCAAGTCAGCGTCTACCTCTGGACACCGACCTTCCCCCGCCTGCGTCTGATGCGGTTGCCTCTCTTTCTGTGTCTGACGTAAACAGTGGTCGCACCTCTGATAGTGTTCCACTGAACCGGCCCGGTGACACGCCTGCCTCCTGGGCGGATGGCGTTGATGTTGAGGTGAAGGTGAACAGAACGATGGACACCCCCCCCCCCCCCCCCCTTGGCGTGGTCGCTCCGTCCCTGCACAGTGATATGCCCTTCCGTGGGGGCCTAACAGGCTTCCCCCGTGTTTGACTCGCCTATCCTCCTGGCGATGGCAGCTTTCCAAACTTATCGCATAGCCACGATCAATGCTAAAACTATTTGAGTACGCCACAAACTGGCTTTACTCCATGATATGCTTTATGCCGCGGACGTTGACGTAGCTCTCCCTCAGGAGTTGCATGTTGCAACTTTCTGTGCACCCGATGTCTGTGCTCCACATATCTCTCATGCTTTCGCTACTGCTAATGGGGTGGCGATCCTCTTACATGACGGTATCCTCGCTGATGAAGTTATCTATCTCCCTGATGCCAGCGGTATGGCTCTCACGTTTAGTGGCTTCAGGATCATTAATATCTGTGCGCCATCTGGTTCGGGTAGCCGCCGTGAACGGTCCACCTTCTTCTCAAAGACAGTCACACCTCTCTTCCTGGGTCGGCAGGATGCATTGATTTCAACTGCACCTAGGCACCCAAAGATTAACTACCACGTCACCCACCGTGCGCAGCGCTAGCGACAGTTCTTCAGCACCTCAGTCTAGTGGGTTCTTGGGAACATGTTCATGGCGAACGTACAGAGTTTACGCATTTCACTAGCCATTCTTCCAGCCGACTCCATCGTGTTTACATCTCCCGCGATGTTGTCAGTGGGGTGCAGGCTGCTGAAGTCTCGCCCACTGCATTATCTGACCATGACGCATATATCTGTACCATGAAACTCTGAGGCCAAAGGGTGTGGCACGGCCGTCGATCATGGAAAGTGAACACGATCCATCTTACTTCATCCGATTGCCGGCTGCTGTGCCGTCTGCGTCACGCTTGTCTGGAATGTCTCTCGGTGACCATGTATCCAGCTCCAGTGCATATGCAGACGATCTCGTCATCGTTCTTCGTAGCGGTGCTGAGGTCAGTGAATCTCTGGCAGGGGTTACTACCTACGACGAAGCTTCTGTTGGTTAACGTCCGCTAATCGAGCGCCATGGCTATAGGTGCGCGGCTTCCTGCTGACAGTGCTGCTCCTTTGCGTGTAGCTGATACTGTCCGATGCTTAGGACTTGATTTCACAAGTGATCTGCGGCGGACAATTGCCTTCAACTGCAGACGTCTACTTTTCCCAACTACGAGCTTGGCTCTTACATCACCGATTGCGAGCACTTGGATCATGTGCAACGCACAAAATACGTCAATGTATATTTGGCGTCATGTATCCCCCACGTGACACAGACGCTTCGTATTCCGCCATCCATGGCCCGCCGCATGCTAGCGGCACTGGGTTCGTTTGTTTACCACAGGCTTGCTATTCAAGGTAAGATACAAAACCCTCACCATCCCGCGGTGCAGGGGCGGTTTATATCTGTATCATGTGCCTGACAGAGCGGAAGCCCTTTTCATTGGCTCTCACAAGACGATTGTGGGGCGGCGGGTGGAGTAATTGTTGTTATACATAAATAATGTTTTGTTTCTCCTAGCCGATTAGCAACATATGTGGGGAGGCGGGTGGAATTATTGGTATATATATATATATATATATATATATATATATATATATATATATATAATGTAGAATGTAATGTAGGAAAGATGCATTTCCCGGCCGATTCACCATATATGGGGCGGTGGGTGGAGTAATTGTTATATAAAATGTTCCTATTATTTATTTAATGCTATTGTTTGCAGTTCTCAACACTGGCTCTCTAACTACAATATTGGCAACCAGAAAGTGATTAGCAAAACGTGAAGCCTGTAATTAGAATTCCTAGTGCCGACTTCATCTGAGAAATACACTTATAGCTACAGCTTATAGCCCTGATGAATTAGGAGATTGTCTGGGATTCATAATCAAAAACGATTCTCTCTAAAATGTTCACTATATTCTGAAAGTCACAGACCAAAAAAGAATCCACACAATCCAACTACCAGAGCAGTTCAGAGTCTAATGAGCTGATGCAACTATAACTGTTCAAATTAAAGGTTTAAGTGAATGCTCGCCATAATTTGATGATAATGTCCATCAAACGCCACGCTAAATAATGATAGAATGTCTGTCCCGCGGCGGCACGTGAAAATACGACATACGCAAACTGAAGATAGATCATTAAAGTCATCCCAGAATTAACACTTCACTCGAAAACGATTTCATGGTTACGCGTATCCCGAACAACTTATTACGGCATCCGAGGCTGTTTATAGCAATGATACCGATGCGACGCGACTCCCGGCACAGATGGTGCACTAATCAGCGTCTGGAGAGAACTGGGGCCTTTTTTCTTCGTGCAGCGTTCATATATATAAAGCCGTGGTGCGGACGGGTAAAGGAACGCCTGAATAAATCCGCTCTCCCGACTAGCCGCTGGGCTAGTAATGCACCACTTTAAGTTATTGAATAAATCATTGCTTCCTTGATTTACTTGATTTTTAAAGTACTGCGCAACATTTATGATGTCAGAGCTAGTTACAGCGGACTGGCTGGCACACAATGGAAAGACTGATGTGAATTTTATACAGCGTGAGTAGGCTGCTTCCCTACGTAATGTAGCACTGTAGTCCTGCTTGCCTTATTGGACTATTGCTGGAGGGCTTTGCACCACACTCTCTCGCAGCACTTGTCCAACTTTCAGAAGCCCCGCCACCCTGTTTTACTACCGCCACTTTTTCCTTGAACTGAGCTAAGTCCGTGCTGTGATACTGCCGGCGCAATTGAAATCCACGTAGGCGATCTATCGTTTCCTTCAGCAGTTCAGTTCACCGAATATGGTTGAGGGGAAGCTTTCTCAATTCGACTGGCGTGCCGTTTGGCGATCGGTGTGCGCTCCTTGTCTTGACAGTGACAACCAGTCTGCATGGTACCTTATTATCAATAGGAAGCAAGTATGGCGGTCACGTCTTCACAGGAATCACCTCGCAGACACCCCGTTGTGTGTCGACTGTGCTGTTATGGACACAGGCGAGCACCGCCTGGTGTGCAGATCGGCAAGAGGTGTCTGCGTCTTGGTGCGACAGATGCTGTCCGTAATTACTCGTACGACTCCTCATCAGATACCCACTCAAACGCTCCTAGGACGCGGAGTACTACCTGCAAGCAAAGAAGAACTCTGTAAGGTGGATTTGTGGACACGCACCATATTAGTTGTTTGCTGACGGCGAGAAATGTGTCCTTGACTTTTGGCAGTTCCTTAATGAACGGCACTGTGCAGTTGTTCGCAATGCAAAATACAGACAGTTTTTACCCAATTTCATCTGCAGTGTCTTCCATAACCTGCCGCAGTGCTGGGGTGTTCCTGCCATGAAGAGTTGATACCCGCCTCTTCCACAATTAGAACCGATATATTCAGTAGTAGTCGGAATATTCTTCTTAGTGCGACGTCTCGCTACACCCTCCTCCCCACGTGACGCCGGTTGCCTGGTATTCTCGGTGGTATTAATGCCAAAACTAACTAAAAAAAATAAAGAACGAAAATAAAAATAAATAAATAAACGTTCTTCGTTGTACCTCTGCTCAACGTTCCCTACGCTTTCCTTGGTTTCTAGAGTTGGGAATGGGACATCGTGGCCAGGCCTCGAGTTGCGGCCGCTGCCCACTTTGCCCCCACACCTCCCTTTGGGCGCCAGGAAGATTCCTTAAAAAATCCAAAAAGAAGGAGGTAGCGTCTTTGACTAGTAATCAAAACGTCCTTGGTCCCGGGTCCGTATAACGCAACTGCTTAAATTTTCAATGATCAACACTGGCGGCCAAAGACTTCCGACATAAGAAATCACTCTCATTCAGCCAACGGCCTTGTCACAGAAGTCTGAGGTTCACGGCAGTCTCTTGTTCTAGGGGTGGGAAGCAGCTAAAGGCAGAAGAACCATCAATAATCAACGGCTTGAGGACACAGAAGCCAATGGAAACCACTGCATTAAAGACACGTAATGCCTATCTGCAGGACATGTGGCCTGTAATTGAAAAAGTGTATTGATGATCTCTCCATTGGCAAAAGATTCCATAACGGTCCTCCGGGAAGGGACTGCCAAGGCAGAGGTGACCAGGAGAAAAAGACTCAATAATCAACGAAAAGATAACTTTCTACTAATCGGCGAGTGGCATATCAGACGCTTGAACGCTGTAGGGAAACTTGAAAACCTGAAAAGGGAAATGTCAAGGCTCAGACTAGATATGATAGGGGTCAGTGAAGTAAAATGGAAGGAAGACAAGGACTTCTGGTCAGAAGAGTAGCAGAAAATTGTATAACTGGAGTAGGATTCGTTATGAATAGGAGGATAGGACAGAGAGTGTGTTACTGTGAACAGTTGGGTGATACGGTTGTTCTTATCAGAATCGACAGCAAACCAACATCGGCAACAATAGTTCAGGTATACTTGCCGACATCGCAAGCTGAAGGTGAAGAGATGGAGAAGGTGTATTAAGATATTGAAAGGGCAATAGAGTGCGTATAGGGAGACGAAAATCTATTAGTCATGGTGAACTGGAATGCGGTTGCAGGGAAAGGAGTAGAAGAAAACGTTACAGGAGACAAGAAATGAGAGAGGAGAAAGAGTAATTGAATAAATTTCAGCTAGTATTAGCGAATACTCTGTTCAAGAATCACAAGAGGAGAGCTATACTTGGAAAAGGCCGTATGACACGTGGGGGTTTCAGTCAGATTACATCATGTTCAGACAGATTCCGAAATCAGATTGTAACCTCCCCGCAAAAATGAAAGATAATTATATTTAAATGTGAATAGACATCGTGCTAAGTGTAACCTCACCGTAATTATTTTTAAATGATATGAATTGAATGAAAATGCAAATAGAGCCAAATGTTAGCTTCCCACAGTAATAAAACCTCAATGATAATAACAATGTGCAAAAATATTAAGTCCCCACAAAATTAACGTTATGATCAACCTGATAAATTTTATAATGTCATCTGCGCTGACCTTAGGCCCTGTGCAATAATCAACCTGATAAAATTGATTCTGGGAAGAAAAGCAAAGGAAATATTGTTTCAATTGTAATGATTCTTTTCTTAAAAGGATTGCTTTGAGAACAAAATTATTATGGGGGCAATTCTTGAACAAATTAATTACAGTTAACATACATTACATTATCAGATGTGCGCAATGCTGCTTCATTACCTTATTTAAAATATACCTCGTCCTGAACCTTGACCAGAGACCCATGTCGACGTCCGCCGACTCCTCACATACAATTACGACTATCTCGCGCGCGCTTCCAGCACAGACTGAACTACATGCTCTCGCGACTCACAACGTACAACTGCACTCACGCGCGGTCAAGCGCAGACTAGCAACGATAAATAACTCTCTGGTCAGAGATTCTGTCATGCCTCGCCATCGCTGCTACTGAATACATACGTGTTTCATAACCCTCCACTGGGGGGCAAAAATTTGGCAGCGATGGTGAGTCATTTGGACTTGCCATGAGCAACAAATTTTTTCTTGACTAATTAACTTTACAATCACAGAATATACAGATGTAGAACATGACGTAAATATGGTGCACATGCATCAAGTACAAAACATATTAGACAATGACAAAATGTGAGTACAAAACAAATGACATAAGTGCACACGCACTGAAAAACTCTTTACCATTTTCACAACAAATAAACATAATGGCAAAAAATCATGTTGATAAGTGACATAAGTGCACATGTACTGCAGTTCAGCAAATCGAAAAAAAATGTATACGCCATGAATATAAATGATGTTAGCAAAAAAATGATTTTCACTATGTTACAAGAATTAGGATAGGAAAGGGAAGGATTGCATCATGGTTGTAGCACTTTAGGTTGCACGCAGCTGCACTGAAAGTCCATATCTTTCCACAGAAGTACAACACCAAGTGAGACAATTTGAAGTTCTTTTCCCAGAAGTATTTATCAGCGTAGCCAAGACACTGAAATGTCGTAGTAATATTCCATGTTTTCATTTTGGCAGTACATTAGGTACACCAAACAGTGGGACCATAATAACGTCTCCATCGCTCACGGTGGTGGACAGGATGTCGTGTCAACGCCACGCTCTTACAAGGCACACCAACGTAGAATTAGTGCAAAAACCAAATATAGTGCTTCATGATCAGGAGGATGTACAGGACAAATGGATATAGCAGTAATTCAGGGTAGTGAGTTCAGAAGGTGAAGGACATTAAGTCACGTACTAGTCTTCATTAGGAATTACATTAGTAGTTTGCGGCATTCATAGCCCAGTTATTGAACATTTCTGTACCATGTATGTAGTATTACAGAAAAATGTTCATTAATTGTTTTACATAGAATATTTGCACCCATTCTCTAATTACAAATCATCAGAAGTCATTACTTAAAACAGGAGGTAGTCAATAATAATGTTGATACTCAATCATTGGTCATCCCAATACAGTCATCATTTCTCAATTACAAAGCATTATTAATTAGTAGCATTCATTTTCCAGTTACAAAATATTATTAATTAATCATTTGTCATTTCAATATAGTAATAATCAGTAGCCTTCTTTTCCTAGTTATAAAGCATTACTAAATAATCGCATTCTTTTCCCAGTTACAAAGCATAATGAACAGCATTCATTTTCTAGTTACAAAGCATAATTAGTAGCATTCATTTCCTAGTTACAAAGCATTAGTCATCTCAATACAGTAATTAGTAGTATTCATTTCCCAGTTTTAAAGCATTATTAATTAATCATCATTTCCCAGTTACAAAGCATTATTAATTAATAGTATTCATTTTCCAGTTACAAAGCATTATTAATTAATCATTTGTCATTTCAATACAGTAATAATCAGTAGCCTTCTTTTCCTAGTTACAAAGGATTATTAAATAATCGCATTCTTTTCCCAGTTACAAAGCATAATGAGTAGCATTCATTTTCTAGTTACAAAGCATAATTAGTCATCTTGAAAGGTCTCTGTTGGATTCCTTTCATGTTTGATTTCTTAAATCTGTTGTCATTTATGGAATAAATTCCTCTTCTAAATTTACTGTGGCGTTTCTGACTATCTGGGAGAAGACTGAGTAGTGGAACGTGTTACTTTTACACGTAAACAAGAACGATCTGACACACTACTACACTTTAAAACACAGTTTATATGTAATTCATGTCACACAGTCTCATACGGAACCTACATCCGCTTTCTGTTATATACTGTATATGATAAGATACTGTCATCCCCCTTCCCTTCTGTGTGAGAGGATGAATGATCAAATGTGTTTGTAGTTGCATGCTTGAGGGTAGCAGACAAGGCTGTCTGCTAGAGAACAGTAGGACCAACGTCGGAACAGGTAGCTACGCTTCCTAAAAGCAAAGAGGTTTCTATCCTTAGTATGGTTCTGTCCGTCCGTTGTCATGTTGGTATAGGAAGCTGCCCCTCTGACCACTTCCGTTTGTCTTTGTGAGCCACCCTGAGGAAGCACGCTGGGCAGTAGGGAGTTGCAGTCTGGCGGTGGCGAGCGTCTGAAGTGGTAAGATCTCCGGCTAAGCGCGTGTCTGCTAAGACCATAGGACAATGGATTTGTTAAGTTCAGCCTAACTGAAAATTTAATCATCTTTATCTCGGGTTTAGCTCTAAAATATCTAAAGTTATCTTAAATTGCAGCGTAGTGTAATTCTCGTGTGAAGTTCAGATTATTTTGGGGTAGTTGGTTTGTCATTACTTTGCGAGTAAAGTGGAACCACGTGTTGATCAGTAACTCTAACTAAGTTCATCAATCTTAAATGTGAATGCTTGTGTGATTATAACGTCTCGTCTGGACAATATTTTACAATATAGCAACTTTTCTTTATGCTTTTCTTTATGTTCAACCCACGTGGAGTGTACTTTGCGAGACCAGTACCACGTGCTTATATAACTGTTTGACCCATCAGGTTAATAGTAAGACGTTAGTAACCAGTTCAAGGTTTTGCTTTTGTCAATTGCTTTTCGATCTAATGTATTTTAATTATCAAAATTATTGTGGAGTTGTACGCTTTGTGTAAACCAAATTGACCACGTGGAGCATGTGGTATAATCATCAAAGTAGCCCTCAGCTATTCTTTTTGAGAAGACTTCACAAAGAGTTAATATGAATTTAGTATACCAGTGTGTGGTAATTACATGACGGACAGGATTGTGGTATGAACGTAATTTCTTTGGGTATAAAAACTGAATCTGTTGGTTGTGGTTAATTTCTTCTTGCTTATGTTTCAATGTTCTTCGTGAGTTATTTTATGAATGCAGTGTCGTATGCAGTCTCCCAATCTTGGCTCCATATTTTATGTGTTCCGTAAGATTACAATCTCACATTTTTCAATCGTAAATAAGGCACCAGCTCAGTTATAACTCACGTATAATATGCTGAAATTTCAATGAACAATCTTAAAATAAATTTCCAAATATAAACTGATTTCTTTCTTTTTATTTAAATTCTCTTTATATATATATATATATATATATATATATATATATATATATATATATATATTACCGGTTTTGTATGACTATTAAAAGATTATCATTAATGTTAGTCTGCTTGGTAAACCTAGACTAAATATCTGATGAAACAGTTGCCCAGTAATCCACGGTTAACGTCCCCAGACAGATCACGGCTTTTAACCCACTTTCATTGTCAATTAGCACCGATATCAGCATAGCAAAATTCATGTAGCAATATTACACATGGCGACCCTGTTCTGTGATTCCGCTAGACTCTGGAATCTCTGAAACGTTAGATTGCGAGCGTGTTATAATCTTAATTTTTTTCCTACAGCGCTCAAACAACTTCTGTGTTGTTTCCGAGCAGACTTTCAAAAGATTCACGGCGTTGTTGATCGGCGTTGTGTTGTTTGTCTTGTTTTGTTTTCTATATTTGTGTGTTTTATATGTGTGTGTGTTTTTTGTTCTCGCTTGTACATTGCACTGTTTCGATCAAAGATAAAAATTTGTTTTGCGTGTGAAAAAGTGTGTACGAGGTTGGGTATCTTTCGTGTGACTGTCGTAATTTTTGGGGGACACATTTATTGTGATTAGTGTGTTGCGTACTGAGTATAAATTGCACTAATGCAAACACGTAACCAAGCTAAAAGTAAGCGGTCCAACAACTTAAGCAACATGGACCAAGGGGATAATTTGATTTCCAATATTAACGCGTCGGGCGGTTCCGAAAATGCAATGGGGAATACTTCAGACGAAATGCAAAACAGCACGAACGGGCTCACAGCAGAGCCAGAAATTAATTTGCCTCCAACTAACCAAATTGATTTAGCAGAACTCATGAAAGCCTTATTGCAACAAAATAAAGAAAACACAGAGAAATCGATCTGCGAGCTAGGGGAACAAATGACGTAGAAATCAGAAAAATCGTTCCGAGAACAAAAAGAATCATCCGAAAAATCGATCCGAGAGCTAGGCGAACAAATAGACGAAAAACTAATCCAGCAGACAAATAAAGTCGACAAGTCGATGCAGAGAGTGTCCGATGATATCTCACAAAGAATAAACAATCTGGCAAGTGAGATAAAAAGTGATATTATGAAAGAATTAGGCTGTACATTTGAACAAATCGATGATCGTCTGCAAGCCATAGAACAGAGCAAGCGGAGGGGCGATGCCGAATCTAAAGAAAGCGAAGAACGGCTACTTAGGAATTTCCAAGAGCTGAGGGAAGAATGCCAAAGGGAGCACCAGCAGGTACTCTCGAGGGTCCAAGAGGCAGAAACGCATTGTCCCATGTCCGTTAGCAACACAATAGCGGACAACAGTTTAGCGATCCACGTGTTGGAACAGCAAGTAGAACAATTGAAGCACACTGGGGCGGAGGACAAGAGACAAATTGATGATAAGATTGCGGCATTAGCGGACATTGTAGGCACGATGAAGCTGACGGAAAGCGAGAACAATACTACACCGGTAGGGGCCGCAGAGACCGAAGAAGTGCGTTCGCTTCTGAGATTTCAGAAGGGACAGTTCGAAGTGAACAGGCAAAACAGAGCTGTAACAGGCGAATTACAAGAACGCGTGGCGCATCTGGAAAACCGCATGGCGTGTGATTCCGAACTCGTCAATAGCATTAAAAATAGCCGTACGAACAGTGCAGAGAGGGACTCCGGCCACGAGGGAGATTTTGACGACAGGAAAGAATGTAATTTGAGGGGCAGACATGAGAATAATAGAAACATTCAAGGGCGTCGCCAGGAGGAAATGCGGGGATTTGATTTCAAACATTTCCTTACAGTAAGAAAGTTTGAGATATTCCGAAATTCGCAAAAAGGAATACATCCACGTGCATGGCTCGAGCAATTTGAGTTTTGTCTTCCCCCCGACTGGGCAAGTTCACATAAGATAGAATATATGTGTGGCTATTTGGAAGGCGAACCGGCGATTCGCATGAGGTCAGCAGCGCATCACTGCAACTCCACTCGGGAGTTTCGACAAGCCTTTCTGTCCGCCTATTGGTCGGAAGCGGCACAAGATAGGGTCAAACATGGCATAATTATGCTGCCAAATTTGAACCAGTCTGGTTTCGGCAGCCCTGCACGCCTATTCGACCACATGCTGCAGGCAAATCAATTTTTATACGATCCATACGGGCCTGCGGAACTAATTAGGATATGCATCACCAAATTGCCGATGCACTTGCGGCACGTCATTCTTGCGGGACGATGCAAAGAGGACGTGGAAACGTTTAAGACACTTCTCCAAGAGTTGGAATACAATACAGGAGAATGCCCGCCTAATCAGGCACAAAGTTATTACGGGGCACAGCAGCGCGACCGCAGTCGTGGCCGTATTACTAATCAACGGCGTGACTGGTCGTCGCGACGCGAACGGAACAATAATCGGGACCGGCCGTATAGAAACTGGGGTGACAGTCGCGAACACAGGTGGAACAACAGAAATGATCGAGGACGTAGACAGAATCGTGAACGGAACAGTTACGGCAACCAGAATCGATACTACGGTGAACACGGTGGGAATAGGACTATAGGCGGAGCACCTCATGATGTTGAAATTCGGCCAGCTAACCCTAGACATAATCCAGCAAATGGAAATGAACAAAACCGGCAATGACAAATGATCAGCGCAGAAGGCGCCCAATCGGAAACAATGAACGACATGGCAAAGGAGTGCATACGCTATATAGAGAGGGAAGATATTAGAGAGGATTTGTTGCAAGAAACTACGAGTACTAAAATTTCGGGAGTAAATCCAGTCGTGACAATTGCAGTAAACGAAATATGTTTTAAGTGTGTCATTGACACTGGAAGCCCTTTCTCGATAGTGAGCGAGGCAGCATTTCAAAAATGCGAAGGGACTGGGACTTGGCCCGTTTTTCAAGTGCGAGGAATTAAGGTGAAGGGCGCAATCTACGGTAAGAGCATAGAAATCCGAAGGCAAACTCGGCTTAATTTTACCTGCCAGGGAAGAGAGTTTGAGTACAACTTCTTTGTGCTCCCAATGCTGAATGTGGCAATGATTTTAGGAAATGACTTCATGAATGCCCACCATGCAGTAATTGACATGGGTGGAGGAGTAATGACAGTTCAAGTTGGGGATCAGCCAATTTGTTTAGAATTTGATGAATGCATATTACGTGCCGAGTCAGAAATTAGTTGCCTAAAATTTCAAGCTCAAACCGAGTCGCAACCCAGACTGGAGCTACTCGTGAACTATGTAAGTGAGTCGTGCTCTCCATCTTGTGAGCAGGGGAAAGATGTTTTCGCTAATGCACTGAGAAAAAGCATCGCGGGTGTCAGAACCACGGACAGGGAAAAGGAGAAATTGTATTGTCTACTTAGGAATCATGAACGGGTATTTTCTGAGACTCCAGGGGCTATTAAGGGTTTTACGTACCAATTCAGAGTACGTGACCATCAGAAGTTTTCTGTTAGACCATACCCTATTCCCGTGGCGTATAAAGCCCAGGTGGAGAAGGAAATAAACAAGATGTTAGAACAAGGAATAATTGAGCGGGCAGTAAGCTCGTACAATTCACCCTTGCTTGTCGTGCCAAAACGCGACAACTCAGTTCGTTTGGTGCTATACTCGAGACAGATAAACACAATTATTATGTCGCAAACGGACAGGCCTGAGAGCCTTGAGGAACTCTTACAACGTTTCCACGGAGTAAAGGTACTATCATCTGTCGACCTCCGTTCGAGTTTTTGGCAAATCGTGCTACACCCATCTTGCAGATTATATACAGCGTTCCTGTGTTACGGAAATTGTTTCCAATTCCGGCGTCTCCCGTTCGGACTAAACGTCTCATCAGCTGCTTTTATAAGGGGATTAAATAGCATTTTACCTGATGATTTGAAACAGCGAGTGACAATTTACGTGGATGATATATTAATTGCGGAAAAGTCGTGGGAGGACCATAATGACGTTCTGAACAGACTACTGGATGTTTTTGAGAAGGCAGGTGTAACAGTCAACTTAGATAAGTCACAGTTCGGACGAGAGAACATAAAATTCTTAGGCCATATTGTCTCAGCAAAACCTGACCCGGAGAAAATTGCGGCGATAGCGGAGTGTGCAATTCCGACAAATAAAAAACAGTTGCGAGCATTCTTAGGCCTGTGCAATTTTTATAAGCGATTTATAAATTTTAGTGTACTTGGTACACCCCGTCTATGTGGACTAACAGGGAAGAACGCTTTGTGGGTCTGGGATCAAGAGGCACAGGATGAATTTTATAAATTAAAAAAGGCATTGGTAGAGGCTCCCATCCTCGTGCATCCCGACCTGACACAAGAATTCTGTTTAATGACGGACAGTTCCTTGTCAGGATTAGGTGCGGTACTGTTTCAAACGGGAGGAAATGATGATATTACAACTTGGAAAACAATCTCGTTTGGGAGCAGGGTGCTCTCTCGATGTGAAAAAAATTATTCTGTCACGGAACTCGAAGCACTCGCGATAGTTTGGGCATTCTCAAAATTTAGGTATTTTTTATTTGGGAGGACCACCAAGGTGTACACTGACCATCGTGCACTCCAATTTCTGATGAGCACAAAAATCACGCATGGGAGACTAGGACGCTGGGCACTATACCTACAGGAATATAATTTCACTGTAGAATACATTCCTGGACAGAAAAATGTAATTGCTGACGCTTTATCGCGCATTCCTATAGGTTTGGTTCACACAGAAGAAAGGGAACTCGGTGAAAATAATTTTAGCATCCTATACTTACAGAATGTAGCGTTCGAGAATTTTGTTACCACCTCTTTAGGGAGTATAGCGGACGAACAGGATAAGGACGCAGTATTGAAAGATATAAAGAAGAAGTGGGAGGACAAGGAGAATGTAGGAATACGCCAGTACTACTTAGTGCGCAATAGAATATTATTCAAGAAACGAGCCCCGGACGACTCCAGATGGGTGTTGGTGATTCCGGAGGAACTCGTAAACAAAATTATATGGTACATACATTTGAGTTATGGTCACTTCGGAGCACAGAAATGTTGTGAAAAACTGAAAGAGACATGCTATTTTAATAACATGCTACGGAGTATTCGTGGTGTACTTAGAGTGTGCGGAGCTTGTCAGCGAGCAAAGGCGGCCACAGTGACTTATGCTGCATCATTGCACCCGATAATACCAAGAAAACTTCGTGACCTCGCGGCCGTGGGTCTATTTGGGCCACTAATAAGATCTAAAGCAGGTTTTGCATATGTTTTCGTAGCGGTGGAGCTAACCTCCAAGTTTGTGTGTCTGACTCCGTTGAAGCGAGCCACAGGAAGGGCAGTGGCAACTGCATTTGAAAAGCAGTTTCTGCATGAAGTTGGGAGCGTGAAAAGGGTTATCTCGGATAATGGACCACAATTTAGATCACAATACTGGCAGCGGATGCTTCGAAGAAGAAGAATTAAACCTATATATATATATATATCTCTTTCACCCCAGCTCGAACCCCAGTGAGCGTATTATGCGTGAATTAGGAAAATTATGTAGGTTATACTGTAGTCGTGATCACCGATCGTGGGACATACACCTAAAAGGATTTCAGAATATAATTAATGAGTTGCCTAATACGTCAACAAAGCTTCCGCCAATCACTGTGCTAAAAAACAAGGAGCCCCCAAGCAAAATCAAAGAGGTGGTGCCTTGGCCATTAGAGCCGAGACTACGCCGGAACGCAATTGTTGACTTAGCTATACGCAACATCAAGCGAGCAGCAGAAGCCAGAGTCAAGGCGTATAAGAAACACGTGAGAAAAGCAGTGTTTCATGTAGGACAAAAAGTCCTTATCAGATCAGACAAGCTGTCTAACAAACGGTCAGGTGTCTGCAAGAAATTTTTTAATCTCTTTAACGGGCCGTATCGGATAAGGAAGATTCCCCATGAAAACGCTATAGAAGTGGAAACTCTTCGATCGAAGAAATCAAAAGGGCTACACCATGTGTCAAACGTAAAACCATACATTGAGTAGAAAGGGCAGTGAGGACTAGAGAGGACGGTGAAGAGAAACAATTGATTAGTTTACATTTGTGATAAATGCATTTTGAATAATATGTTGATAAAAATTTATGATAAAGATGTTTCTATGTGATGGATTGAAGTGGTGTTTTAATTTTTTTCCTCCTTGTGCAATTAGGATTTAGTTTGATTCAAACGTGAAGATAAAAGGTTTCTTTGTGAACGAGTAAAATGCTGTTTATGTTTTTTGTGTGTAAATTGAAAAGAGTCGCTCCTGAGGAAAGCAAGATCGTTGCTGAATTAGTGCATAAACTCAGGGGAATATCCGATCTGTGGGTATTACGGGTCTGGCAAACCCAGGTCCCCAGCTGTTAGTAGCCTTGTTTCCGATTTTCTGCTTTCAGTGCTACTATCTATCTATTACTATTCTATATCTGTCAGTATAAATGAGGATCTCTTACTATAGTATGCGTGCTGTATGAATATTTTAAGACAGGAGAACTCTGAGAAAGGAATGAGTAAGTTTGGAATCTTGAAAACGGGATGCGATAATACGATTGTTTAACCATTGGCTTCCCAATATGCGATGATATGTTAATATTGATGATATATGTCTTTTTTGTTCTTTATAGCTGAGTACGTAAAGTGCTGTCTGTGGATTTCGTAAGTATATTGATTCCCTTCAAGGTGAAAGAAGAATTGTGGTTTGTGTAATTTACGTGGCCCTGAAATATTATTGTGGTAGTCAAATACGAGCAGTTTTTCAGCAAATGGAGAATGGAACAGGAATATGGATCCTTTCTGTACTCTTGATTGATGTTGAGCCAAAGCCTAAAAAAAATTATTCCGCGTTAATACTTATCCTAGAAAAGCGACGTTTATGTGTTTTGCTGATGCTGTGAGCATTACAGCTTACTGTTTTCGCTGGTGCGGGATGCACTGCAGCCTATATGATGTGTACTGAGGAAATTTCCCTCTTGAAGGTAGAGGAGGATTAAATAATTTTGATTATGGGACCGATGGAAAGCTTGGTTTAAGGTAATAAGGATGAAGCAAAACATTTGTCATTTAAACTACAGGAGGATTCGGATCTTTTGTGTCTGTTGTGAGTTCAACAGGTTAAGATGAAACTGTTTTACAGAATAGAGGTGACCACAATTTTGCCATTCATGAGAAATGAGTCCAGAATAACCACCACAGGCGAAATAATTGATTTGGAAGCGAAAGATAACTTAAAGAAGGGACGAAATGGGTAAGAAAATGTAGTATAACCTGTATAATTAAAATATTAGTACCCTTCTCAGAGCCATCTGTGTGATTAATTCTTGTGATAACGTAATTTTAGATGAAATTTTCTTACTGTTTTATGTGTGAATATATGAGTATGATAAATGTATAATTGCGAGTCTCTTTTCAGGTGTGCGAACTGGTATAAATGTTTTGGTGTGTAAATAATCATTGTTCTTTTTACTGTGTATGTTTAAGGAAAGTTTCGCCATATTTATCATGTGACAAGACGTATGCCGCGAGCGTCAAGAAGAGGACGAATTAGAACAATGTTGTAGTGGTATATACACGGTGTTGAAATAGCATTGAAGTAGCTTATTGGCTTAACTAGTAGTGGATAGAAGTAGAATATTGAGTAATGCATGTTTATGGGTAGTTAGTTTGTAGAATAGACAACAGGTGTGCATGTATGTGTGTGTAAATAACATGTGAACCCTATGCTGTCCTGACCTATACTTGCACAAGGCATAATCCTATTCATTTTAGTGAATTAATAAGTAGCATTGGATTTATTAAAACGTAAGTGAACCACATTAGTGATGTGGATTTAAATATTATATTGTCAGTTCATTTAATTCTTATTTTTTTTACATTGTAAAGTCATTTCATTTTTATTCTTTTACATTGTCAAGTCATTTAAATTTTATTTTATATTGTCGATTCATCTAATTTAAAAAAAAAAAAAAAAATTTAAGTCTCACGTTTGTTCTTAAAAATTGTGAAAGGCAATACTAAGTGGTATTATGTATGACATTGTGTAATCACATAACTACGATAAAAAAATTTTCTGTGAATGCAGTTGAGAACGTGAAAGCGAACCGGCTAAACTCTTACGAGACAGCGGGAGCAGCCGGACTAGTTGTAAACTGGCGGGTTTCCCAGCGGGGGACGCTGTCAACCGGGCCACTTCGGGAGCACGGTCGACAACAAAAGAAGGGCATGCGGCAAACACTTTCCCTTGCACCTGGAGCTAATGGGCGGCCGCCCCGGGCGACCCTTCCTCGAGGCGATGACCTGAGATGGGCGAGCGGTCCACCGCGCGGAAATCCATCTGCTGGCAACGCACCACACGCACGCGACCGTGACGAGACGGCCGCGGAGAAACAACACAAGGGGCGTGGAGCCTTTTGACACATACTGTCCAGAGAAACTTGCAGACGTCAACGACGCCTATCGACATTTCCTGACGGATGCCTACTGTCAAGCGACAGTAAATCATGGTTCGATGTTCTCTGGTCGCTAAGGGTGGCACAAAAGAAGAGCCATTAAGTGTCATCCTTGCCCAGGAATATCAAACCGGCGAGCCAATTGAGGATAACCCAAGAAGGTAACAACACAAAGGGCGTGGAGCCTTTTGACACATACTGTCCAGAGAAACTGGCAGACTTCAACGACGCCTATCAACATCTCCTGACGGATGCCCACTGTCAAGCGACAGTAAATCATGGTTCGATGTTCTCTGGTCGCTAAGGGTGGCACAAAAGAAGAGCCATTAAGTGTCATCCCTGCCCATGAATATCAACCTGGCGTGTCAATCGAGGATACCGCACGAATTTGACAACACAAACATGGAACCAAATCGAGATGTACGTGACACAGACCACCAAGAGAAACTTCATGAGAGGGCAGAGACGGCGGGATTGCACGCAACAGATGGACAAAAATCCCTACTGACAGCTGCGGCGACGAACCCCCTCCCCCACCCCTTATACTGTGCCTCGGAACAGTGGAGCTAGTGAGTGTATCAGTGAACAGTGATTATACGGTTCTTAGTTCAATGCATATACGTGTGTTTCTGTCACAGAAACTTTGACTCGTGTGTTTTGCAGGGATTCGATTTATTGGTGTTTATTAGACTGACTCTTGTATTTTGCAGGTGTTCTATTTTTGTTTTTTTTTTGACTTTGACTCTTGTATTTTGCAGGTGTTCTATTTATTATTTTTTTTAGACTTTGACTCTCGTATTTTTCAGGTGTTCTATTTATTGTTCTTTTTAGACTTTGACTCTTGTATTTTGCAAGGTGTTTTATTTATTGGTGTTTTTTTTTTTTTAGATGTTGACTAGTGTACTGTTTTATTGATCAATGTTTGTTCTTGTGTGATGTATTAGATTTGTGTTATTTTGTTTCGTAAATTCATTCATGTGGCATTGCATAGTTTATCAGTCATATTGCTATTCATTCTCATTGGACTGTGATCGATTAGCCTTTGCATGGGGCATATTTATTGTGAGGAACCCCTTAAGGGTAACAATCACATAATTAATTGTGTTTTCAGTATAATGACACAGTGCTCATTGTTTGCTAACTAACTGAAATATAGTAGAGTGATTAAATTAATGCCACATAGTTATGTTAATTCTACAAATTATTAGTTTTATAAGATATAGAATTTTTTTTGCGATAACCACTTTGTAAAACATGTTTTTTTTCTTATCAATTTTTGCTTTTGCGGATTGTGCATTGTAATGTTCTGCTTTATAATACTGATGTTATTTCATGTTCTTTTTTAATTGCTGTGGCACCTTTGCTATTTTCATAAATTTTGCTTGTTAATAAACAGTCATAAATTTGCCTGTGATCAGTTGGCTCTTGCAATGAGCAAATACTGGTGAACTCCATAAGGGTAACAACCAGAAATTGTTTTCATATTAATGACACAGGAACCATTGTTTTTACTTGCTGACCGAATTAGGTCTACACTATCTTTTAAATAGGTGTCACAGATTGTGTTTTTTTTTTTTTGTTTGAAATTAGTAGATTTTAAAGATTTGTTGAAATTATTGTGTTTTAGCAAGTAGCTGGTGACCTTTTGCCTTTTCTTTACACTTTTGGTTTAAGTAGGGTGTGAGAAGCCTGCTTGGGAATGTCCTAGCATGGCCAGAAAATTCCCTGCACAGTCTTTTCCCGGAGCGTTGGGGTTATGAAAGGTCTCTGTTGGATTCCTTTCATGTTTGATTTCTTAAATCTGTTGTCATTTATGGAATAAATTCCTCTTCTAAATTTACTGTGGCGTTTCTGACTATCTGGGAGAAGACTGAGTAGTGGAACGTGTTACTTTTACACGTAAACAAGAACAATCTGACACACTACTACACTTTAAAACACAGTTTATATGTAATTCATGTCACACAGTCTCATACAGAACCTACATCCGCTTTCTGTTATATACTGTATATGATAAGATACTGTCATCCCCCTTCCCTTCTGTGTGAGAGGATGAATGATCAAATGTGTTTGTAGTTGCATGCTTGAGGGTAGCACACAAGGCTGTCTGCTAGAGAACAGTAGGACCAACGTCGGAACAGGTAGCTACGCTTCCTAAAAGCAAAGAGGTTTCTATCCTTAGTATGGTTCTGTCCGTCCGTTGTCATGTTGGTATAGGAAGCTGCCCCTCTGACCACTTCCGTTTGTCTTTGTGAGCCACCCTGAGGAAGCACGCTGGGCAGTAGGGAGTTGCAGTCTGGTGGTGGCGAGCTTCTGAAGTGGTAAGATCTCCGGCTAAGCGCGTGTCTGCTAAGACCATAGGACAATGGATTTGTTAAGTTCAGCCTAACTGAAAATTTAATCATCTTTATCTCGGGTTTAGCTCTAAAATATCTAAAGTTATCTTAAATTGCAGCGTAGTGTAATTCTCGTGTGAAGTTCAGATTATTTTGGGGTAGTTGGTTTGTCATTACTTTGCGAGTAAAGTGGAACCACGTGTTGATCAGTAACTCTAACTAAGTTCATCAATCTTAAATGTGAATGCTTGTGTGATTATAACGTCTCGTCTGGACAATATTTTACAATATAGCAACTTTTCTTTATGCTTTTCTTTATGTTCAACCCACGTGGAGTGTACTTTGTGAGACCAGTACCACGTGCTTATATAACTGTTTGACTCATCAGGTTAATAGTAAGACGTTAGTAACCAGTTCAAGGTTTTGCTTTTGTCAATTGCTTTTCGATCTAATGTATTTTAATTATCAAAATTATTGTGGAGTTGTACGCTTTGTGTAAACCAAATTGACCACGTGGAGCATGTGGTGTAATCATCAAAGTAGCCCTCAGCTATTCTTTTTGAGAAGACTTCACAAAGAGTTAATATGAATTTAGTATACCAGTGTGTGGTAATTACATGACGGACAAGATTGTGGTATGAACGTAATTTCTTTGGGTATAAAAACTGAATCTGTTGGTTGTGGTTAATTTCTTCTTGCTTATGTTTCAATGTTCTTCGTGAGTTATTTTATGAATGCAGTGTCGTATGCAGTCTCCCAATCTTGGCTCCATATTTTATGTGTTCCGTAAGATTACAATCTCACATTTTTCAATCGTAAATAAGGCACCAGCTCAGTTATAACTCACGTATAATATGCTGAAATTTCAATGAACAATCTTAAAATAAATTTCCAAATATAAACTGATTTCTTTCTTTTTATTTAAATCCTCTTTATATATATATATATATATATATATATATATATATATATATATATATATATTACCGGTTTTGTATGACTATTAAAAGATTATCATTAATGTTAGTCTGCTTGGTAAACCTAGACTAAATATCTGATGAAACAGTTGCCCAGTAATCCACGGTTAACGTCCCCAGACAGATCACGGCTTTTAACCCACTTTCATTGTCAATTAGCACCGATATCAGCATAGCAAAATTCATGTAGCAATATTACAATCTCTATACAGTAATTAGTAGTATTCATTTTTCAAGTGACATATTATTCATAGCTGATCAGCATTACTCAGAACTCTCTTAAACTGGTATCATTATTTGGGACTGGTAATATACTTTTTTTTGTTAGCAATGCATTGCGTTGGGTAATTATAGGGGAAAGCAAGAGAGAAAAATTTGCTTCTGGGTTGTTGGTGTAAATGAAAATGTGTAAGGTCATTCGTCATAAGTCAGCTGTGGCAAGATTATGAAACAAGTAGAGTATATGTAATCACATTCATAGATGACATAGATTTAATGAACAACTGCTTATAGCACATTAATTTCATAAATAATTTCTCCTGCGAAAATATACAAAAAATGGATTATTAAGCTGAAAGAAGAAATGCATTTTATGCTGAAAAGTAGTGAACTTCGAATTAACAGGTAGTGAAATGTGTATGAAAATGTGTTCCATAGCTGTCCTTTCCAAAACCTTCCGTCATTATACTATGCAATATAACACCTGCTGTCAAAGAAAACTGCAACAAATACTTAAATAACTACATAGCATGAATACATAACTTCAACAATATCCTCATCTGTAAAGAAAAAAACTTCATTATCCATCACTTCATTACTTATATTATCATAAATCCATTATTATCATCTCCTGTAAAGAAAAACTTCATTATCCATAGTAGCATATTCTTCATCATTATTCATGAGCATTCATTATCATCTGCAAAAAAATCACTTCATTATTCATTACATAACTATTCCTTATCTCTAGCATATTTCATCACTAAAACGAAGATGTGTAGTTCTGTCTGACAGCCTGCATCAACCGCTTCGTATTCTGAAAGAAAAAATTAGTTAAGACTGCTATTCTACGATGTGTATAGTATATTCTTGTTAATTCTTGTTAATTCTGATCCATTTACTCTTCCTCATAAGGTTTTTGCATCTTCTTTCGTTTATTCCGTAGGTGAAATTCCCATTTCTGTTTAATTTATTTCCTTTACTCGTTATTTCCTTCTGAAAATTATGAACAAAGATTAATGTCTTGTGTTTAAATCATATACTCACTAAATAATGACTGGTTTATAGTAACATAATTGAGCATATAGCATAACATGACAGAAAACGTAATATGTGAAAAACATTGACAGTGTTCAGATGCAAAAATGTACACCGAATATCACAATGCAGCAGCAAAAAATGTAAAACAGTCAAGATCTTGAGATGTCATAGGGCAAAAGAAAATGTCAAAGTCAACTGGTGTGTTATATCTTAACTATTTCACAGTGCATACAAACAAAACATGAAAACAATCATACATACATAAAAAAATGGAAAATGTGCATGGTCTGATGTGTAACGACAAGAAAAGCGACCTGCTAACCTTACCTTGCCGGGCACTTGCCAAGAAAAAATACGATAATCATCAGTAATTGTTCATGTGAATATATTGCATAAGTGAACATAAAAATTAGTAAATGGCATCATAGCATGTTAAATCATAAAGTGTCTTCATTCAATAAAGGGTTTAATGTTAGAGACATGGTGGTTGCCTTTACTTTTTTCTGGTTCTGTTTTTTGACGTGTACAACATTGGGGTGAGGAATGCTGCAAATCCGATATGGACTTGCGTATAGACGTTCAAATTTACTGCACTTACCTTGTAAGTAGGCTGTTGATGTTTTCTTATTGGCAACATTATGTAGCGCACTGTATGAAAATCACTGGCTGTGCTGTGTGCAGTCTGTGGCTAGTTTGCATTGTTGTCTGCCATTGTAGTGTTGGGCAGTGGCAGCTGGATGTGAACAGCGCATAGCGTTGCGCAGTTGGAGGTGAGCCTTTGTGTACCATGTGTTTGGCAAGCACAAGGAGCCCTAGCTAATATGGTATTTGCTTATACAACTTTACACATCGGTACCATATTTCTCTAACACACAAATTACACAGCTATCTGATCATTTAACTGAGAGATAAACTTTTTTTTACTACATCAGTGACACATGTTTATGTAATTACACAGTTGGGTAACTTCACACCAACGAAATTGTATTTTGTCTGTACTTTGTGAACTGTTCATATTTTTTCGGACCCATTGTGATATTATGAGAGCTTTGAATGATATATTTGGTATGGGATCACGATTTTTAAAGTACGTTTGAGGCAGATGACACTTTTGACATGAGCAGAGAATTTTTTTTTAGGTTTTGAAATTATTGGAGGAAGCTACGACGATTTTGAGAGTTGACTGAGGTGTTATGATGTTGTTATTACGATGACTATGTGCATTATGCTGTTGCGGTATGTTTATGATCAATAAGCTGATGCTATATGAGTTATTTGAGTATGCTACGTATCTGTTATGATGAAATATTGAAGAAGTGTCGACAAATAAGGTAAGGAATAATGAGTAGTGGTTAGGGACTCTGGTTTGTGAAACAGGTTGTTGGAAACCAAGAATCGTACTTTAAGAGTTATGAAATGTATGTAAATGCGTGAATGTATTACAATGCCGACGAAAATTTTTTGGACTCTGTTATATCAATAGGATTTTGTTTCTACACACTTGTAACGCAAATTCTTGACCTGTGAAATATTTTTATATGAGACTATCACTGTAGCGGAAACTGCTGTCGTAAATATTTCCGTAAGAAAGTTAAGTGACCACCTGCACGTAATGCGTCATGGGCACTCAGATGGGCAACAGTCGCCTGGAAAGAAGTCATTAGTGAGTGCCTTTCACAGGCACAGGTGAAAAAAGAAGGGAGGCCATTATCCTCGCTATTGATATTCCTTTGTAGAAAGCATCGCAAAAAACGACACGGTCGAACTTGAAAACATATGATTATACTGTGGAGCTCTTAATTTATGATATTTACTAAAATGCCTAATGAAACGATGAGAAACATTTCACGGCTATTGTCTTGCTAATTGAGAGAAATGCCATATGGCTTGCTTTATGTATTTATTTACTCATTTTGTTTAATATCTAGTTTCTAGCTGCATTGCAGCATTGGTTAAAATAAAATTTTATAGATGTACTAATATAAATATTTTCTGTCTACAGATCGAGTAAATAATAATTTTTTTCAAAAAAATGAGGGAGCACAAAAAGACATTTACCTTCACAGGAACTGCATTCATAATTTTCTTTTCAAGTACTTGGTAATTTCTTTTGTATAATTAGTTATGGTGCACCACTTTAATTACATAGATATTAAGATGTGAATAGACATTTCCCTTATCTTCATTGTTGTCTTTAGTGTACTATTTTTTCTGCTTGAGCTTTCTCATGCTTAGGTATAAGTTATAGCATTTACTGCTGCTGTTTGCCAGGCATAGTGTTACTAAATTTCACTTTGTATTACTCTTTTAAGCCAGTTTTACTACGAATTTATTTTTCTTGTTTGCTGCACAGTGCCTTATATTAGTTGTAATATTGCAATTGCTTTGCCAATTTGAATTTTTTGTCATTGATGTTTGTGTTAATTGTTTTGTGCTGCTGCATTGCCTCGTCCCTTAGTTTAGCATCTGAGCTCAGTAGATTTAAGTTAGCTTAAGAGGGGGTAGACTATATAAGAGAATGAGTTGTGATGAATTGGAAGAAAAATTTATTGAGAAGCTATAAGAAAATAGTTTGGCCAAAAAAAGTATTTTGAAAGAGGATATGAACAAAAAAGTAGGGTTTAGGGATAACAGGTTTAGGTAGGATTTTATTGGAAATAAATGATGAGGTAAGATAATGGAAAATAAATAATGAGGTAAGAAATATGAGAACATATAAATACAGAAAGCATGCTTGAATAGGATTTTTTTTGGTGGAAACAAATGTTGAAATAAGACGAAAGATCTATGGAATGAAGTTTTGGGTTGGACTGCAGTACACTGAAAACGAACCCTGTCCTTTCCTTTTGTATTATTCCGCTATGTGTTTATGTACCCTTGTGTATTTATCTTTTTCCTGTCTTTATGTGTTTAGCTAATAAGATTTATGTTGTAGAATTTTTCAAATACTATGTTATTTTCTTTGTAAAGATGTTTAGACATTGTTTATTCTGTTTTGTTTTAATGCTAATGTGTGAAGTTGATGTTTCAAAAGTTATTCTGATCTTTTGTGTATGTACTTATGTCATAATTCCTGTAACACTGATGTATATGTTTATTTCTATTCTTTTGTAAAGCCGCTATTACTACAAATGTTATCTGTATTGTTATGTTCTTTAATGATGTATTTTGTACCTTTGTTATTGTATTTTTATGTTATCAAATTGTAGTTGTTACCAGTTCTTCAAATTAAGTATCATTTCACTGCACACGTTTCTGTTGGCCATAATATATGCACAGTATGTGAGAAGTTGGGACTGTTAGTGTTTGCACGTGTGTTAAAAATTCAGCAAGGGACTCGATAACAGCATTGTTGGTTCTAAGGACATTTCAAAAAAAATTTTTTGTGAGTGCATGAGTGGTGGTTTATGACTTGCTATATTGTCCGCAAGACTCTTCGATGGTGATTGTCTACCTGCACAGTCGCAACAGATGGTTGCTGGCCGTCTCTACAAGGACTATAGTGCGACTGCATCTTTGATGGCCCACCAATACCATTATTTCTACAAGGACTGCAGTGGGTCTGCACCTCTGGTGGCCCACCAATACCACAATCTCTACCAGGACTGCAGTGGGTCTGCACCTCTGATGGCCCATCAATACTGTAATCTCTACCAGGACTACAATGGGTCTACTCTGTGATGACCTACCTACCAATATTCTTCAAAACTTCGACTGACTCTGCGGTGGGTTTGCTCTGTTGTGGCCCATTACCTGTCTGCATGTCAAGAGTCAGCACTGTCTTTCCGTTGGAAGGACAACACTACTTGTTCAAGACTGCATGGAAATCCACTACTTCCGTGTGCATTTTCTTTTACTGCTCAGACTTTGAGCAAAACACTGCAATTTTACTGTGATGAATGATGACTGTCTTTATGGACTGTGAGAAAATTTTAACTTTTGACCAACAATGTATCAATAAGTGTGTGCATTTGATATCTTTGTTATTGGAATTATGAAAAATTTTATCAAATCATTATTGGCCAGTGCCCAAAACAATTTGTAAAAATTTTTGTGGGCAGCATGGGGGCTATGTAAGTAGGCTGTTGATGTTTTCTTATTGGCAACGTTACGTAGCGCACTGTATGAAAGTCACTGGCTGTGCTGTGTGCAGTCTGTGGCTACTTTGCATTGTTGTCTGCCATTGTAGTGTTGGGCAGCGGCAGCTGGATGTGAACAGCGCGTAGCATTGCGCAGTTGGAGATGAGCCGCCAGCAGTGGTGGATGTGGAGAGAGAAATGGCGGAGTTTTGATATTTGTAAGAATGGATGTTACGAACTCCTATATATATTATGACTTTTGATGACTATTAAGGTAAATACATTGTTTGTTCTCTATCAAAATTTTTCATTTGCTAACTATGCCTATCAGTAGTTAGTGCCTTCCGTAGTTTGAATCTTTTATTTAGCTGGCAGTAGTGGCGCTCGCTGTATTGCAGTAGTTCGAGTAACCAAGATTTTTGTGAGGTAAGCGGTTTGTGAAATGCATAGGTTAATGTTAGTCAGGGCCATTTTTTTTGTAGGGATTTTTGAAAGTCAGATTGCGTTGCGCTAAAAATATTGTGTCAGTTTAAGCACAGTCGTATATAATTTTTTAAAAAGGGGACGTTTCAACCTTTTATTTTGTTGGATAAATAGTGTGTACGTACTAATATCTTCTGTCCAATGTGAAAGTCTCGGCGTGTACAAACGGTTTTTGCCGTCTTCTCCGGCGCTCTGCGGCACGTTTGATGTTGTTCAGTGCAATGTCAATTATTTCACAGTGTCGTAGTCGACGAGATGTAGGAAAATTTACTAATTCTGTAATTTTGTTTGGTGGTTCAACGTTTTTCAGTATAACAGACGGAGATAGCATAGTGGATTCATTTGGAATGGAATTAATTACATCTTGGAATGAGAATATGTGTGTGTCCCAATCAATATGTCTTTTGTGGCAGTATATTCTACACAGTTTACCAATTTCTTTCATTAATCGTTCACAGGGGTTCGAAGAAGCATTGTACTTGGATATATAGATCGGAGAAATGTTTCTAGCTCGTAACATGCGTGTCCATATAGCAGAACGAAATTGTCAGAAATTACTTTCATCACATGCCCTACATGAAATAGAAAATGATTTACAAATGCTTTCGAAATGGTTTTAGCAGTAGGTTTGCGTAACGGAGTGAAAGTAACAAATTTTGAAGTGAGTTCAACAGCGACAAAGATGTAGCAAAAACCTCTATTGGTTCTGGGAATCGGACCAAAAATGTCTACAGCAGCCATATGTCTTAATTTAACAGGTACAATAGGATATAATGGAGGAATATGTGAAGTGGTGTCTGACTTAGCTTTCTGGAAAATTTTACATGACGCTAAAACTCGTCGTATACGTTTCTCCATGTTGGTAAAATAACAGTTCTGTCTCAGTATAAGAAAACATTTTCTGGCTCCGTAATGTGCATAACTTAAATGAGTATACCATATTAATTTGTTAACCAGTTCGTCAGGAATGCGTAATAACCAATTGTTGCTGTCAGGATGAGAGCGGCGAAACAGAATGTCATTGCGTACAGTGTAATGGTTCCTAATCGTAATATTATTCTTATCTTGCCAAAGGTGTTTAATTTCTTTCCACACATTGTCTTTACTCTGCTCTCGTGCTATGTCCTGTAATGACGATGAAATAAAATTTTCAAATGCAACTTGTTGAATGTACATGACGCTGAAATTTACTTTGCAGAAGTTGATTGCGACGTCTTGCTGATTGTTGCTGAGAGAACGGGATAGCGCATCTGCTACAACATTTTGTGTGCCGGGAATGTGAACAATTGCAAAATTAAATTCCTGTAAATAAAGCTTCCATCTGCTTAATCTGTCGTGTGTGAATGTAGCTGAAAGTAAAAACTGTATAGCTCTATGGTCTGTATAAACGGTGGTGTGTCTTCCATAAAGAAAATGCCTAAATCTCGTAAAAGCCCATACAACACATAATGTTTCCAGTTCTGTAACGGAGTAATTTCGTTCAGCAGGTGACAAAATGCGACTTGCAAATGCGATGTTTTTAATTACTGTAGAGCCATCTTCTTCAATTTCCTGAAAAATATGTACGCCTAAAGCGGTGTTGGACCTGTCGGTGGTAATGGAAAAATTTCTGGTAAGATCTGGGTGCGATAAAAGTGGTGCATTCAACAAAGCATGTTTCAGGTTCATGAATTCAGAATGTGCTTGCTTATCCCAAAACCAAATAGTGTTTTTACCTGTCAACTGGCATAATCTAGGTGTGTATAAAGCAGAGTGATGAATAAATTTACGAAAAAAGTTAATTAATGCCAAAAAGCTGCGTAGTTGTTTTTTCGTCATAGGAACAGTAATGTCACGTAGTGCTTGAAGTTTTTCCGGATCTGGCGCAATGCCTTCTGCTGAAATTACGTGTCCAAGAAATTTTATAGAAGTTTTACCAAAATGTGATTTACTGAGATTAACTGTGAGTCCTTGTGGACGAAAAGTTTGTAACAGTTGTTCAAGAATCAGATTGTGGTCAGTCCAGTTAGCTTCTGCAATAAGAATGTCATCTACGTACGTCGTAATTCTGTCGTTAAGTTCTGTCACAAGTATTGTGTTCAAACCGCGAATAAAAGCTGCAGAAGAAATAGTTAAGCCGAATGGTAATTTGCAAAATTGATAACAGTCACCAAAACAGAGAAAAGCTGTATACTTTCTGCAATTCGGATGAAGCTGAATTTGCCAAAATCCCGATTTCAAATCTAATGCAGAATAAATAGCAGTACCGTGAAATTTCTGTAGGAGTTCCTCTAATGTCTGTGGTCGATCTGTTTCATTAATAATAATGTCATTAATGTGACGTGAATCAAGTATGAGGCGAAGTGAGCCATCTTTTTTCTTAACAATATGTAGCGGGTTTATGTACGGACTAACTGCTGGTTCAATAATTCCTTGGTCAAGCATATCTTGCAATTCTCTTTTAACTTGTTCTCTGTGGATATATGGAATGGGATAATGCTTTGCTTTAAATGTGTCGTGCTGTTTGACTTGAAATTCATACATAAAGCCGGACATAGTACCAGGAACATTGTCAAAAACTGGAGCTTGATGTAAAAGAATTTTGTATAGTTGCGTGCGTTCGTCGTGTGTATTTGCACTGCTTTGCTTAACTTTATCACAAATCATCTGCATTACGTCGTAGTCAGCTTCGTCTGGAGTATTATAGTTATGTACGTACGTATCAGTGAACAATGTGGAATTACAGTCTATGTTACGTGATGCAGAAATGACCTCTGTACGATTAATTGTTTGTTCTTCTGCAGATAAAGAATGCTGAAATTCTAATGCCAATTGCACATTTTCATCCTTCAACATTAAATAGGAATTTTGAAAATCAATAACTGCGTCGTGTTGTATGAGAAAATTAGTACCTAAAATAACGTCTGTTGTCAATAAAGGAACAATCCAAAAATTTGAGTGAAAACTATTACCTGCAATACAAAATGATAAATGCGTCTGTAATTTAACGTCTACTCCTTTACTCGATACTGCTCCTTTTACTTTCGTTTTGCCTAATGGTAATGTAGGATAGGTATTCTCTTTGTTACACTCGTTGAAAGTTTCTTCATTTATTACTGACATAGGTGATCTGGAATCGATTACTGCTGAAAATTTCGATGAACCTATTTTAATTTCGATGACAGGATGTGAAATGGTTTTTTGAACAACTGGTCTTTCCCGCAAAAGAGTGTCTCTGATATCGTCAAAAGTAATTACATTTTCGTGAACAACATTCTGCGTGTCTAAAGTAGTGCTTGTGTTACTGGAAGATGCGAGCTGTACAGTATCTAGTCAGATTCTATCTGATGTGTTATTATTATCAGGAGGATTCTATGGCATTTCTACTATTTGAACTGTTCTATTACTTCTTCCAGACGTGTTACGCTCTGGATGATACCTACTGTCGGGTTCGTTCATGAGAATATGTTCTTGTGGATAATTTTGCTGTTGGTATAACCGACTGTTGTTAGATGTACGCTGAAAATTGTGCTCATTACTTTTACGTCTGTCATGATAGTCATTCCTATACGGTGCATTGCGATAGGAATTGAAATACTGTGTTTTCTGTATGTAGTTGTTCCTTTGCTGCCGTGCGTTACTATTTGTTGTACCTGGGACTATACGTGCACGCGGCGAAACATTAAAGCCTGGTTGACCTTGTGAATTACATTGTTGGTTAGGTATGCTAACCGGCTGGTTTTGTTGCTGTTGTTGTGAAAAACTTCTATTGTTACTAAAATGTGGTTCCTGTTGCTGAAAATTTTGACGATATTGATAATTAGAATTTTGTCTGTTATTAAAGTTCTGGTAGTTGTCGTTCCTAAAGCGTCTGTTACTTTTACTATTGAAATTATGTGGTTGATTGTAATTAATGTAAGTTTGCTGGCCTTGGTTGTTATATGAAAAATTTCTGTTTACAAAGGAATAATCAGATTGCTGTACTTCCAAAAGCTGTAACAGATCTTTGAATGCCGAAATGTTTTCTTTTTGCTGACCCGTTAGAAGTGACACTCTTAATGATCATGGTAATTTAGAAATGCATAATTGTATAAGTGCAGATTCAGTATATGGTTCACTTAAGTACTGATTTTGTTGGACCATGTGCTCAAAAATTTGCGTCACACTGGGAAAATTGGAGTTTCCATAATTTGATAAACTAATTAATTGATCTTTAATTCCGCACTGTGTCGTCTTCGACCAATACGCTGACAGAAAAGCATTCTGAAACTCATATACCGAGTATCATTGTCTTGCGATTGGTCTCATACGAGTTGCCGGTTCACCTTCCAAAAAACTGCAAATAAATTCAAATTTGTGTGTTACTGGCCAAGTCGGTGGAAAAGCAAAGCTAAATTGTTGAATCCAAGTCAGTGGGTGAATCTGTGTTCTGTCCTTTTTAAACACTTTAAATTTTCTCACTGACAGAAAATGTTTGTAATCAAAATTATCGTCTCTGTATGATACAACAGGTTCAGGATTGTAAGAGAATCTATTTGTATGTGTCTGTTCAGAATCTAAGTCGCGTACTCTCTGTACATTACCCATATTATACGTGCTGTGTGAGTCTGAAAAATGTTCACAAAGTGGCGTCTGCTGTGATGTGTTATTGACTAAAATACTTTTCATCTCTGTTACTTCTTGCTGTAAACTTGACAATTTTCTATGCAATGTGTTATTAGATGAATCTATCTCATTAATTGTCTGCTGTAAATTTTGGAATTCAGGTATTTGGTTAAACGAAATCGGTGCAGTATCGTCTGATTTATTGTCATTAGAACTTTCGGTAACATCAATACAACTGGCCAATTCATCATATTTTTCAGTCAGTATTTTAACCTGATCATCGTTTTTAGTGTCAGTAGTATTAATCTGTTTTTGTAATTTACGTGTGGTTTCGTTCAATTTTTTAACGTCAGCTTTCACGACATCGGAATCCTGTGTTAGTTCTAATTGTTCGAATCTGTCTGTCACTGTCTGAATATCTGCTGTGTGTGTATCTGTTTTTGATTTAAGATCGGAAATTTCATCACGTAATTCTGTGTTCAACTGTTTGATGGTATTAATTTCGTCGGACACTGTAGCAATATTGTTGTCTACATATGTCTTTGCTTTCGCGAACAATTTACGTTTGTCTTCCTGTCTCTGTGCAGTGATTGTTTCCATGACTTGACGTTTTACTTTATTTTGATCCTGAATAAATTTGCGGAAACGCGTATCACTGTTTTGTATGTGGTGATTAAAACGTTCGTCAATCTGAGTGTTCTGTTGGTCGAATTTCGCGTCTATCTTTGCGTCCATTGTCCGCAAAAGTTCTGCTGTCATTGCTTTAAACTCGTCGCGTAATTGTGTAGCTTTTTCAGAGCATTGTTTAGCGACTCCGCTAATTTCGTCTCTAAGAGTTTCTGTTGCAGCTGTTTGCATTTCCGTTAATTCCTGGGCAACAGACC
Organism: Schistocerca piceifrons; assembly: GCF_021461385.2. Classification (NCBI taxonomy): domain Eukaryota; kingdom Metazoa; phylum Arthropoda; class Insecta; order Orthoptera; family Acrididae; genus Schistocerca; species Schistocerca piceifrons. Next base: position 622,873,422 of record NC_060140.1, read on the forward strand.
TAATTTCTTTGCTACTTTTTCTTGAACAAGCCTCAATTTCCTGGCGCAACTGTTCCTTAGTATCATGACATTGCGCAGCAACGTCTCTAATTTGTTCACTAAGCTGTCTGGAATTGTTGTCTAATTTTTCATTTAATTGTCTGGAATTGTTGTCTAATTTTTCATTAAAGTATTCTTTGAGGTTTTCGTTATCTTGTTTGTTATCTTCACTCTGTTGTCTGACCTGCTCACTAAGTTGTTTGTGATTTTTGTCTTGTCTTTCATTCTGTTGTTTGAAATCTTCCCTAAGTTGTTTGAGATCTTCACTCTGTTGTTTGGAATCTTCCCTATTTTGTAGCAATATTGCCATAATTTGACCGAATGTAACATTTACTCCATTCTCTGTATTGTTTGACGGTGTATTTGCAATTGTCGCGTTTTGTGTGACCATTTGGTCATTCTGTAATTTACAAAATTGTTTGCCACTCAAATGTACACTGTCGGTCATTATTTCGGAATTAAATAAATCCGTCCTACTTTGTGTATCCTGTTCATTTTCATTAGACAAATTTGTCTGTTCGTCACGTGAATTTAGTAAATCGGTTGTGTTGAGCTGGGCAGCGCTCATTACAATAGAGCGTCCCGCATCATCAATTGCCGTCAAATTAACAGAGGAGACAATTGAGTTCGTTTGTTCATCATTAAGATAAAAATCATCATTAGTGGTTGGAACGCACTCATTGTCAGTGAACGCAGGATTGTCATCATTACACTGCATGTCACAAGTACTATCGGTAAAGTTGTTTAAGTCGGTAATTTCATTCATTATACTTTGCGATATACTATTCACAGTCTTTCATGGCATTTTTACAATAGTCACAATTATTCACAAAAGAAATAAGCGCAATGCAAAAAGCAACACACAAATACAACAGAGCAACGAATTGCCGATGATCTGAGGAAAGAAAGTCATAAAATTAGTAAAAGCATTGTGCCAAATGCTAATTATATTTTAGTTAATAAGAGTGGATATCTAACCACTTCTCAGAAGATTCTCAATAAAATACGATCCTGGCAGGGTCGCCAAGTGTAACCTCCCCACAAAAATTAAAGATAATTATATTTAAATGTGAATAGACATTGTGCTAAGTGTAACCTCACTGTAGTTATTTTGAAATGATATGAATTCAAATGGTTCAGATGGCTCTGAGCACTATGGGACTTAACTGCTGTGGTCATCGGTCCCCTAGAACTTAGAACTACTTAAACCTAACAAATCTAAGGACATCACACACATCCATGCCCGAGGCAGGATTCGAACCTGCGACCGTAGCAGTCGCGCGGTTCCGGACTGCGCGCCTAGAACCACGAGACCACCGCGGCCGGCAAATGATATGAATTTAATGAAAATGCAAATAGAGCCACATGTTAGCTTCCCACAGCAATAAAACTCAATGATAATAACAATGTGCAAAAATATTAAGTCCCCACAAAATTAAAGTTATGATCAACCTGATAAATTTTATAAGGTCATCTGCGCTGACCTTAGGCCCTGTGCAATAATCAACCTGATAAAATTGATTCTTGGAGGAAAAGCAAAGGAAATATTGTTTCAATTGTAATGAATATTTTCTTAAAAAGATTGATTTGAGAACAAAATTATTATTGGGGCAATTCTTGAACAAATTAATTACAGTTAACATACATCACATTATCAGATGTGCGCAATGCTGCTTCATTACCTTATTTGAAATATACCTCGTCCTGAACCTTGACCAGAGACCCATGTCGACGTCCGCCGACTCCTCACACACAACTACGACTATCTCGTGCGCGCTACTAGCACAGACTGAACTACATGCTCTCGCGACTCACAACGTACAACAACTGCACTCACGCGCGGTCAAGCGCAGACTAGCAACGATAAATAACTCTCTGGCCAGAGATTCTGTCATGCCTCGCCATCGCTGCTACTGAATACATACGTGTTTCAAGATACTGGATTGTAAGGCGTACCCAGGAGAAGATATAGACTCATTTCGTAATATAGTAGTGATGAACAGTAGGCTGAAGGTTAAGACATTAATCAGGAAGAATCAGTACGCAAAGAAGTGGAATACGGAAGTACTAAGGAATGACGAGATACGTTTGATGTTCTATAAGGCTATAGATACAGCAGTTAGGAATAGTTCAGTAGGCAATACAGTTGAAGAGGAATGGACATCTATTAAAAGCAACATCACAGATGGTGTAAAGAAAAACATAGATACAAAAAATGTAACTGCGGGTAAACCATGGATAACAGAAGAAAGAATTCGGTTGATCAATGAAAGGAGGAAGTAAAAAAATATTCCGGGAAACATAGGAATACAGAATTACAAGTTGTTGAGGAATGAAATAAATAGGAAGTGCAGGGTAGCTAAGACGACATGGCTGCATGATAAATGTGAAGAAATCGAAAAGAAAATGGTTGTCGTTAGGACAAACTCACCATACAGGAAAGTCAAAACAACCTTCGATGACATTGAAAGCAATGATGGTAACATTAATAGTGTAATGGAAATTCCACTATTAACTGCAGAGGAGACAGCGAATAGGTGGAAAGAATAGATTGAAAGTGTCAATGAGGGGGAAGATTTGTCTGATGTGATAGAAGAAGAAACAGGAGGAGACTTAGAAGAGATAGGGGACCAGTATTAGATCCGATTTTAAGAGAGCTTTGGAGGACTTAAGATCAGATAAGGCAGATGGGACAGATAACATTCCATCAGAATTTCTAAAATGATTGCGAGAAGTGGCAACAAAACGACTACTCACGTTGGTGTGTAGAATGTATGAGTCTGGCGACATACCATCTGACTTTCGAAAAAATATCATCAACACAATTCCAAAGACTGCAAGAGCTGACAAGTGCGAGAATCATAGCACAATCATCTTAACAGCTCATGCATCCAAGTTGCGGACAAGAATAATATATAGAAGAATGAGAAAGACAGTGGAGGATGTGTTAGATGGCGATCAGTTTGGCCTTAGTAAAGGTAAAGGCACTAGACAGGCAAATCAGACGTTGCGGTTGAAATGGAAACAAGACTAAAGAAATAACAAGACACGTTCATAGGATTTGTCGACCTAGAAAAATCTTTCGAAAATGTAAAACAGTGCAAGATCTTCGAAATTTTGAGGAAAATAGGGGCAAGTTATAGGAAGAGATGGGTAATATATGTACAATATGTACAAGAGCCAAGAGGGAATAATAAGAATGCACGACCAAGAACGAAGTGCTCAGATTACAAAGGGTTTAAGACATGGATGTAGGTTTCCCACCTACTGTTCAATCTGTACATGGAAGAGGCAATGATGGAAATAAACGAAAGGTTAAGGAGTGGAATTAATATTCAAGGTGAAAGGATATCAATGATAAGATTCGCTGATGACATTGCTATCTTGAGTGAAAATGGAGAATTAAATGATCTACTGAATGGAATGAACTATCTAATTAGTACAGAATATAAAGTAAATCGAAGAAAGACGAACGTAATGAGAAGTAGCAGAAATGATAACAGTGTTAAGGAGTTCAGCCACCTAGGCAGTAAAATAACCCATGACGGACAGGGCAAGGAGGACATCAAAAGCAGACTAGCAGTGGAAAAAAGGGCATTCCTAGCCAAGCGAAGTCTACTAGCGTCAAACATAGGTCTTAATTTGAGGAAGAAAGTTCTCCGAATGTACGTCTGTTGTACAGCATTGTATGGTAGTGAAACATGGACTATGGGAAAACCGGAACAGAATAAAATCAAAGCATTTGAGATGTGGTGCTACAGACGAATGTTGAAAATTAAGTGGACTGATAAGGTAAGGAATGGGGAGGTTCTGCGGAGAATCGGAGAGGAAAGGAATATGTGGAAAACACTGGTAAGGAGAAGGGACAGGGTGTTAAGACGTCAGAGAATGACTTCCATGGTACTAGAGGGATCTGTAGAGGGTAAAAACTATAGAGGAAGACAGAGACTGGAATACGTCCAGCACATAATTGAGGACTTAGGTTGAAAGTGCTACTCTGAGATGAAGAGGTTGGCACAGGAGAGGAATTTGTGGCGGCCACATCAGACCAGTCAGAAGACTGAAGACCCAAACAAAAGTAATCCGTCAATATTAGCGATTCTTAATTTCGTAAAGAAATTCATTCTCCAAATCAACGCTTGTAATGCTGGAGCAGCTGCAGTCCTCTCACAGGAAGACGCAGGTGAGAGACGACCTGTTGCCTTTGCCTCGCGAATATTGGTAGGACTCGATTTCAAGTATTCGGTGTACGAGTGTGAGGCTCTGGATGCTCTGTTCGCTCTTGAAAAGTTTAAATTTTATCTGGAACACAGAGGATTTGAGCCAGAGACTGATAACCAGGTTCACCAAGAAAAGACAGGCAAGACTGCGAGGTGGGCGATCCGTATATCTGCCTTTCGTTCCAAGGTTTGCCATGTCAGGGCTTCAGATAACCAGGTGGCCAATGCACTCAGCCGTATGTTTGAGAAGGGTGCCCCCAAATCTGGGGAGTGCTGTTCAGGCCTCAGTTCTTCCATCGTTAACGTCTTAACTGAGATACCTCAATTATTTTCTGATCTCAGGAGAAAGCAGGACTAAGATTCTTATATAGGTCCTATAAGAGGACAGATGTTAGCGGGTCAGCAAATTCCTGGTTATTCCTTAAGCAAGGGTATACTTTGAAATGAAGTTGGGAAATTAGCAGAGAAGGTCTGTGCTCATCTTACATTGCCGTCCTTCTATAAGGAGATGTTAGAGAATTGGCTGTTCCCTCAGCTCGAACAAGAAGCACGACAATTCATATTTCAGCAGGATGGAGCGCCACCACATTGGCACTTATCTGTCCGTAACTACCTGAACGTCAACTATCCGAGGCGATGGATCGGCCGCCAGGCAGCCCGTGACAGAGCACTTCATCACTGGCCTCCAAGAAGCCCTGATCTTACCCCCTGCGATTTTTTCTTATGGGGGTATGTTAAGGATATGCTGTTTCGGCCACCTCTCCCAGCCACCATTGATGATTTGAAACGAGAAATAACAGCAGCTATCCAAACTGTTGCGCCTGATATGCTACAGAGAGTGTGGAACGAGTTGGAGTATCGGGTTGATATTGCTCGAGTGTCTGGAGGGGGCCATATTGAACATCTCTGAACTTGTTTTTGAGTGAAAAAAAACCTTTTTAAATACTCTTTGTAATGATGTATAACAGAAGGTTATATTATGTTTCTTTCATTAAATACACATTTTTAAAGTTGTGGTATTCTTTTTGAATCACCCTGTACACACAGAGAAGAGAGGGAATTACACCAGTCCTCGAATCACAGAGACAATTAGTCAGGCATGCATGATGACTCAATTAACATAAACACGAACATGTGCTCAAACAGCTTACGGAACTGTAAATCGGTACACACAACTGAAAAACTAGTTGTGCACAACATAAGCGATCAAGACATCTGCCTTCTACCGAGCCCTGGCGAAGAAGAGTGAAGGACGACTCAGAGAAGATGTGCAAAACCGCAACGCGCGTCCGTCGCTCCAAGCACTGCAGCTGCCCCCAGCTCCACGCTGTTTCCGCCCGCGTTCTTCGGAGGCCTCCCCCGTGGACGTGGCTCTAGCGGTCGGTTTTGAACACTAGACAAGCCAGCGATAACCGCACAAGGCAGTAATCCACACCCCCTGGTGAGACGCCAGCTAAAAGTTAGCGATAGTGAGAAGGTGAAATGAGCCGCCACGGCTTAGTGGGTACAGTTCACCCAAAGGAAGGTGACACAAAATTGGAATCTATCACTTAATCAATTCTGACAAAAACTAGCAATCCAAAATGGATGTAATAAGGACTTCAATAAAATGATTCAAAAAATGAAAATGGCACATGAAGTTATTCCTTTACATGTTTAAAAAAATAAAAAGTTTGTCTATAAACAATCTGATAACGAATATTAACAGAATTTAAACAACGGGAACACTAGCAGTATTAAATCACAAATCAGTGAGCTAAAAACAAACGCATTTGATGAATAATCAGGCGTGAACATAAGGTGCCAAGCTTGAGCTTAGCCCTCACAATGGTTGTTCGCTTCATGCAGTTCAGACTAGAGATTCAATAAAACACACAATGTAAAATTTAGAACCACATTGCTGTAAGTCGACAACAACAGAAATGAATTGCAGATCACACGCCAAAATATCTCATCAGAACATTTCATGCTTTAACTATGAAGAATACTAGTTTCAATTGAGTAATCTTGACAATAATTATGGACATTTAAGACATGAGTGTCTAAAGAGAACAAACGCCTTAAAAGATTAACTTTTCGTAATTGTTACAACACATGGGCTTTAAAACGAGACGCACAATTAAAGAAAGGTCAAGCTTTGAATGCACACTGATTAAGAGAGAACTTCAGCCCGGCAAGGTATTTCTTCTTACACGTAGCCGTAAAAAATGTCCTGGCATGTCCTGGCAACTCTGAATGCTGATCTACATTGAGGGCTAGCACCAATATAACGGTCGATAATCAAATCTAAACGGTATTACACATGAGATCCCAAATGAAATTTCTATAACAAAGCCTCGTCGTAAAAGGCTCTCACCATTCTCTTTGTATTCCATCCCTTGGTTGTACAGTAAATACTGGCAGCTGGCAGCTCAGCGTCTATAAATCAAAGCAGTATGTATAAGAAACATGACGATTCTGAAGAAGCAGGCACACTCTTCACAGTAAGAGATCACCATCCACAGCACAGTCATTGGTGAGCAAACCTAGTTTCCAGTCAGAAGTGCAAGCAAATTTTCAGAACAGGGAGAGTACGCTTGCAGTTAAATCTGCTCAGCAAGTGCCTTCGCTGCATCGTGTGGGATGCTGACGAACCCGTCTCTGTGATACGATATACGGAGAAATTTAATGTACAGTAGGTATCGAGTATCACGCAAGCATGGCCCATCCTGTGTTAGTGTCTTAACTTCATCCTGCAATACAAAACGTTAGTTAACTTCTGCCATCACACAGTTGATACTACATACTACTTTCAAGACACAAATAAATTAAAAACGTTAGCTGGCACTGGGGATTGATTTATAGCGGGCCGCTGTGGCCGAGCGGTTCTAGGCGCTTCAGTCTGGAACCGCGCTACCGCTACGGTCGCCGGTTCGAATCCTGCCTCGGGCATGGATGTGTGTGACGTCCTTATGCTCGTTAGATTAAAGTAGTTCTAAATTCTAGGGGACTGATGACCTCAGATGTTAAGTCCCATAGTGCTCAGAGCCATTTGAACCATTTGAATTGATTTATATCAATGGGGCAAGTTGAAAATTTGTGTCAGACAAGGATTCGAACAAGGTAGACGTGCTGACCACTTCGTCATCCGAACACAGTGGTCACCACAACCGCACGGACTACCCGAGCACGCCTCTCGTCAGACCCAAACCCACAACTTTTACCACACATTACTAAGGTAGTGCTCCATCTCATTAACCTCATTACTCGCGGCTGCTCGCCGATTCCCGTGTTCTAGTATCATGTACACCTGCTCTTAAGAGTCATTGGCAGTCATTGCCTTAATTATACGCTCGTACACACATCAAAGAAAGTTTTGCATCACCTCGGTTCCGAGAGTTACGGAATCTGCACAGATAACTGGAATAGAGATCAACATAAACATCATTTCCGCCCTTTTTATTGCTCAAGAAAATCACATATTGCATGTTCTAACACCATACAGCGAGACCTTCAGAGGTGGTGGTCCAGATTGTTGTACACACCGGTACCTCTAATACTAGTAGCACGTCCTCCTCTTGCATTGATGCATGCCTGCATTCTTCGGGGCATAGTATCCAAAAGTCCATCAAGGCACTGTTGGTCCACATTGTCCCACACTTCAACGGCGATTCGACGTAGGTCCATCAGTGTGGTTGGTGGGTGATGCCGTCCATAAACAGCCCTTTTCAATCTATCTCAGGCGTGTTCGATAGGGTTCATGTCTGGAGAACATGCTGGCCACCCTAGTCGAACGATGTCGTTATCCTGATGTGTACGATGGTGGCAAGAATGGTCGTCCATGAAGACTAATGTCTCGCCAATATGCTGCCGATATGGTTGCAACATCAGTCGGAGGATGGCATTCACGTATCGTACAGCCGTTACAGCGCATTCTATGACTACCAGCTGCGAACGTCAGCCCCAAATAATGCCACCTCAAAACAGCAGGAAACCTCCACCTTGCTGCATTCTCTGGACAGTGTGTCTAAGGCGTTCAACCTGACCGGGTTGCCTCCAAACACATCTCCGACGATTGTCAGGTTGAAATCATATGCGACACTCATCGGCAAAGAGAACGTGATGCGAATCCTGAGCGGTCCATTCGGCATGATGTTGGGCCCATCTGTACCATGCTGCATGGTGTGGTGGTTGCATAGATTGACCTCGCCCTGGACGTCGGGGGTGAAGTTGCACACCATGCAGCCTATTGCGCACAGTTTGAGTCGTAACACGACGGCCTGTGGCTGCACGAAAAGCATTATGCAACATGGTGGCGTTGCTGTCAGGGTTCCTCCGAGCCATAATCCGTAGGTAGTTTTCATCCACTGCAGTAGTAGCCCCTGGGAGGCCTGAGTGAGGCATGTCATTGACAGATCCTGTCTCTCTGTATCTCCTCCATGTCCGAACAACATCGCTTCGGTTCACTCTGAGACACCTAGAGAGCCCTTCCTGGCACAAAATTATAATGCGGACGCGATTTAAGCGCGATATTAACCGTCTAAGCATGGCTGAACTACAGGCAACACGAGCTGTGTACTTCCTTCCTTTTGGAATGACTGGAACTGATCGGCTGTCGGACCCCTCCTTCTAATGCGTTGTAAGAGGTCCGAGCAGATGTAATGCAGATGTATTTTTCTGTAAGAGGTCCGAGCAGATGTAATGCAGATGTAATTTTATGTAAGAGGTCCGAGCAGATGTAATTTCGATGTATTGCTCATGCGCTGCCTGCGATATGCAAGGTATAAGAGAATCGCTGACCAGAGAGCAGTGTTGACTCAGTACGAACTGTGTAGCTGTACCAGTAAGTCTGCGCTAGTCTGGTGTGGAGTCCGCTCTGGGCTGCTATAGTGTATCATGTTGGCTGGGCCGGTCGCGCTGCAGCGATGCCGGAGTGTGAGTAATATTGAATAAGGTAAAAAGCAGCCTCGCGCATGTCTAGTAATGTTATGTGAACTCCCTTGTAAATCTTTTAAAAATGTCCTAATAATAATCTTTGTCATATAAAGTAATTTCTAACAAGCATTCATTTCAATTTAAAGAATTTACTAATTTCTCCAATCCATGATCATTCCGATAGTTGCAAAAGAAAAATCAGTTGCTTCCTTTCATAAATGACAAATGTATCGGCCAGCATTGCACAGAGCTGTGCCGGAAAAATTTTAGGTAAGAGCAGATATATTTGCCGTTTTTATTGAGGTAAGAATTTTTGTTTTTTTATTCAGAATGATCTTACAGGGCCATGACGCAGCACTGCTGTCGTCCAAAATTTACCACGTTACTGAATTTATTTTTTATTTTGAGGTTTAGGAATTTTTCTGTTTCAAGCTTACATTAGATGAGAAAAGAATTTTGTGGGTACATTAAATGGGAAACAAATTTTGTGTGGAGGTTAAATGTGAATGCATTTCTGTACGGAGATTATAAATGGGAACCAATTTTGTTCTGAGGTTACACAAAAATTAGTATCACTATCCTTAATATTTATTTTATTATTTTTTTGTGGGGAGGTTACACTTGGCGACAACCGGCCAGGATCGGATTTCTTTGTGAATCTTCTGATAAGCAGTCATATATCTGCTCTTATTTACTTAAATGTAGTTTGCATCTGGCGCAACGCATTTACTAATTTGTCACTCTTTCTTTCACAGATCATCGGCAATTTATTGCTCTTTGTTGTAATTGTATTTGTTCCATTTTTGCTTTGTCTTTGTTTCATTTTTGTGCTTAATGTTGATTTGTGAAAAATGCCGCGAAAAACTGTTAACAGCACATTGCGTTGTGTAATGAGTGAGAAGCTGACTCGATTAATTTGACCGATAATACTTGCAACACTCAGTGTAATAGCGATAATCCTCCATTTACAGACAATCAGTGCGTACCGACCACTAATAATGATTTTAATGCTAATGATGAGCAAACAAATTCAATTGTGTCCTCTGTTAATTTAACGACAATTGATGACACGGCACGTTCCGTTACAATAAACGCTGCCCAGTTTGACACACGTGGTTTGCAAAATGTACGTAACGAACAGATAATTGTTTCTAACGAAGGTGAACAATATTTACAAAACACGGCAAGTTTATTTGATTCCGATGTAGTGGCCAACAGTGCACATCCGATTGGCAAACCTTTTTGTGAATCAGAATGACCAAATGGTTATACAAAACGTGACACATACAATACACCATCACACAGTACAGAAAATACAGCAGCTAATTTTGGCATGGATCAAGTTATGGCATTATTACTACAACTCAATGAAAAATACGACAACCAGAACAAGCAACTTAATCAAAATAATGAAAATCTCAAACAACAAATTGAAAAACTAGACAATAATTTCAAACAGTCGAAGAAAGAACAAGACAACAATTACAAACAACTTAATGAAAAACTAGACAACAATTCCAAACAGTCGAATGAAAAACAAGACAGGTCGATCGAACAAATTAATGAGAACTTTAAACAGATTAATGAACAGATTGCAGCCGTTGCCGTGCAATGTCATGATACTAAAGAACAATTACGTGAGGAGATTAAGACTTGTGCTAGGAATAGTAGTGAAGAAATTAGATCTGTGGCTCAAGAATTAAGGAATACGCAAGCAGCTACAACGAAATTACTTAAAGATGAAATTAGTGCAGTCGCTAAACAATGCTCTGAAAACGCAACACAGTTACGCGACGAGTTTAAATTAATGTCAGCAGAACTTTCACGCACCTGGATGCAAAAGTAGACGCGAAATTTAACCAACATAACAGCCAAATTGACGAACGTTTTAATTACCACCTACAAAACAGTGAAACGCGTTACCGTAAATTTATACAGGTACAGAATAAAGTAAAGCAACAAGTCATGGAACCAATTAATGCACAGAGACAGGAAGATAAGCGTAAATTGTTTACGAAAGCAAAAACATACGTAGACAACAATATTGCTACACTATCAGACGAAATTAATACTATCAATCATTTGAACACCGAATTACATGATGAAATCTCTGATCTTGAAACAAAAACAGACACACACACAGTAGACTTTCAGACAGTGACCGACAGACTTGAACAATTATAACTAATAGAGGACCCCGATGCCATCAAATCAGACGTTAAAAAATTGAAAGAAATCACACGTAAAATACAAAAACAAATTAATGCTTGTGATAATGAAAACGATGATCAGGTAAAAGCGCTGACTGAAAAATATGATGAATTGACCAGTCGTGTTGACGTTATCGAAAGTAATAATGACACCAAATCGGACGATACGTCACCTGTTTCGTTTAATCAAACACCCGAATTCCAAAATTTACAGCAGATGATCAGTGAGATAGGTTTGTCCAATAATACATTACGTAGAAAATTGTCAACTTTACAGGAAAAGTGACAGAGATGAAAAATGTTTCAGCCTTTAACACGTCACAGCATACGCCACTTTGCGAACATTTGTCAGGCTCACACAGCCAGTATAATTTAGGTAATTTACACAGAGTACATGAGTTAGATTCCGAACAGTCACAGACAAACAGATTGTCATACAATCCTGAACCTGTTCAGACATACAGAGACGATAACGTTGATTACAAGCACTTTCTATCCGTGAGGAAATTTAAAGTATTTAAAAATGTCAGAACACAAATACATCCTTTGGACTGGATACGACAATTTGGTTTTGTATTTTCATCAGCTTGGAGTGTAATGCAGAAACTAACATAGGACTGGATACGACAATTTGTTTTAGAATGTTCACCAGCATTGCCTGTAACGCAGAAACTAAAATTTATTTGTAGCGCGTAATTGACCTTAGGGGATTCATTACACTTCGATGAATATGTGCCGTAGCGTGCACAGGACCCCGAGCCGTAGTAGTGCTGTTTCATCTTTAGTTTTCTGCACTGCTGCCTTCTCTTCTACTATCCTTTATATCTATCAAAACAGCTCTTCAACTATCGATCTATCTAGAATTAGGAATTAGAAAAGAAAACCTGATACGACAAATTTTACCGAAAGTGACAGTTTTCTTTAGACACTCCCGAAGCGACAAGAACTACCACCGTAATTTTAATAGCAGGCAAAATTTTAATCATCAGTGTTTGTAAAATTATCAGCAACAACGGACGTATTTTGGTAACAATAGAGGTTTTTCCCCACAACAGCAACAAAACCAGCCGGTTAGCATACCTAACCAACAATGCAGTCTGCAAGGTCAACCACGCTTTAATGTTTCGCCGCCTACACGTATAGCGTCGGCCACGCCAAATAGTAACGCACAGCAACAAGGAAATAACTACGTACAGAAAACACATCATTTTAATTCCTATCGCAACGCACCGTATAGAAATGACTATCATGACAGACGTAAAAGTAATGAGCACAATTTTCAGCGTACGTTTAATAACAGTCGGTCTTACCAGCAGCAGAATCATCCGCAACAACGAATTATCATGAATGAACCAGACAGTAGATATCATCCCGAACCTAAGGCGTCAGGAAGAAAGAACAGTACAAATAGTTGAAATGCCACAGCATCCTCCCGCAAATAATAGCACGTCAGATAGAATTTGACTAGATACAGTACAGGTTGCATCTTCCAGCAACGCAAGCAATACTTTTGACACTCAGAATCTTGTTCACGAAAATGTTATTACTTTTGACGACATCCGAGACACTCTTTTGCAGGAAAGACCAGTTATTCAAAAAAACATTTCACACCCTGTCATTGTAAAGATTGGATCATCCAAATTTTCAGCAGTAATCGATTCTGGATCACCCATGTCAGTTATAAATGAGGAAACTTTCAACGAATGTAACAAAGAGAATACCTATCCTACGTTACCATTAGGCAAAACTAAAGTAAAAGGTGCAGTATCTGGTAAAGGAGTAGATCTAAAATTACAGACACACTTATCATTTTGTATTGCAGGTCATACGTTTCACTCAGATTTTTGGATTGTTCCCTTCTTGACAACAGACGTTATTTTAGGTACGAATTTTCTGGTACAACACGACGCAGTTATTGACTTTCAAAACTCCTATTTAATTTTAAAGGATGAAAATGTACAACTCGCTTTAGAATTTCAGCACTCTTTATCTGCAGAAGAACAAACAATTAATCGTACAGAGGTCATTTGCGCATCACGTAACATAGACTGTCATTCCACATTGTTCGTACAGAGGTCATTTGCGCATCATGTAACATAGACTGTCATTCCACATTGTTCACAGATACGTACGTACACAACTACAATACTCCAGACGAAGCCGACTATGACGTTATACAGATGATTTCTGATAAAGTTCAACAGAGCAGTGCAAATACAGACGACGAACGCACGCAACTACGCAAAATTCTTTTACAGCAAGCCCCAGTTTTTGACAACGACCCTGGTACTATGTCCGGTTTTATGTATGAATTTCAAGTTAAACAGCACGACACATTTAAAGCCAAACATTATCCCATTCCGTATATTCACAGAGAACATGTTAAGAAAGAATTGCAAGCTATGCTTGACCAAGGAATTATTGAACCGGCAGTTAGTCCGTACATAAACCCACTACATATTGTTAAGAAAAAGGATGGTTCACTTCACCTCGTACTTGATTCGCGTCACATTAATGACATCATTATTAATGAAACAGATCGCCCTCAAACACTAGAAGAACTTCTACAGAAATTTCGTTGTACTGCTATTTATTCCACGTTAGATTTGAAATCGGGATTTTGGCAAATTCAGCTCCATCCGAACTGCAGAAAGTACACGGCTTTTCTCTGTTTTGGTGACTGTTATCAATTTTGTAAATTACCGTTCGGTTTAACTGTTTCTTCAGCAGCATTTATTCGCGGTTTGAATAGTATACTTCCGACAGAACTTAAAGACAGAATCACAACGTATGTAGACGACATTCTTATTGCAGAAGCTAACTGGTCTGAACACAATCTGATTCCTGAACAACTGTTACGAACTTTTCGTGCACATGGACTCACAGTTAATCTCAGTAAATCGCACTTTGGGAAAACTTCTATAAAATTTCTTGGACATGTAATTTCAGCAGAAGGTATTGCGCCTGACCCGGAAAAACTTCAAGCTTTACGTGACATTACTGTTCCTACGACGAAGAAACAACCACGCAGCTTTCTGGGATTAATTAACTTTTTCCGTAAATTTATTAATTACTCTGCTTTAGACGCCCCTAGATTATGTCAATTGACAGGTAAAAACACTATTTGGTCCTGGGATAGCCAAGCACATTCTGAATTTGTCAATCTGAAACAAGCTTTGTTGAATGCACCACTTTTATCACATCCAGATCTTACTAGAAATTTTTCCATTGCCACCGACAGTTCTAACACTGCATCAGGCGTACACATTTTTTAGGAAATTGAAGAAGACGGTATTATAGTAATTAAAAACATCGCTTTTGCAAGTCGAATTCTGTCACCTGCTGAACGCAATTATTCTGTTACAGAACTTGAAACATTATATGTTGTATGGGCATTTACGAGATTTCGGCATTTTCTTTATGGAAGACATACGACCGTTTACACAGATCATAGAGCGATACAGTTTTTACTTTCAGCAAAATTTACACACGACAGATTAAGCAGATGGAAGCTTTATTTACAGGAATTTAATTTTACAATTGTTCACATTCCCGGTACACAAAATATTGTAGCAGACGCACTATCCCGTTCTCTTAGCAACAATCAGCAAGACATCGCAACCAACTTCTGCAAAGCAAATTTCAGCGTCATGTATATTCAAGTTGCATTTGAAAATTTCATTTCGTCCTCATTACGAGACATAGCACAAGAGCAGAGGAAAGATAACGTATGGAAAGAAATTAAACACCTTTGGCAAGATAGAAATAATGTTACCATTAGAAACCATTACACTGTACGCAATAATATTCTGTTTCGCAGCTCTCACCCTGACAGCAACACCTGGTTACTATGCATTCCTGACTAACTTGTTAACAATTTAATTTGGTATACTCATTTATGTTACGCACATTACGGAGCCAGAAAATGTTTTCTTATATTGAGACAGAACTGTTATTTTGCCAACATGGAGAAACGTATACGACGAGTTTTAGTGTCATGTAAAATCTGCCAGAAAGCTAAGTCAGATACGACTTCACATATTCCTCCATTACATCCCATTGTACCTGTTAAATTGAGACACATGGCCGCTGCAGACATTTTTGGTCCGATTCCCAAAACTAATAGAGGTTTTTGCTACATCTTTGTCGCTGTTGAACTCACTTCGAAATTTATTACCTTCACTCCGTTACGCAAAGCTACTGCTAAATCTGTTTCTAAAGCATTTGTAAAACATTTTTTATTTCATGTAGGGCATGTATTGAAAGTAATTTCCGACAATGGACCACAGTTTCGATCTGCTATATGGACACGTATGTTACAAGCTAGAAACATTTCTCCGATCTATATATCCAAGTATCACGCTTCTTCGAACCCTTGTGAGCGTCTGATGAAAGAAATTGGTAAACTGTGTAGAATATACGGCCATAAAAGACATATTGATTGGGACACACACATACTCTCGTTCCAGGATGTAGTTAATTCCATACCAAATGAATCTACTATGCTGTCTCCGACTGTTATACTGAAAAATGTTGAACCACCTAACAAAATTAAAGAATTAGTATCCTTTCCAACATCTCGTCGACTACGACACCATGACATAATTGACATTGCGCTGAACAACATCAAACGTGCAGCAGAGCGCCGGAGAAGACAGCAAAAACAGGTTTCTACACGCCGTGACTTTCGCATTGGACAGAAGATATTAGTACGTACACACTATTTATCCAACAGAGGTAAGAATAGATGCAGTAAATTTGAGCTTTTATACGCAGGTCCATAGAGATTTCGCAGCATTCCTCACCCCAATGTAGTACATGTCGAAACTCTGAGAACCAGAAAAAGTAAAGGCAATCACCATGTCTCCAATATTAAACACTTTATTGAATGAACATACTTTATGATTTATCACACTGTAATGCCATTTTCTGATTTTTATATGACCAGTGATGCAATTCTATGTATGTGACTACTTACTGATGATTGTCATATTTTTTTCTTGGCAAGTGCCCGGCAAGGTAAGGTTAGCAGGTCGCTTTTCTTGTCGTCATATATCAGACCGTGCACATTTTTCATGTGTGTATGATTGTTTTCCTGTTTTGTTTGTATGCACTACGAAATCTTTAAGATATAACAAACACCAGTTGACTTTGACTTTTGCCTTATGATATCTCAACATCGTGTCTATTTTACATTTTTTTTGCTACTACATTATGATACTCTGTGTACATTTTTGCACCTGAACACTGTCTATGTTTTTGACATACTACGTTTTCTGTCATGCTATGCTGTATGCTTAGTTATATCACTAGAAACCTGTTTTTATTTAATGGGTATATGATTTAAACGCAAGATATTAATCCTTATTCATCATTTTCAGAAAGCAACAACGTGTAAAAGAAATAAATTAAACAAACCACAGTGGATTACTATGAAATGGGAATTTCACCTTCGGAATGATCGAAAGAAGACGCAATACCTCCTCATGAAGAGTCAATGGATCAGAATTAACAAACATTAACAAGAATATACTATACACATCGTATGATAGCAGTCTTAACTAATTATTTTTCTTTCAGAATACGTGGCGATTCATGCAGGCTGTCAGAGAGAACTACACATCTTAGTTTTAGTGATGAAATATGCTAGAAATAAGAAACTTTATACTATGAATAGTTGTATGAAGTAAATGGTAATATGAATAATGAATAATGAAGTGTCTTTTTGCAGATGATAATGAATGACGATGAATAGTTATATGAAGAATATGGTAATATTAATAATGAAGTTTTTCTTTGCAGGTGATGATAGTAATGAAGTTATGGTGATATGAATAATGAAGTTTTTCTTTGCAGGTGATGATAGTGATAAATTTTATATGGCCACTTAACGCACCACTTTTAAGTTTTCTTTGCAGATGAGAATAATGATGAAGTTTATATATTTACTGTTAGTTAAGAGATGCTATGTAGTTATTTAAGTATTTGTTGCAGTTCGTTTTGACAGTATGTCTTATGTTGCATGGTATAATGACTGAATGTTTTGGATAGGACAGCTGGAGTACATACATACTGAGTACACGTTTCATTACCTGTTAATTCGAAGTTCACTACTTTTCAGCATAATATGCGTTTCTTCTTTCAGCTCAATAATCCATTTTGTATTTTTTTCAGGAGGAGCTATTCATGAAATTAATGTGCTATAAGCAGTTAGTCATTAAACCTGTGCTAGTACTTACATTTTTTTTACCCATTTGTGTGTGTCATTCATGAATGTGATCACATATACTCCACTTGTTCATTAACCTTGCTACAGCTGACTCATGATGAATGACGTTAGTAATCCTTATTTGCAGCAATAAGTCAAAAGCAAATATTTTCATGCCCCAGCAAACAATTATCGATCCCAACGCAATGCATTGATAGCACAAAAAAAATGTATTACCAGTCCCAAATAATGCTACCAGTTTAAGAGAGTTCTGAGTAATACTGAATGATATTTTGTAACAATGTATAAATGCGATGCCAATAATTTCTGTAAATAATATTTTTGTTAGACTCTATAAATGCTATGCCAATAATTAACTCTCATATTGAATGATGACTTCTGAATAATACTTAATAATGTTTTATAAATCTATATGAATACTTTGTGACTGGCCAATGAATGCCATTGTTTCTTATATTTTAAATTTGTATTATGTCACTTACATGCTATTATATATGAATACCAGTAGCTTGATGCTACACTCATTAGCTCCTGATTTGAATGATGACTTCTGATGGTTTGTAACTGGCCAATGAATGCCAATGATTATTATAACTAGATTAATTATGTTAATGATATGCCATTAATTAACTCTTGTTCTGAATGATGACTTCTGATGGCTTGTAACTAGCCAATGAGTGCCAATGATTACTATAACTAGATGAATTATGTTAATGGTATGCCATTAATTAACTCTTGCTTTCAATGATCACTTTTGAATAATGCATAAAAATGGTTTGTAACTGGCCAATGAGTGCCAATGTTCACTGTACTCAGATGACTTATGAATAATATTCTTTAATACTTCATACATAGTACAGAAATGTTTAGTAACTAGGCAATGAGTGCCACCAATTACTCAAATCGTTTGATAGACTAGTGTAATTCACAATGATGACTAGCATAAGACTTAATGTCCCTCACCTTCTGACCTAATTACCAGAAATTACTGCAATATCCATTTGTCCTGTCCATCCTCATGATCATAGACCACTATATTTGGTTTTTGCACTAATTCTACGTTGGCGTACCTTACAAGAATGTGGTGTTGACACGACATGCTGTCCACCACCTTGAACGATGGAGATGTTATTATGGTCCCACTGTTTGGTGTACCTAATGTACTACCAACATGATAACATTGAATATTAATACGACATTTCAGTGTCTTGGCTACACTGATTAATACTTCAGGGAAGAGAACGTTAGATTGTCTCACTTGGTGTTGTGCTTCTGTAGAAAGATATGGACTTTCAGTGCAGCTACGTTCAACCTACTGTGCTACAACCATGATGCAATCCTTCCCTTTCCTATCCTAGTTCTTGTAAAATGGTAAAAATATATACTACTTCAGGGAAGAGAACTTCAGATTGTCTCACTTGGTGTTGTGCTTCTGTAGAAAGATGTGGACTTTCAGTGCAGCTACGTGCAACCTACTGTGCTACAACCATGATGCTATCCTTCCCTTTCCTATCCTAGTTCTTGTAAAATGGTAAAAAATATATACAGTGCGTGTGCACTTTATGTCACTTATTAATATGTTTTGTACTCATTGCGTATCCTAGTTCTTGTAAAATGGTAGAAATATATACAGTGCGTGTGCACTTTATGTCATTTGTTAATATGATTTGTATTCATTGCGTAAACATTTTGTCATTTCTTGATATGTTCTGTACTCAGTGCATGTGCACTCTATTTCATTTCATGTTCTGCACTTATATATATTTATATGTATATACTCTGTGACTGTAAACTTAATTAATTAAGAAAAATTTGTTGCTCATGGCAAGTCCAATTGACTCACCATCGCTGCCAAATTTTTGCCCCCCCAGTGAAGGGTTATGTAAGAGGTCCGAGCAGAAGTAATGCAGATGTAATTTTATGTAAGAGGTCCGAGCAGATGTAATGCAGATGTAATTTTATGTAAGAGGTCCGAGCAGATGTAATGCAGATGTAATTTTATGTAAGAGGTCCGAGCAGATGTAATTTCGATGTATTGCTCATGCGCTGCCTGCGATATGCAAGGTATAAGAGAATCGCTGACCAGAGAGCAGTGTTGACTCAGTACGAACTGTGTAGCTGTACCAGTAAGTCTGCGCTAGTCTGGTGTGGAGTCTGCTCTGGGCTGCTATAGTGTATCATGTTGGCTGGGCCGGTCGCGGTGCAGTGATGCCGGAGTCTGAGTATTACTGTATAAGGTAAAAAGCAGCCTCACGCATATCTAGTAATGTTATGTGAACTCCCATGTAAATCTTTTAAAAATGTCCTAATAATAATCTTTGTCATATAAAGTAATTTCTAACAAGCATTCATTTCAGTTTAAAGAATTTACTAATTTCTCCAATCCATGATCATTCTGATAGTTGCAAAAGAAAAATCAGTTGCTTCCTTTCATAAATGACAAATGTATCGGCCAGCATTGCACAGAGCTGTGCCGGAAAAATTTTAGGTAAGAGCAGATATATTTGCAGTTTTTATTGAGGTAAGAATTTTTATTTTTTTATTCAGAATGATCTTACAGGGCCATGATGCAGCACTGCTGTCGTCCAAAATTTACCACGTTTCTGAATTTATTTTTTATTTCGAGGTTTAGGAATTTTTCTGTTTCAAGCTTACATTAGATGAGAAAAGAATTTTGTGGGTACATTAAACGGGAAAAAAATTTTGTGTGGAGGTCAAATGTGAATGCATTTCTGTACAGAGATTATAAATGGGAACCAATTTTGTTCTGAGGTTACACAAAAATTAGTATCACTATCCATAATATTTATTTTAATATTTTTTTTGAGGGGAGGTTACAGCATGGTTGCTTATAATCTTTGTGTGGGTTTAGTGAGATCTCTGAACAGTCACAGGGACTGTGTCTGTAATACAATATCGACAGTCAACATCTATCTTCAGGAGTTCTGGGCACCGGGGTGATGCAAAACCTTTTTTTTTTTTAATGTGTTTACATACGTGGTCTCTGTTCTTTTGGGTATGTACTACTTTGAATAATAATAGTAATACACATCTGTACAGATAATAAACGACGTTTGTTACGCTTTCAGCTTCCCACTTTATAAGTCAGCCAAACATTACAGGCAATTAGTTTCATCTTTCATTGTAGAATATTTGCGATCTTCTGCTATTACACAATGGAGGCTACATGGCACTTCACATTATAATTCAATTTTGTGAATTCAGCCTATATAAAAAACGAAATATTACGTTCTTACGAGTGAAACGAGCAATAATAGATGACATTTACATTCTTGCATATCAGAATATTTGGCTGTTTTTTCCCCGAGTGTGTCGCAGTTTCAGATGGTATGCTCAGGCAGGCAAGCATGTGTGAAACGCTGCGAGTTAGATTTGTATTCTTGCTTGTGGCAAATATTTGGCTGTTAACTGGGAATATGTCACGACTCCCGAGGTTGTGGGAAGGCAGGAACCTGAGAACACAACTGAACAACTGAAATTGTAGCAAGTGAAACGAGCACCAGTGTTATTTGTATTGACGCTTGTCGCAGATACTTAGCTGTCTTTCTTTTCCGGAACATATTGCGATTTCCGAGGGTTCACATACAGACCTCGTTCCTGAAAAGCTCGATGTGACCACGGAAATCTATAGCAGTCAAGAAATACAAGTACAAATCATTTTGACATCATTCTTCAGTAAGCATCGAGTGAAGCTTATTTCGGCATAGACCTCCTATCCAACAGTGCACCTTTGGAGGCGATTGACTCTGTGGAAGCAGGTTCAGATACGATCGGAGGAAATTATTATTGCTGGTATCTGGCCGTCTAGGTGAGGAGACGTGATACTTAGCAGCTTCTCCTGATCATAAGATATTTTAATCCTATCCCATCTCATATTCGATGCTTGTTTGCTTTGTACTGTAACCGTTAAGCTTGCTTTTTATAAAGAAACCTTTTTTATGCAAGATAAACGATGATTTACAGCATGCAGTTCATTAATATGAGTTATTTACGTAGTTTTCTTTGTCGCTTGTCTGAACCTTAAAATGAAGAAAAGTGAAAGTTCGTCCAAGTAAACAATAATTACTGTAGAACAAAGTTGGTATTTTTAATAGTTTATCAAGACACTCTGTTCCCCGGAAAAAATGTACGGATGTATAAGATGCTACTAATTACATGACGTTTCTACGCGCGTGTGAACTGTAACTCATTGCCAGTTGGTACCAGAGCAAGAGCACCCGGGAGTCTGTATCACAACGGTGATTCATTAATGGGTAATATTTTATCTTTCGGCACAGATTATCCATCTAAGTGTTGGACCTTTCTTTCATCCGAAAATGAAACCATGAATGAGGATATCGGCAGCACGTGGGAAGCAATAACGGTTAAATTTGGAGGACAGTTACCTGACACAAGATGAGTAACATTACACCATAATTATTAGTGAGTTCTTGGCTATGAACTCTTTTCCACGTCAGTTCTTTTCGAGAGTGTATTACTCCTTTGCATATTTTGTACTTTTATGCAAAAAAGATGAATGCGTCAAAGAAAGTAAGCCGACCTAGCTTCGGTATGGAGGTGACGTTTACAAAAATACGTTTCAGTTCTCTAGGATTTATATCGTTCCTTTACTTGAAAGTTCATATTCCTAGCGTAATAGGAATCTAAAGCAAAAATTTGCATGAAAAAGGGTGGAACTATGCACTCTGTTCAGAGCAATATAAATAATATTTTATAACTTCGTAATACTGTGACCTCTTCAACGAAATATTTCAGCCTCTTAATAAGTACGTGACTAACTGCTGTATGTGTGCGAGTGCGTACACGCAGTGGTTTGTTTGTGTGTGTGTGTGTGTGTGTGTGTGTGTGTGTGTGTGTGTGTTCGTTTTCCCTGGCGATTCTGGATGTTATTTGATGAACACTTGGATTTGTTGTAGCATGTACATTGGAATCGGAATTGAGGCTGTTTCCGCCCGCTTTACATTTTTTTACATTTTTTTAGTTCAATAAAAATTTTAAATCCATGTTTTCATAGCCAACAAACCAGCATTTCATGTTCACTTTTGCGGTTTAATAATATTGCGGTTAAATATTTTTACTTCATTCCCGTCAATTGCGTTTATAGAAGCTGTGCAACGTATCTCGTGACATGTACAGTACATTTGTGTTATGTCATTAGCTCTGACGGAAATATGTACACATCAACTTAATGCGCTGATACGCTTTGATTTCCAGCTACATCGGTCATTTACCGGGCCCAACACACAGACGCAACCGCTCCATCTATCCCCTCTATCAATTAGTGAACTTTTTTGTATGTTGCAAAGTGAAGTAATTTCACAGATTTTGCAAGCAGCCCATAGAGGTCGGAAAAGCTAGTGCATCTATTGGCCTGTCCACAGGAATGTACAACGCGTGTTAAGGGTCCCGCAAACTCATCTCCACAACAAGAAACATTCTTATTAGAATACTCGTCATCTTCCCCAGAACACACTGTCTTTTTCTGCGGGCAATACGCGAACAATAGACATACACTACACTTAGAGTACACAGATACAGACACAGATAGATACAAAGCAATAAGAGACGAAGAACAATGGGCACAATTAAACGCACTGACAAACATTATTTCAAAAACAATACATGAAGAGTACATACGGACACGACATAAAAGACATGCCTGTCTACAACGTAACAACAATCTCCAGAGGGTGGACAGCGATACCCACAGTGACAGCGAAAACAGTGACAATGAGGAGGAACAGGAGGAAGAAGGTGAGATATGACAGTAAATAAGCATAAGGTGCTGGCGATCTAGTCAAGAAATCACCAAATGTTACACATGGATGGGCACTTAAAGTAGTTGATACATATAATTAGTAATAAATAGGATAAGCAATATGATTTCTCCGCTAATAACCATTTGTGTGTGTGTGTGTGTGTGTGTGTGTGTGTGTGTGTGTGTGTGACTGGCGGTCAACGCCTCGAATAAACCATTCCGAGGTACTCACCGTCAGTCAAATTCGGTGATGGTACTAACAAATCTCTCCTCTATCCTATCATCTTTTTATATTTCTACTTAAAAAACAACAAAATTTTATTTACATTTCAACCTTAAGTATTGTTATTTTGAAAAGTATCATTCTTTGTAAATGTTGTAGATAAAACAAAAGAAAAGGAAACTGTAAAAAGATGAAAAACGAAAATTGTAAGTTGTACGACCTGTTTTAAACATCAGGTAACAGGTACATAATTTGGCAATAAATAAATCTTAGATTATATCGCACCATGTCAATCATTAAATATCTTTACAAGAAAATGTTGCGGCAGTCGCCTCTATACCGCAAATCTACTCATAAAAAGGAAGGTGGTCTTATTGTACGCTTCCCAGTGGCTATCTAAAAATGATTCTTCCATTGCTACTTGGTGTACCAGCTTCACAATTATAAAAGCAAACCCTAAGCTGTCAATGTTCTACAGTATTACTTTATGTAGTAAACCGATGACACTGCGACGATAACCTCGTATGCTGAAAACCGGTTATATGAATGAGATAAGGCTATGCACGTTCCACAGTTTTGTGTTTTCGTATATAATTAAAATGGCAAATGATTAAATGCCGCTGGCCGGAGTGGCCGCGTGGTTCTAGGCGCTACAGTCTGGAGCCGAGCGACCGCTACGGTCGCAGGTTCGAATCCTGCCTCGGGCATGGATGTGTGTGATGTCCTTAGGTTAGTTAGGTTTAATTAGTTCTAAGTTTAAGGCGACTGATGGCCTCAGAAGTTAAGTCGCATAGCGCTCAGAGCCATTTGAACAATTTGATTAAATGTCAACATCTTGACCCGTAAATATAAATACAAACCCTGGTTAGAAGCGACGTAAGTAAAGTTTTCCTCATTCCGGGGGATGGAAAGAATACCACACCGCTTCACTGCGGATTGTCCTGTTGGAGATGGCCTGCCATTGCCTTCCTCCGATCTTGAGAGAACTTACCCAGGTAGTTATAAGGTCACCTACAGTTTAATACAGACGCCGAACCACGGCCCAACATTCTTTACGTACACAAATGTCCATATTGTATACCAATTAGGTTTCGTTCGGAGTATGCTGTTGCATTAGCTCCATACTTAACAATCATATACAACCGTTCGCTCGACGAAAGATCCGTACCCAAAGACTGGAATGTTGCACAGGTCACATCAGTATTCAAGATAGGTAGTAGGAGTAATCCACTAAAGTACAGGCCCATATCGTTAACATCGATATGCAGCAGGATTTTGGTACATATACTGTGTTCGAACATTATGAATTACCTCGATGGAAACGGTCTATTGTCACACAGTCAACATGGGTTTAGAAAACATCGTTCATGTGAAACACAACTAGCTCTTTATTCACATGAAGTACTGAGTGCTATTAGCAAGGGATTTCAGATCGATTCCGTATTCCTGGATTTCCGGAAGGCTTTCGACACTGTACCACAGTGTAGTAAAATTGCCTGCTTATGGAATATCGTCGCATTGTCAGTTATGTGACTGGATTTGCGGTTTCCTGTCAGAGAGGTCACAGTTCGTAGTAATTGACGGGAAGTCATCGAGTAAAACGGAAGTGATTTCAGGTGTTCCCCAAGGTAGTGTTATAGGACCTTTGCTGTTCCTTATCTATGTAAACGATTTGGGAGACAATCTGAGCAGTTGTCTTCGGTTGTTTGCAGATGACGCTGTCGTTTATCGACTAATAAAGTCATTAGAAGATCAAAACAAACTGCAAAACGATTTAGAAAAAATATCTGAACTGTGCGAAAAGTAGCAGTTGACCCTAAATAACGAAAATGTAAGGTCATCCACATGAGTGCTAAAAGGAACTCGTTAAACTTCGGTTACACGATAAATCAGTCTAATCTAAAAGCCGTAAATTCAAGTAAATACCTAGGTATTACAATTACGAACAACTTAAATTGGAAAGAACACATAGAAAATGTTGTGGGGAAGCCAAACCAAAGGCTGTGGTTTATTGGCAGGACACTTAGAAAATGTAACAGACCTACTAAGGAGACTGCCTACACTATGCTTATCCGTCCTCTTTTAGAATACTGCTGCGCGTTGTGGAATACTTACCAGGTAGGACTGACGGAGTACATCGAAAACGTTCAAAGAAAGGCAGCACGTTTTGTATTACCGCGGAATATGGGAGAGAGTGTCACAGAATGATACAGGATTTGGGCTGGAAATCATTAAAAGAAAGGCGTTTTTCGTTGCGATGGAATCTTCTCACGAAATTCCAATCACCAACTTTCTCCTCCGAATGCGAACATATTTTGTTGACACCGACCTACATAGGGAGGAAGGATCCCCACGATAAAATAAGGGAAATCAGAGGTCGTACGGAAAGATATAGGTGTTCATTCTTTCCGCGCGCTATACGAGATTGGAATAATAAAGAATTGTGCCCTGCCAGGCACTTAAATGTGATTTGCAGAGTATCCATGTAGATGTAGATGTAATGTTGGTTTTATTCAGGATTCCAATAAGCCACATTATTCCCCCTTTTGTTTGCCTACAGAATCCTATTTTTCGACGTAATCTCAGTTCACTGCGACGGCTTACGCCCCCTTACTAGGAAGGCCTGTATACCCACATGGTGCCACTCTACTGGTCGACGTCGGAGACAACGTCTTGCTGCATCAATAAACTGCCCATCATTGACGCGCTGCTTCCCACGGGGGAAATAGCAGTCGGACGATTTGGTATCCAGGCTGAAGGAGGTAGACGAAGAGCAGGCCAATGAAATTTTGGGAGCTCCTCTCGGGTGCTAAGACTTGCGTAAGTCATTGCGTTGTCATGAAGATGTTCGTTTGCATCTTTGTGGCGAAGAACACGCTGAAGTCGTTTCTTCAATTTTCTTAGGGTAGCGCAGTACACTTCAGAGTTGGTCATTGCATCGTAAGGGAGTAGATCAAACAGTGTAACCCGTTCCGTTTCCCAGAAGACCATCGTCATGACTTTACCATTTTAGGACACATCTGTGAACATTTTCTTTGAAAGGGAGGTAGTGTGACGTCACTCCATGGGTAGCCTTTTTGTTTCCGGTTCGAAGTGATGAACTCACATTTCATCTCTCTGACGATGTTGGATAAATTATTGTTGCGATCAGTCTCATAACCCGCAGTCCTTCATTACTTTTTACGGTGTTACGTATGGCTGCGAGAAACCCAGCGGACACACTCCTTTGAGGACTCCATCTGGTGCACGAGTGTACCAGCACAACCAACAGACACGTCCAGTTGCGCAGCGAAGTGTTCGTGATCCATCGATCACCTCGAATTAGAATGTCCACACATTCCAACATCGCAGAAGTCACAGCTGTGTGCGGGCGGCCGTTACTAGGGAGCTCGGATAGGTTTTCGCAATCTTTTTGCAATAATGAACCAGCTATCCGTAGAGATGCTGCTAAATCCTAGGAATATCTGCGATGCTCCTGTTTACCGTCAAAAGAAGCTCAATCACAGCTTTCTGCTTGGAACACACTTCCGTTACAGAGCCATTCTGAAGGCTACGTAGAGCACCGCCACCAATCGGAACTTCTTGAAACTAAAGGGGCTGCAGCGGGAATATTTTACGATGTCCCGCAACAAATTCCACGTTTTTTCAACAAAAACTGGCAGAGAAAAAGAATGGGTTGGATTACTTATTGAACGTCCCTCGTAAATTTATAACGAACACAGAGAGAAAAGTAGGTAAGAAAGATATTATAACTAACAAAGGAGGTAAAAAAAGGTTACAGTCTCTCTTTAATTTTATTCAGTTTGTATATAAACAGCTTGATTAAAGGGAAAGAACGAAACAGAAAGAGGAACACAGCTAGATAAGGACCATTATATTAAAACATTAATGCATACTGACGATCTGACTATAAGCCACGTCAGAAGAAGAATTAAAGTAAACCAAACTGGCAAAAGTATAATTTAAAAATGTCTATATTAAACACAGAATGAAGGCAACCCAATGAAAGCTGCAGGTGCACTCAGTAATAGTGACAGAAAACAAAATCACCGACGAAGCAGTTCATTTTAACTCCCTGGGCTGCGACATTTGTTTTGATTGTGATAAATAAGTATGGGAAAAAACAGAAAAATTTCAGAATGTCTGTTTAGCAATAACAGGGTGTATACGACCCGGGACATCCGGGAGAACCGGGAAAAACCCGGGAATTTTTTCATCCGGGAGAAAACCAGAAATTTTTTTAAATTTTGTCTGGTAAGAAACGATACTGTAACAGAGGATATAATACTTCGGTAATAAAACACGAATGAGAGTAAAAAAACGAAAATAAAACTTAAATTTCAAAGGAAATGCGCCAAATACCACAGCAAAATACACTGCTCATACAAGTGTCTTCCAACACCAAAATTTGCCAAAGGCTTCAGAAAGACTATGCAATGCTTCATAAGAACAGATTGACTCCGATGAGCTTGACGTCACAAATGTTTACTTTAGATTCGTTTTAGCAGTTACGAGACTGCTCATGCGCATGCGCAGTTGAATCACGTGTGAGTATAATCCGTTCATCATAAGAATAAACCTGATGTAAACAAACACAAACGCGATGATTGGTCAGAAGCCATAGCACACGTACACTGGTCTTGTTACGCTCTTGGAAGTAGGTCCTATTATGTATTAGATATCTTATTACTACGTTACATTCAATGAAACTATGAGACAAAGCAACGTTTTTCTTAATCACGCTTTAGCTGCACAGTTTTTATTTCAAATGTCGTGTACAGTCACAGCTTCTGTAGCGTTATGGTCTGATTGTCGCGTTGTTAACGCGCAGTATGAAAATGGCTGAGGCTGCTTTCTTTTCCGCGTGGATCACGCTTAAAAAGTGCCGAGAAACAGGCTGTTTCTAATATTTTTCATAAATTTACGGAGAGAATCGGCTGTGAAGTTTTTCCAGCGTTGTATATATTGCAGTTAATTAATAAACACACATTGAACGTGTAACGCAGTCGGTAGCTTAATTAATTCTGAATCAAGTGCGGTTACTCGTGCGTTGCTCCATAACTCCCAAGTATCAGTTTTTTCTCCTTCAATTTGAAATACCTACATATCGTAATTATAAAACTCATCATGATTTTTATGGATAATGCACGTCTTCTTGTTTCTAATTACATATTGGATGCACAATTTCTGTTTCCATTCCAAATACAAATTCTTAATTATCGATGTTTTATGAAAAACTGTTCATAAAAACTATTTAAATTAAGAAAACAACAATTAAATTTTTACAGCAAAAAAGAAAAACCAATCCTTGTTTATCCCGACTATGTCCATCGTTTTATTCCATATCGTAGAAACACGAAAAATATCATTTACACAGCATCAAGCACATCATACAAAAGATGCTATTTTACATTTGCTACTGTACCATTACAATATGAAGCCAACAGAACCGATATGGTGCCAAGCTGCGGGATTTGTCCCGAGAAGTAACAAGACTATTAAGCTTCCAGACGTACTGGAACTAACGCACGCAACTTTTTCACTCGTCACTGCCGAACGCTGGTGGTATATAGAACGACACGTCACAAAAGAAGAAGAGAAAACGCTGCGCCTGGTTGGCTCTGTGGTTTCTGTTGTTGATAGGCTCGTTATCAACGTAGCAGGTGACACTTCCCGAACTGAAATATATTTCTCTGATTCGGATAAGGAAGGAGGTAAGAGATTACGAGACAATTCACTGTAAGTAATACCTTCAATTGTTTCAATATTTAACTATACGGTGAAATACTTCACTACTCTCTTACGTTACACACAGCTTATGCAGAAAAATTACCATGTGGTTCAGTCAGGTTCAAATGGTTCAAATGGCCCTGGGCACTATGGGACTTATCATCTGAGGTCATCAGTCCCCTAGAACTTAGAACTACTTAAACCTAACTATCCTAAGGACATCACACACTGAAACTTCCCCTTTGAACAATTATACATGACTGTGCTTAACGTGACACACAATATTTTGTTAGCGCAACGCAATCTGACTTTCAAAAATCCCTACAAAAGAATGGCCCTGACTAACATTAAACTATACCTTTCACAAATCACTTACCTCACAAAAATCTTCGCTGCTCAAGCTACTGCAATACAGCGAGCGCCACTACTGCCAGCTAAATAAAAGATTCAAACTATGGAAGGCACTAACTACTGATAGGGATGGTTAGCAAATGAAAGATATTAGTAGAGAACAAACAATGTATTTACCTTGATATCATCATATATAAATATAGCAGTTCATGACAAATTACAAATCTCCGCCATCTCTCTCCCCACATCCACCACTGCTGGCGGCTCACCTCCAACTGCGCAACGCTACGCGCTGTTCACAGCCAGCTGCCTAACACTACAATGGCGAGAATTACAACAATGCAAAGCAGCCACAGACTGCACACAGCACAGCCAGTGATTTTCATATTGAGCGCTACGTAACGTTGCCAATAAGAAAACATAAACAGCCTACTTACATAGAGAAAACATAAACAGCCTACTTACATAGCCCCCATGCTCCCCACAAAAAATTTTACAAATTTTTTTTGGGCAGTGGCCAATAATGATTTGATAAAATGTTTCATAATTACAATAACAAAGAAATCAAATGCACACACTTATTGATACAATGTTGGTCAAAAGCTAAAATTTTCTCACAGTCCATAAAGATAGTCCTGATCATTCATCATAACAGTAATTACAGGTTTTTTTTCACAAAGTCTCATTAGTAAAAGAAACTGCACACAGAAGTAGTGGATTTCCATGCAGTCTTGAAGAAGTAGTGTTGTCCTTCAACGGAAAGACAGTGCTGACTCTTGACATGCATACAGGTAATGGGCCACAACAGAGCAAACCCACAGCAGAGTCATTTGAAGTTTGGAAGAATATTGGTAGGTAGGTCATCACAGAGCAGACCCACTGTAGTCCTGGTAGAGATTACGGTATTGGTGGGCCACCAGAGGTGCAGACCCACTGTAGTCCTGGTAGAGATTGTGGTAATGGTGGGCCATCAAAGATGCAGACCCACTGTAGTCCTTGTAGAGATAATGGTAATGGTGGGCCATCAAAGATGCAGACCCACTGTAGTCCTTGTAGAGATGGCCAGCAGCCATCTGTTGCGATTGTGCAGGTGCACACTCACCATCAAAGAGTCTTGCGGAGAATATAGCAAGTCCATAAACCACCACTTGTGCACTCACAAAGTTTTTGGAATTGTCCTTAGAACCAGCAATGCTGTTATCCAGTCCCTTGCTGAATTATTAACACACGTGCAAACACTAACAGTCCCTACTTCTCACATATTGTCCATATACTATGACCAACAGAAACGTGTGCAGTGAAATGTAACTTAATTGGAAGAACTGGTGTCTGTACAATTATAAATTTACAACATGAAAATACAATTACAAAGGTACAAAATACATCATTAAAGAACATAAAAATACAGATAACATTTGTAGTAACACAGGCTTTACAAAAGAATAGAAATAAACATATACATCAGTGGAATTATGACATGAGTACATACATAAAGGATCACAATAACTTTTGAAACATCAACTTCACACATGAGCATTGAACAGAACAGAATTAATAATGTCTAACATCTTTACAAAGTAAATAACATATTATTAATGCCAATTATATTCGAGGATAACAGTATTCCTCATCATAGTGAATGTAGCTTAATATTAAAAGAAGAAAAAATTCTATGAAACTACACAGAGACAGGAAGAAAACAAATACACAAGGGAACACAAACACATAGTGGGATAACACCAATAGGAAAGGACAGGGTTCGTTTTCAGTGTCACATTTGGTACTGCAGTCCAACCCAAAACTTCATATATCTTTCCTCTTATTTCATCCTTTGTTTCCACCAAAAAAATTCTGTCTAAGCATGCTTTCTGTATTTATATGTTCACACATTTCTCACCTCAACATTTATTTCCAAGAAAATCCTACCTAAACCTGTTTTCTGTATTCTAACCATATTTCTTTCAAAAGAAATATGGCTCATTGTGCAATACTCATTTAGGCCCAAATCGTTTTCATATAACTTTCAAAGCATTCTTTCCCTATTCTCCATAGTTAGGTTCTTATATAGTCTACCCCCTCTTAAGCTAACTTAAATCTACTGAGCTCAGATACTAAACTAAGGAACGAGGCAATGCAGCAGCACATAAAACAATTAATATAAACAGCAATAAAAAATGGAAAATCGCAAAGCAAGCTACAGTAAATCTAAATTACCAAGCAATTCAACATTACAACTAATATGAGGCAATGCAGCAAACAAAAAATAAATCTGGCTTAGCAGAGTAACACAAATTAAAGTTCAGTAGCACTATGCCTGGCAAACAGCAGCTTATATCTAAACATGACATAGCTCAAGCAGAAAAAATAGTACACTAAAGATAACAATGCAGATAAGGGAAATGTATATTCACATCTTAATGTCTATGTAATTAAAGTGGTGCACCACAACAACTGATTGTAAAAGAAATATTACCATGTACTTGAAAAGAAAATTATGTGTTACTGTTACTAGTTCCTTCTTATTGTTCTTTCCTTTCCAAGTGCTCCTTTCTTAAAGAATGTGGATTATAAAATAATTATTTAATAGATCTGTTGACAGAAAGTGTTCACATTAGCAAATGCATTTCATTTTATAAAAGCAATGCTGCAACACAGCTGGAAACCAGATATCAAATGAAATAAGCAACTATGAAAAGCAAAGCATAAAAATATCATTCAGTAGTCATGTGACATTTCATAAGTTAGTAGAAATTCTCTCAACTCTCATAGAAAGACGCTTGTCATAATCAGGTGTGCAGATGTAAAAATATTTCTTGTCATTTTATTAGGCATTTCAGTAAATATCAGAAAGTACGATATGTTTCCAAGTAATCAGCGTGGCGGATTTGCGATGCTTTCTCTAAAGGAATGGCAATGGCCAGGATAATGGCCTCCCTTTTTTTTTTGTTCTACCTGTGCCGCTGAAAAGGGCTCGCAATAATGGCTTTTTCTCCAGGCGTCTGACACAGCTGGGTGCCCGCGACGCATTACATGCAGGTGGTCACTTAACTTTCGTACGGAAATATTTACGACAGCAGTTTCTGCTACCGTTGCAGTCTCATATAAAAATATTTCACAGGTCAAGAATTAGCGTTGCAAATCTGTAGAAACGAAATCCTATAAATATAAGTTTCCAAAAAAAATATTCGTCAGCATTGTGATACAGTCACACATTTCATAACTCTTAAAGTACGTTTCTTGGTTTCCAACATCCTTTTCATAAATCAGAGTCCCTAAACACTGCTCATTATTCCTTACCTCATTATACATATACATATTCGTCGACACTTCTTCAATATTTCATCGTGAGAAATACGTAGCATAATAAACATTCCTCAACAACATAATACACATCGTCGTCGTAATAATACCATCATAGAACTTCAGTCAAATCTCAAAATCGTCGTAACTTCCTCCAATAATTTCTAAGCCTAAAAAGAATTCTCTGCTCATTTAAATAGTGTCATCTACCTCAAACGTACTTTAAAAATCATGATCTCATACCAAATACATCATTCAAAGCTCTCATAGTATCACAATGGTTCCGAAAAATATGAACAGTTTACAAAGTACAGACAAAATACAGTTTCATAAGTGTGAAGTTATCCAACTGTGTAATTGCGTAAACATGTGTCACTGATGTAGTAAAATAAATGTTTGTCTCTCTCAGTTAAATGATCAGATAGCTGTGTAATTTGTGTGTTAGAGAAATATGGTACCGATGTGTAAAGTTGTATAAGCAAATACCATATTAGCTAGGGTTCCTTGTGCTTGCCAAACACATGGTACACAAAGTAGGCGTGTACCCCCCTGAGGATTAATGTAATTATACCCTCAGGTGTTACAGATTACAGCAATGAAATGAAATGTATCACTGAAAACCTTTGTACTTCAAATATCTTAAAAAATAAATTTTTAAAGTACAAAATTAATCACTCACATGCGTGTCCTGTAGCGCTAAATGTGCGTCTTGTTGCAACATAATCTCTGTGGAAGTGTCGTAGTTATCGTCCTCCGAAAGCTAAGTTCTGCAGAAGTCAATGTACTTACCTCATAATACACAAAAGTGAAATGCTTTGCGTATAAATGTCTTAGTTATTACGCTTATTGCCGTGATGAAGAAAGTACTGTACTGTAACGTAATGTTGTGCCACGAAAAAGGCTGTCTCATTGTTGCTATACCACAAAAGTTACTACTAAAACATGTTTTTCTTTCCAGAAGAATTCAGAAAACTGTGCAGATATAAAACAGATACACCGCAAAAGCAACATTGTAAATTGTCACTCATTAGTAGCGTCGTGATAAAAATCGTGTAGCTGTCACATAAACTAACCTCTGTGTCATCTGGTATCTCTCAGAAAGCACTTTAAATTCAGAATGTATTTTCAAATAAACCAAAATGTTGCATTAAAATCTCATTAGCAGTACTGGTAAATGTTCTAAGTATGTGAGCCTTATAGTCGTTACGTAATCGTGCAACAAACAAGTAAGAATGTACACACACAATAACACTGTGACGTCTGTTCACTATAACAATGAATTCGTCATTTCTGTTTAAATAAGTTCTCTTGGTTCTTGATTGGATATTTAACTTCAAACATTGTTGTATGTTAACAGATTCTAAGTCTGACAATGCATATTAGTAATGTGAAGCGAAAAATTTTATGGCAAAGACTAAGTTAAAAAGTAGATTATCTTTCAATAAACGGTTTTACATGTGAAGTGTGGTGCAATCCTTTACTCTTCATAGTGCTCAGAGTTTGAACTTGAATGCAATTGTCAGGCGGTATACGTCGGTAAAGAATACTGGAATTTTTCTCAAGGTTAGCGTCTATGTTATTTTTCTCTGAGCCACCTGGCGCACGTGGCTGCCTGCTGTGCGAGTCATTGTCTGCCTCTTTGTTGGCGCGCGTTGTTATTGGGATTAGGAGACCTAACTTCTACAAATTCGCCTTTCCGAGAGGGCCCAGCTCTGTTAGAATCCCGCCAGTTCTGATGAAATTCACGTCTGTCGTTTTGTCGGTAGTTTACATAGTTTCTTGTTTGTCGGTCATGTGGTCGAGAATTTCTCCCTGAATCGTAACTCTGCGCCGAACTGTTGCGTCTGAAGTTATTCTGCCTCCCTTGATAATACTTGTTTTGGTTCCCATATTGTCTGTTTCTCTGATTGTCTCTGTGATAGTCATTACTACGGAAATGCGATCTTTCTCTGTAACTATTATTACTCTGCCAACGGTTGTCGTACGGGTGGTGTCTATTTTGGTCACGATTTGCGTTGTAAGAATAGACCTGTCGTGTCCAGTTATTGTTTCTGTCGTCACGGAATTGTGACGGATGTGACCTGTAATTGTTGTGTCCTTGTTTTCGCGTTCCGCGATTGTCAGTGTCACTTTCTAGTTCTTGTAACAGTCCCTGAAAAGCTTCAATGTCGTCTTTGCAACGTCCTGCCAAAATAATATGTCGTAAATGTTCAGGTAATTTGATTAAGCAAATGCGGATGAGTTCTGAGGGGCTGTATGGGTTTGACAGGTACTGATTCTTGTGCAACATGTCTTCAAAATATTTCACAAGACTGGAGAATTCAGATTGTTCGAAATGTTTCATCATTATGATACCATGTTTTACGCGGTCTTGTGTGGCTTGAGACCAATACGCTGAGAGGAAGGCATGGTAAAATTCTCCTTCACTGTGGCAATCGTGAATGACCGATCGCATTCTTACAGCTGGTTCATTCTCTAAGTAGCCACACATAAATTCTAATCTGTGTTCCAACGACCAGTTGGGAGGAAAACAATGAGAGAATTGATGGAGCCATGCTTGTGGATGAATGGCGTTGCCAGAATTCTTAAATGTTTTGAATTTACGTGTAGTAATGAACGGCTTATAGTCAAAATCGTCATGTCGGCGAGTCGCATATCGGTCATTGTTAGGTCGTGTCGGCCGTTCCATCTCAAAATTCGGTGCACATTGCCAATTTCTTTCATAACTTCCGAAATGCCCTGTGTTATTATTTTGCGGCTTTTCCGTGTTTCTAAGTCCCTCTTCCCGTGTTGGAGCGCGAGTGTCCTCTGAAATACGTAATTCTTGTATTACCTCTGTCAGCTGATCTTGTACTTCCCGGATTTCTCTTTGGTGTTGTGTATTAATTTGATTCTGATTTTGTTTGAATTTTCTGATTTGTTCATACTCTTCTGTGTCAGTGAAGGCTACGGGTCTTGTGTCATTCAGATCATCATCTACCTTTGTAGATAAGTTAGTGACCTGATCCGAAAGTTCGGCTACTTTCTCCGATAGTGTACTTATTTCTTCAGTGTGTTTTTCTGAACGAAGTTTCAGAATATCTACTGTGTCCTTAAAGTTTTCCTGAGTTTTTGCAAGTTGCGTAACCGAATCGGTAGATGCAACTGAGTCAATTTTAGCCCACAAGGTCTCATGATTTTCATGAACAATGGTTTGCAGTTCTTTTATGGCTGCTTCGTGATTCTGTAATGCATTTTCATGCCGCGAAAAAATAGGTTGAAAATGCTCACAAATTTGTGTTTTTACGTCATTACAGACTTTTTGACATTTCGATTCAATGTTATGTAACTCAGTAGTTAAATCTTCACGTGTTTGTTCAAGCGTGGTGTGAAGATTTTGTTCCATTGCGTCTAACTGTTGCTGTGTTTGTCTCTGGTGTTGTTCCATTGTGTCTAACTTTTTAAGATTTTGTTCCACTGTGTCTAACTTTTTAAGATTTTGTCCCATTTGTCTCTGATTTTGTTCCATTTGTTGCATTAATTGCAATAATAATGTAGTAGTGTCTGGAATCTGTTTCTCTACGCTTTTCGGCAGTGCATTTGCACCGGCAACATTCACATTTTGACAAGCAGAAAATGTGTCTTGACTTATTTGAGAAAACGGTGATGACCCAAAACCTGAATCTACAGTATTTGCGAAATTGTGTCCTGTCATTTCGGATTCCTGAGGCGAGCTGTTCCCGACCGATCGATCGATAATGCTTCCCAGTTCACTACCTGTTTCACTGTCTACACCATTGTTTGCAGCCCGCTCCATTTCCCTATGCACAATTACCAAATTACTACTTTGAATGTCTGTTACTTCATTACACAGTGGTGCTGCTAAGCTACGCTTGTCGTCACCATTATTTCTCAGTTTACTTTGGAGCCTAGTGTTACGTTTTTCACACGCCATTATTGTCACAATATTTCACACGATAACACAGAAAAACACAATTTGAAGATCAAAAATAAGAGAACACATTAACATAGCACTGAATATAATATCTAGTTAATTGCAGCTGCGAAGTACTTGGTGCAAATCTACATGCATGCCACAACTGTTTTACTGTACAACAATGAAAGACTGCAACTACAAAGGAGATTCTCTCTACAATTACGCGCTAGCAATAAACAAAATCTACACTAATTACACAAACTACAAGAAAAATCAGAAGATTCCAGGTTCGAATCCTGGCAGGATCGCCATATGAAACTTCCCCTTTGAACAATTATACATGACTGTGCTTAACCTGACACACAATATTTTGTTAGCGCAACGCAATCTGACTTTCAAAAATCCCTACAAAAGAATGGCCCTGACTAACATTAAACTATACCTTTCACAAATCACTTCCCTCACAAAAATCTTCGCTGCTCAAGCTACTGCAATACAGCGAGCGCCACTACTGCCAGCTAAATAAAAGATTCAAACTATGGAAGGCACTAACTACTGATAGGGATAGTTAGCAAATGAAAGATATTAATAGAGAACAAACAATGTATTTACCTTGATATCATCATATATAAATATAGCAGTTCATGACAAATTACAAATCTCCGCCATCTCTCTCCCCACATCCACCACTGCTGGCGGCTCACCTCCAACTGCGCAACACTACGCGCTGTTCACAGCCAGCTGCCTAACACTACAATGGCGAGAATTACAACAATGCAAAGCAGCCACAGACTGCACACAGCACAGCCAGTGATTTTCATATTGAGCGCTACGTAACGTTGCCAATAAGAAAACATAAACAGCCTACTTACATAGAGAAAACATAAACAGCCTACTTACAACACATCCATGCCCGAGGCAGGATTCGAACCTGCGACCACAGCAGTCGCGCGGTTCCGGACTGAAGCGCCTAGAACCGCTCGGCCACATCCTGCGCACGTTGGTCTATCGATTATTCATAAGAATCTGAAACGCGTCCCTCTTTTTTTGAAGACATTCTGAGTTGATCTGTGAACGAAGCAAAAGCTGATTTCTGAATGCGCGCATAGTGTACACGATGTCCCTGCCAGGGGAATCCTCATCGCATCTAGAAATAAAGTTTCCCGCAGACAAGAGGAGTTGGGTCTATACGAGCTGAGCCGAGTGAAGCAGAACGGGTGAACGCCAATCGCTGTCTGATTATGTGGTTGATTGGGTTTGCGAATGATCAGCGTTGTTATAAATACTAGGGAAATCCATGGATTCAGACTACCAGACTGGAAATAAATGGCTAACAGGAATAACAGGTAAGAAAGATTACGTATTATCTTCTCTGTATATCCAAGAAAATGACATTTTGAAAGAAAATTTTTGGCCAGATGATTACACGACTAAGTGCCAGTTGTACAGTCCCCGGCTAGCAGCCGCTTAAGTTTCAATCTGGAAGCAGCGCGAAAACGCGATGTTCAAATGGCTCTGAGCAGTATGAGACTTAACAACTGAGGTCATCAGTCTCCTAGACTTAGAGCTATTTAAACCTAACTAACCTAAGGACATCACACACATCCATGCCCGAGATAGGATTCGAACCTGCGACCGCAGCAGCCGCGTGGTTCCAGACTGAAGCGCCTAGAACCGCTCGGGCACCGCGGCCGGCAAACGAGATGTACGAACATATAACAACACCTAATCGGAGAATAATCACGGGATAACTAAACCAGTGATTCTGGCAGTGTTATTGAAGTTAACTGGCGAATAAGTTTTGACAATGGCAGGAATAGTTACAGTAGTAGTGATGACAAGATTGTTTGTTAGAACCAGGAAAGAGAAGAAACGGGGACATCACACAAATTACGGAAGAGTACGACAATTCCAAATTTACATAAAAATTTCGTACTACTACTTCTCAATATCTTGTTTGAAAAACTGGAGCGTATGAGTGAAATGTGAAACTATTTCCTAGCATAAAGCTTTTTGCTTGTAGTAGGCATAATAGGCATTTGATGTCGGTGTTTCGTCAATTACATTCTGTCTTAATATAAAAATTACCATTTGTGCCAAAACAGCCTCGTTTATTTGGTGTTTGTTATAATTGCTGCAATATTAGAAAGGCCTACTCTGTTTTATCTAGCAGACAGTGACATAATAGACGTAATCAGACAGAGAAACCACACCAGTCTTAGGTACTATTTGTATGAACAGCTTTCCCCGTATTAGACAACGACATTCCGATTTTTCATGTAGCAAAACAATTGATGAACTTTGATGACGCAATAGATTCTTTCGCAGAAATGAATGCACGCCATGTAAAGCTGTAGCAAGATTAGAGAGAAAAAAATGCTGGAAGCTAAGGATTGAAGAAATGTCTACTGTCTTGCTTGTCTCTTGCCTTTAGTCGTTTTATGTATCGTATATGTAATATGATGTCATACAAAACAACAATAGGCAATAAACAGTGCAAATTTTCTGAAGAGTTCTTGTTCTCCCGATTACAAATAATTGCATCCAGTATTAATTGTGAGTTTTTTTTTTAATATAAGAGTGGCAGGATGTCATTCCTACCGACTGGGAGCAGGGGGGCACCACAAGAAATTTTAATTTCCATGTCCTGAATGTAGTTTGATGGCATGCATTACAAAATATACACGTTTCAGTTTCACAGAGCGAAATACAGTAACTTGCGATAGAAGCATGCTGTGTGAAAAGGCGTAACTCTGCACTTGTCACACTTAAGACCAAATAACATATCTTACATTTCCTCGAACATATGTTTTATGTACCAGACTCTTCAGAAAGAAGTGCGCTGCAAAATTAACATACTTTTGAAAATTCGATTTTTTAAAAATTTTCTTGCGTCCTACCTCAAACGCTCGAGGGTGTGAGGGGGGGGGGGGGGGGGTGCCACTATCTAGTGCTGCCCCGGTTCGGAAATATCGTATATCCAGACTGATGCGCAGAGCAGCCTTGAGTTACAGTGTGGAAGTAGGTAGCCTCCAGGTGACCCGTGTTTACTTTTAGTGATTTGCTGTTTCCTCATTGTTTACAGCTCTCACATCAAATGGAAACAAAACGGATTTCTGTGGTCAGGAGCTATCAAGTGAATTAAAATACATTCACATGATTACGAAAGGCTAAAATTGTATGTTATTAGCTTCAGATTTTATTTTATTTCCACCTTTTTCAGTCAAGCATTAACCGCCTTGCAGAACAATTGAATTATTTTTGTCGATTTGTTAAAGAAATATGACTCTTATTAATCGTTTCTGGTGGCAGTCAAAGTATTTGAAACGAAGTGTTTAATTCCTCGAAATTGGCTATTTTTAACTGTTCGCTGCATTTCAAGTAAACGTTTGCATCTAATGGCTCTGAGCGCTGTGGGACTTAACATCTGAGGCCATCAGTCCCCTAGAACTTAGAACTACTTAAACCTAACTAACCTAAGGACATGACACACATCCATGCCCGAGGCAGGATTCGAACCTGCGATCGTAGCAGTCGCGCGGTTCCGGACTGCGCGCCTAGAACCGCGAGGTTTGCATCTTCTAGCATGCATGGCATTATGTGATAATAAAGAACCGAACATGAGATAATACAGTACCGGTACTCCTGGAAAATTTACATCCCGAAAACCACACTCAAAAACTTAATATCAGGTCGAGGCCTCTTTCATCGGGAATGTGGACATACAAATATGCACTTTAAGTACGCACTTTAAATGTGCACATTTTAGTATGGTTCAAGTAAATCCGATGCTCTTGGAGTATCCTCTGATGTCTTGTTTCTTTTATGACGTAATGTAAGATCTTTTAATGTTTTACACCTAACGAACATACGGGCTTCCAACGTCATCGTAGCTGCGCAAGCGCGGTGGCGCCTGTTATCTGGCGCTCTCTGGCAACTGCTGAAACGAACCTGTTTCGAACAGGTCGCGGGAAAATATTGCGAACGGTGGTTTGAAAAGTGTTACTTTCAAGGTACAGGGTGTCCCACTCAAACCTATCTGTTTTCAAGGACGCAGGAGAGAAAAACACAGTAGATACAACAGTGAGCATCGTAAAGAATTTATATTCCCGCGTCAGAAGTGCCAAGTATCGTCGCCAGAGTGCAGCAGGGTCGCATGAATGAAAATAGCGACTGCACAGCAGCGCGCACGATCAGTAGAGTGTTTTGCTGAAACAGAATCGCCGATTACTGTGCAAGAAATTATCGTCGTGTATATGAATGTGATCCATCTGATCTGAAAACAATGAGGGAATGGTATAGGAAGTTTCTGGCTATAGGAAGTGTTCTGAAACATTCTGGCAGTGCAAGTTATGGAGTTTCAGAAGAGACAGTGGAGAACATGAGACAAACGTTTCTGAGAAGCCCACGTAAGTCAGTTCGTCAAGCATCTAGGTAAACTGATGTACCTCGATCAATATTGCACTGTGTAGTTCACCAGCGTCTTCGTATGTGTGCTTACAAAGTGCAAATTCTGCAACATCTAACGCCAAACGCCAAACCACACTGACAACAATTTGCTGTGGATATGCTGCAGCGTATTGATATGGATGCCAGCTTCATGGAAAGATGTTTATTCTCAGATGAGGTAACCTTTCATGTATCGGGAAGGGTCAATAGGTATAATTTTCGGATTTGGGGTTCGCAAAATCAGCACGTTGCCATTGAACATGTTCGTGATAGCCCTAAACTAAACGTCTGGTCGGGCTAATGCATTACAGGATTGTTGGACTGTTCTTCTTTGTGGAACAAACAGTGAGTGGGTCAGTGTATTTGGACATGTTGGAGCAGTCTGTGTAGCCTCAGATACGAGACTTGCAAACCCAGCATCATTTTTTAAGAAGATAGAGCTCTGCCGGATTGGTCAACGACTGTTCGCAAGTTCCTGGGTAGGAAATTTCCCAATCGTTGGATCGGACGCGGAGGACCGATTGCCTGGCCACCACGTTCACCCGACATTACACTACTTGATTTCTCCACGTGGGGATTCGTGAAGGACCCCGTGTATGCGACCAAAGTGGACGATATTCCTACGTTGCGACATCGTATCACTAATGCGACTGCAACAATAACAGAGGAAATGTTACAAGAAATTTGGCAAAAAATTGAATATAGACTCGATAGTCTTCGTGCTAGAAATGGTTCACATGTAGATGTGTATTGATGATAATTAAATAATTCCTTTGAGATGTTCTAGAATGTGGTTCATTTTTCATTGACGTATGTATGGTGGTTTTTTTTCCTTGGTCTTGGAAATCTGGGAGGTTTGAGTGGGACGCTCTGTAAATTTCCTTTTATGCAAGTTGAACTATGTGCGAGAATGTACGATGGAGTTCTTAAATCACACAGCGTTTGACTCTCATTTAAAAATCAACTCCTTGGTGACGAGCCATTTAGAAGAATTTCGAGGCCAGAAGTCGTTAAAAATTTTATGGCACATGTGTGTGAAGTATCTTAAAGTGTAACACGCGCCAAAAAGATCATCATTATATGCAAAATCTTAGCTTCTATTGCTGCTTATTAACCTTAGAGACCAATATTATATGTGCAAGCTTTTCTTTTCTTGTAGTAACACTAGGTATATTAATTTAAACCATTAACTTTTCCTGTTCGTGTGTTCGCACTATTTAACAGTGATCTTGCTATTGGCTGGCTACATCACGTGTCCTATTCTGTGAGTAACTGCTGTCATTGGCTGGCAAGATCACGTGACATGAG
This sequence comes from Schistocerca piceifrons, assembly GCF_021461385.2. Taxonomy (NCBI): domain Eukaryota; kingdom Metazoa; phylum Arthropoda; class Insecta; order Orthoptera; family Acrididae; genus Schistocerca; species Schistocerca piceifrons. Next base: position 622,916,090 of record NC_060140.1, read on the forward strand.
CTATGACTGGCTTACAAAAGCGCATAACAATCTATATTTCAATGCTTTGGAAAGTATCATGCGGTGTTTGGTGGAATTCGAATTTATACTTTCGTAATACGAAAATATGCAGCATATATATTGCTGGACATCAAAGATCTTTTGAAAACGTGTTTTCTTCCCTGAGTTTCGTTTTCTAAAGGGCCAGGAAATTCTACGCCCGTGTATAAAAGCACAACCATTCACAGCATTGATAAGTTTTATGGTTCCGAGGGAAAATAATCTGTCACTTAACACGAAAAAAGTGTGTTTTCACCCGGGAGAAAGGGTATCTTTAACCGGGAAAAATCTGGGAATATTTGTCCTTGTCCGCGTGTACACTCTGACTAAGAAAATTCGACAAAAAGGCAACTCAAGAAACGCAACTGAAATTCTATAAAAGCAGCATCTGAGTGTTGGATGCAAACAAGGAAGACCTAAATCTTTAGTGACGCCAGGAATGAAGTTTCACAGATCAGTTAAAGGCTGTAGACTAGAAGATAGAATCAGAAACTAAGATAATAGCAGCATGCTTAAATATTTGCAGTATCAGAAAAAACGACACTTATAATCGGAAACGAAAGCTACGTGTAGGTAGGATGCAACGAGACAGATACCCTAAAAAAGTTCTGCAAAATGTATATTCAAAGGCGTAAGGGATGTAGGTCGGCCCACAAGAGATGGAGGCGACGCGCTAAAGCCGGAACAGGTTCCTCAAGCTTAATCCTAGGATGTAGATGATGATGGAAGTGATGATGTTGATGAAAATGATGAATCACGTACGAACAACACACACCACCTCTCATAAACGACAAGGAAAGCCTCAGGAGGTAGAATAAAGGGCGTCATTGAATCCACCCATTTCCCACATTTCGCGGTCGAAAATGACACTTCGCAGTGTGATGAATAACAGGAAGGCGTTCTTCACCTTAAACACTGCTGACACCCTCGGGGCTGCAGGCTGCATCTCCATCGAACGTGATCGCACGCTTTTGGAGCTCAGAACGATCACATTTTTTACTCTCGTGTACAGATTGGAAAACTATACACTGTTGAAAACCACTCGAACGAATCCGAAAGCGATGCGAGGCAGGTAATGGTGCATATGCTTTTTCAGCGCTCCTATTCTCTGCCCTCCTGTGGCGTGATCACTGGGGCATGCGACACTGACATACGCCTAAATAAAACAGCAAAGAGTCCCTCTAAGATGTCCTTCCACCTCCTCTCCCGCCACACCAGTTCGGCCAGTTCTGTAAAACCCTCGATGGCACCCAACCACCATTATTGAGAATTTTAAAAATGCATGTGTACTACAGGCAGAACCGTCCATGAGGCTGATAGTAGGTGATGCGCAATCGGAGAGTGTCGAAAGGGTTGCCGGTCTCCAAACGCCTGGGACGTCTTGACGGGGTTGTCTCTGTACTGAGGCTTTTTTACAATTATCAAAAAAAGTCGGTGGGTGCCACCGAGGCTACTGCCAAACCGGGGGATGTTCGTAGAACTCTTTGGCGTTTTATTCACGCATGTGTCAGTGTCACGTCCCCCCGTGATCAGGCCCAGGAGGATACAAAATAGGAAAGCTGAGAAAGCATAAAAACCTTGAACTATTTCGGATCACTTTAAAATTTCGCCGAATATTTTTGAACAGTCCCTTGCCGTTCCAAGTTGTATACGAGAGCAAAAATTGAGGTCGTTCTGCACTCCAAACGGGTGCGATGACGTTCTATCGGGATGCAGCACTACAGTGTCCTTAGAGACAGTTCGAAACGCCCAAACGTATCAGCAACGTCAAAGATTGTAAAGAACGTACTCCTGTTGTTCTTCGCACTGCGAACTGTTGTTTTAGACCGCTTGGTATGTGGGAATCAACGCCCCAGGGAAAGCGGTGGTGTTATTGGCGGCCTTTAGGCAATACCCTGCGGCTTTTTCATACCTATTCTGAACGGCGGTGGGTCTGAAATGTTCTCTCGGCCACAGATAAGAAAATGGCCTAATTTCGACTCTGGGTGTCACGGTTCTGACCGCCGTCGCAAACGCTCAAAAGAAGGGGTGACATTTGGTTAAGGTGGGGTGTGAGAGCCTTCCGATCGTATGACACGTCCACGGTGGCATCGGGCAGAATGTGGTGAAATTTGGTACCAATGTGATATCATTAACCCATCTCATTTCTGAACTGTGGACATTTTTCGCAAGCGTCGACATTTTGCTTGTTGAAGCGTCGTCGAACCTTAAAATCACGTAGCACGCCTCTACGCTTTTGTACCGTTACAGAGAAACATTTTATGCACCTCTGATCCAAATGTTCACACTTAAGCGTTGTAATCGGTGAGAATTACAAGGTTTCGAGAAAGTAATCCTTTAATTCTGTTGTGCAGTGTAGTTTAGAGATTGTGTAGGGTGAAAGTTGGTTCCGTAGACAACAGGCGGGTTGCAGGTGGCCATGATTAGTCAGGATAAAGATATGTTACGTTAATGTTAATTTGAGTTCAGTGTATATCCTGGGATGAGTGTATGCAAGTTTGCGTGGGGGATTAAGGTGATGGAGGCAGTGGGTCTTCCCACAGAGTTAATGTTGGGATCTGATGTAATCACATGATGCGATTGGTTCCTAGCTGGCAATAGGATAATTTCATCTTTCATTTCTGCAAGGACAGAACGTTCTCTTTTTGGCCACACAATGAGCTCCTATAGCCGTGGGGTGGTACAGTTCAGCTGAATCACTTACTGACGAGTCATAGGTAAGAGATACATCAGTTATATGGCGGTTTCAGGGATATGTTGACCGATAAGGTGGGGATTACCAGTCTGATAAAGTATCAGATTTAGCTGACTGATACAGTGTAGGTGAGACGTTTGTAACCACCCATTATAAAGGCATTAGAGGGATTGGAGGAGGATATGTTAGAGTAAGGGCCGACCATCTAAGTCACCATATTAAGCCCTCAAATTTATAGTGCTGAAACCATTGGCAAATTCAGAAAGGTGGTAGATTATAGGGAAGGTCATAGTCGGGTACATACCACTGCAGCGTTTCCACAATGTTTTGGGTGGTTCACAGCTGCCTTGGCATTTATTACGTTAGATCTCAACCAGGTGTACTATCAGATCCCATTAGACGAGGGGTAAATATCACGTGACAACGTTCCGCAACGACTGGAATCTCTTATGATTTAATCGGATGCCTTTTGTCTTGTAGTAGGTGGGACAGTTGAAACTTGGTAGTCAAGGGAAGGCAGGATTCGGTTACGATTGTGGACAGGGCCGTTATCAGTTACTATTGGTTGCCTTTTACAGTTACACACAATTTATTTTAAATCACTAACTCCAGCCTCAACAATAAATAAAAAATACCACACGTGATTAATGAAGGGTTAAACAACAGGGTAAATAATAGTGTTTTCAGTGAGTTACAATTTAGCAAATCACCATTAAACACAGATGCAACAAATAATGTTTTAAAAGCAAGCCACTGCGATATGGGAAGAAGGCCTTACACGCCCGGAATGGCAATAAACTAAGAATTGTTTAAAACTCGCTGCAACTTAACAAATTCCAGGTATTGAAATACTAAAGGCAAGTCGCCACAAACACAGTAGACGGCAACAGGCGCCAGGAATGGCAGCAAATAAGGTTTTTAGGCTTATTGCTAATATACAAATACCAAATTAGAATTTTAAAGCAAATGATCACAATCACGGCTGAAGGCCTTACACGCCAGAAACGACAATAATATAAAAAAAATTTGAAGCCTGCTATAAAAAAGCCAATACAATAGCAAAAGTTAATTAAAAAGCAAGCAACTGATCCAGACGGTGCTCCAGGAATCGACCTCTGTGAAGTTCCGGTAACAAACACTTTCACGAGCAATGAGATAGACAGACAAGAGTTGCATTCACAAGATGGTAACTCAGCTGCAGCTACCTGACGTCTGATAAACCAAATGCAACGATGGAACATACGCCAAAGCAGGAACCGGCAGTCTGCACTACGTCCCCAAAAACTGTGTTTAGAGCCCCCAGAACGAGAAGGAACCACCACCACCAGCCTACAATCAAGAAAACTATCTAAACTACACGCCTTACCGAACAGCAGCAGCAAGGCGAGGAAACGTACACTGCCGTTACATACACTAACACCCATGGCAGGTAACGGGGCGTTAGCGGCCACCAACCAAGAAAAATTACCGCTGGTTGGACTTAACAAATTGTAACAAGTTGAAAGCAGTAAATGGCAATAAGAAGTCGAGGAAAGCTAATCAGATCCGCTTTCCCCCAAGCACTCCACTCGCTGCTCTTCGCCTCGGCGACACTACGAGCAGCATAACGAACCCAAGTCACTGGAGAATCGCGAGGTATAACAACGGTGGAGGTTTCTCTACTTGGATGGAAATGCACTCATCTTAAAGCTTGCTGGATCCTGCTTATGACGAGGTCGTGCACCCTCGTGGCCACAGTCCTTCAATCCGGCAGTCCATGCGTGCCGCCAGCGGTCCCAGCGTGTTCTGGCACTGCGTGGACCTGGCTCCTCCTAAGTCCCCAACCGAACTGGCACACTCACACGATCCGGAAAAACAACGACATCGCCCCAAAGATAAGGCAACAGTTACTACATATTGATAACCGCCGTTGCTGCCACTAGCGGACAGGCAACGCTTGCAAAACCGAGTGGCGCCAGTCAACACGAGAAGAAGACAAGCACCCGCAACCATACCAACTAAACGATACCATCTGACCTGCAAAAGAGGGTGGAAACTTACAACCAGCACCAACGCGAGCGGCAGCACGGCTCAACAGTCATATCATTTGTTACATATGCGGTTTTCCGGTATGAAGCTCAAGTTTTTGCAAGATTCAGTGATTTTTTTAATAAAAGTTTGGAGAATATTTTGAACATTTACGGGCAGTATGCATGCGCCCTGGTATAGTGGGGTTAACAAAAATGGTTCAAAATGCTCTGAGCGCTATGGGACTTAACACCTGTGGTCATCAGTCCCCTAGAACTTAGAACTACTTAAACCTAACTAATCTAAGGACATCACACACATCAATGCCAGAGGCAGGATTCAAACCTGCGACCGTAGCAGTCGCGCGGTTCCGGACTGCGCGCCTAGAACCGCGAGACCACCGGGGCCGGCAGTGGGGTTAACAGTTAAGCTAGATAAAGTGAAGTTTGGTTTACCGAAAATGAGGTTTTTGGGACTATTTTTTCCTCGGCAGTAATGGGGGTTGATCTGGACGCTATTAGATAATGTCGTCTCTATGGATCGCGAAAAAGAGAGCGAAATTTATGGTCTTGGTAGACTTCTTTGGAAAGTTTGCGTTGATGTCCAATCCATGCACATGTGCAATGCACATAAAAGGATGTAATTTTGGGCGGGGAGAGTCACTACACGCGGTATTCGGTGGACTGAAGGAGGCTGTAGTCGAAGCACCCCTGTGGACCATACCAAAATTCGAAAGACAATATATTGCACAAAGATGCTTCTGTGATGGCGGTGCATCTACAAGAATAACCAGAGGGGAGACGTCCAGTCTCATGTGCAATGGAAGTATTGTCCTCATTACGAAGAAGTATTTGGTATATAATCTTGAGGTTCTGGACCTTTTGTTCAGATTAGAGAAATTCAGGTTCTACATGTAAGAAATACCGATAATGATAGTTGGATAGGGTACATACTGATTTTGTGGGTTCAGGCTAATATCAGTGTCCAGTTATACAACACTGAAACGAATCAAGCAGAATGTGAAGCTCAGACAAGCAGGTACTAAAGATGTTAAAATATCACGCGATTCTTGTAAAAGTTCTTTGAAAAAAAAGTCAGTATATTGCAGCAGAACACCAGAGGGCTAAGAACAGAGTAGATGAATTCCGTGTTTCTTTTGGAAGATTTATAAATAGCCAATACACTAGATATAATACTTCGTATAAACATCATACAGTCATAGATATGGAAAAGATAAATGTAAGATGATGTAATCTTTCAGTACATGTAAATAGAGACATTATGGAAAAAGGAGGAGTTCCCATATATGTTAAAAGTTGTCATAGTGTGAAAAATTTAGAAATTAAAAAAATTCGTGTAGAGCAAAATATAGAACTAAATATTGGTAATTTTATAATTTTAACTATATATAGGTCCCCACTGAGAAATTTGCAACTGTTTTTGAAAAAAAGTTGGATTCCTTTTGTGCTTTCTGTCAGACAGACGGAAGCAGATTAATATTTTTGGGGATTTCAATGTCGATTTTCTGAAAAAGCCTGACAGGAAGAATGATCTAGAAGTATAACTCGGTTCCTTCAGTTTGACATCAGTTATTGATTTTCCTTCTCGGCGAGTACAGGAAACAGAGCACTGATAGATAATATTTTCATAGAGCAAGATAAATTTAATCAGATAAACATTAATCCTATTTATATTGGTCTTTCTGATCATGATACACATTTAGTTAACAGTATTTGACATAGCTTACTACAGTAATTAAAATTAGCCCAGCAAAATGGCGCATTACATCAACGATTTGAGGCTGCATATTTTATGGAAAGGTTGCAACAGTTGGACTGGGACGATGTGTACCAGGAACCTGATGCTGGTTTAAAATATACGTTTGTGAGAATTTTGTAAAGCAGTTTCCTTAAGAAAACAATGCATTATAACCGTTGAAAACACATAAAAATGCATGGCTTACTAATAGGAAGAAAATTCCTTATAACTGCAAAAGGGGAATTTATCTAACTGTCAAATATTACAAAAATTACTGTTCTACATTAAGGAAAGTGAGAAGTTGAAAATATTTTTAACAATCATTTTTAAATTTCGTTGAGAAAATGGGATACCGATGTCCGTGCGAAAAGGCAAAGCAATATATGGAAGAGGTAATATCTAAGCAAGTTGATTCAACTGAAATTCTGCCCACCTCTCCTTCTGCAGTTAGGAAAATAATAAACTCGCTTAGCGGTTCTAGGCGCTACAGTCTGGAACCGCGCGACAACTACGGTCGCAGGTTCGAATCCTGCTTCGGGCATGGATGTGTGTGATGTCCTTAGGTTAGTTAGGTTTAAGCAGTTCTAATCTAGGGGACTGATGACCTCAGAAGTTAAGTCCCATAGTGCTCAGAGCCATTTGAACCAATAAACTCGCTTAAAAGTAAAAGCCCACATGGAACTGATGGCACCTCCAATAAAGTACTAAAAGCTTGTACGCAACAGATATGTAGGATTCTCAAACACGTATATAATAGATCACTGAAGAAGGGATTTTTCTGATAGACTACTGAAATATGCTATTTTTAAACCATTCTATAAAAAGTGGGATAGGTCTGATGTCAACAGCTATTGCACAATCTCACTTCTGACAGCTTTGTCTAACATTATTGAAAACGTAATGTATTCAAGAGTAGCTTCACATATTTGTAAAAGTAAAGTACCAACAAAATGCCTGTTTGGGTTTTAGAAAGGATTTTCAACAGAAGATACTATATATCCTTACACTGATCAAATATTAATTGCTTTGAATAACCACATCACCAATTTGGATTTTCTGGGATTTCTCAAAGGCATTTTACTGCGTAAATCATGAAATTCTTTTAGATAACCTTGAGTTTTGTAGTATGAATCGGACAGCGCACAAATGGTTTAATTCATATTTAACTGGAAGAGTACTTAAGGTTGAAATAAACAGTTCACATAATGCACAAAAAAGAGCAGATTGGCCGGCAGATGTGGTCGAGCGGTTCTAGGCGCTATAGTCTGGAGCCGCGCGACTGCTACGGTCGCAGGTTCCAATCCTGCCTCGGGCATGGATGTGTGTGATGTCCTTAGGTTAGTTGGGTTTAAGTAGTTCTAAGTTCTAGGGGGCTGATGACCTCAGAAGTTAAGTCCCGTAGTGCTCAGAGCCATTTGAACCTTTTTTTTTTTTTTTTTTTTTTTTTTTTGAGCAGATTCCTCAAACTGTGGAGGTATCAAGAATGGTGAGTGGGGGGGGGGGGGGGGGACTAGGGGCCAAACAGCTTTAAAGCTTTTGTTGGCAGGAGAAGTAGTGCAGCACCGCTATATTGATTGTCGTTTTGTTTCCGGGTCGAAGTGATGAACCCATATTTTGTCGCCTGTGACGATGTTCGACAAATAACTGTCACGATCAGCTTTGTAATGCGCAAGCAAGTGCGCGCATGTGATCCTCCGTTGTTGTTTATGGTCTCCAGTTAGGCGGCGAGGAACCTGGCGGGCACACGCCTTAGAATCTACAACTGGTGGACGAATCTGTCAGCACTACCTGCAGAGACGTGCTGTTGAGCAGCTAGGTATTTGATTGTGATTTGTCGATCAGCTCGAAGGCGAGTGTACGCACGTTCAAACATTGCAGTAGTCACGAGTGTGTGCGGCCGGCCGGTACGCGTGAGGTCGGATAGGTCTGCGGCAACTTGTGCCGATGATGACAGACGTCTCGCCCAACGACTTACCGTGCTTTCGTTTACTCGACGTCTCGGTAGACATTCCGCAAGCGCCTACGAATATCTGCCATGCTGTAGTTTTCCGCCAAAAGTCACTCATTGACAGCTATCTGCTTGGGCACCATTTTCAGAGCTACGTATAGCAATGCCACATATCGGAACTTCATGAAACTATTAGGGCTGAAGCAGGAATATCCGACGATGTCCCACAACAAATTCCGGATCTTTTCAACCCAAATTGACAGAGAAAGGAAATGTGTTGTACTACACTGCTGGCCATTAAAATTGCTACACCAAGAAGAAACGCAGATGATAGACGGGTATTCATTGGATAAATATATTATACTAGAACTGACATTTGATTACATTTTCACGCAATTTGGGTGCATAGATCCTGAGAAATCGGTACCCAGAACAACAACAACAAGAACTGACATTTGATTACATTTTCACGCAATTTGGGTGCATAGATCCTGAGACATCGGTACCCAGAACAACAACCTGTGGCCGTAATAACGGCCTTCATACGCCTGGGCATTGAGTCAAACAGAGCTTGGATGGCGTGTGGAGCTACAAGTGCCCACGCAGCTTGAACACGATACCACAGTTCATCAAGAGTATTGTGACGAGCCAGTTGCTCGGCCACCATTGACCAGACGTTTTCAGTTGGTGAGAGATCTGGAGAATGTGCTGGCCAGGGCAGAAGTCGAAAATTTTCTGTGCCCATTCGGTCGTGCATTATCCTGGTGAAATGTAGGGTTTCGCAGGGATCGAATGAAGGGTTGAGCCACGGGTCGTAACACATCTGAAATGTAACGCCCACTGTTCAAAGTCCCGTCAATGCGAACAAGAGTTGGCCGAGACGTTTAACCAACGGCACCCCATACCATCACGCCGGGTGATACGCCAGTATGGTGATGAGGAATACACGCTTCCAACGTGCGTTCACCGCGATGTCGCCAAACACGGATGCGACCATCATGATGCTGTAAACAGAACCTGGAGTCATCCGAAAAAATGACGTTTTGCCATTCGTGCACCCAGGTTCGTCGTTGAGTACACCATCGCAGGCGCTCCTGTCTGTGTTGCAGCGTCAAGGCTGACCGCAGCCAGGGTCTCCGAGCTGATAGTCCATGCTGCTGCAAACGTCGTCGAACTGTTCGTGCAGATGGTTGTTGTCTTGCAAACGTCTCCATCTGTTGACTCAGGGATCGAGACGTGACTGCACGATCCGTTACAGCCATGCGGATAAGATGCCTGTCATCTCGACTGCTAGTGATACGAGGCCGTTGGGATCCAGCACGGCGTTCCGTAATATCCTCCAGAACCCACCGATTCCCTATTATGCTAACAGTCATTGGATCTCGATCAACGTTACCAGCAATGTCGCGATACGATAAACCGCACTCGCGATAGGCTACAATCCAACCTTTATCAAAGTTGGAAACGTGGTGGTACGCATTTCTCCTCCTTACACGATGCATCACAACAACGTTTCACCAGGCAACGCCGGTAAACTGCTGTTTGTGTGTGAGAAATCGGTTAGAAACTTCCCTCATGTCAGCACGTTGTAGGTGTCGCCACCAGCGCCAACCTTGTGTGAAAGCTCTGAAAAGCTTATCTTTTGCATATCACAGCATCTTCTTCCTGTTGATTAAACTTCGCGTCTGTAGCCCGTCATCTTCGTGGTATAGCAGTTTTAATGGCCGGTAGTGTACTTACTAAACGCCCTTCGTACCTTGTGTTGTGGTACACTGGAACTTCCTATCGCCGGTGCCAAATTTTCTGATAATTTTTGGCAGCGCACTCCGCGAAAGGGCACTTGGAAAGCGCGGGAATCGATATGAGCGCCCCTCCGCTCGGTGTCTAGAGGCGTGTAAGATCGCCGAGCTGGAAGCGGATGGTGTCCTGTAGCCGGTGTCCAAAAGACGGCAGCTCAGAGGCGGTGAGCAGGAACGCCGGAGAACATAGTGCAGAGCATATAATGGCACGTGATTTGGTGAGACATAGCAGTTAGTAGGACGCCCTGAGGGTATTTTCTAATTAGTTTGCATTGCAGCGGTGTGTGAATAGATAGGTGAAGTCGGCTTGCTTTGGTTGTGGCTGTATAGAAGGATGTGAGTCAGTGAAGAACATTGTCATGTGAATTGCAATACTGCACAGCAGGGCTGTGACGTAAGAGAGTGTAATATTTTTAGTGTGAAATTATACAGACGGCGAGACTGTGGTCCCATGATTGCATACTAGTGACAATTTATGGTGCAATGTACTGCTTTCCTTATGGTCGACATAGCAGTTACTTGTGTTTAGCTGCGTTGTCTGTTGGGGCTAGTCTGGCAGATGGTGAAGGTTGATAGTGTGCGACTATAGATATCACAGTGAGGTAATTGTCTCTCTCAATTATTCAGTGTGCCTGCTTGTAAAACTGATCAGGACTTTAAACAAGTTCTCATTTTTAGATGTAGCTCACTTTTATCCGGGCCAAGCAAGATTATTTTATCTAAGTAATGTGTGGATGCGTTTTAGAATAACTTCTACTCATTATTTTTATTACTGAGCGCCAAAGATTTAATTTTCTCATGTACTCGCCTGTTGCCATTTACTGTTTAGTAATGGAGAGATTTACTACAAGCCCATGCTCCCACAAGCCCCTTCCTAACTGCATTCCACACAAATCCTACGCCAGAGTGAAGGGAATTTTCCAGTCTCGAAGCCTTATCGTATCTTCAACTTTTTTATGGAAGTTTTTTATACAAATAATTACTAACAAACAAAAATACATGTCCTAATTACTATGTTGATGAGCCTATGTGACACGAAACGGCGACCAAACTACGTCAGCACCGATTGCGAGAGAAACCGTCGTGCACGATTGAGGGTGAAGTTTAGGTTTGCAGTCATCAGAATTAAATTATCTATAATTAAATTCTTTGTAGCCTGAGCCTCGAAAATAAAAAAAGAAATAAAATTTCAGCAGGTGCATTTCAGAACGACGGCCACTTGAAAACGTAGGTACTGAAAATCGCTCTCATCTGTTGTCTTTAAATATAACTAAATTACAAACATTAGGAAAAATTAATTTTTTATGTTCACGCAGAAATTAATTTTTTTCTCAATTTTACCAAATAATTATTTTTGAATAATACGAATCAGCTTAAGAAACGTTATCTCGAGAAAAACGCATTTAAAGTGTTTGTGTACATAACTTTAAAATTTTCCACTTCACTATTAATCTACTATTCCGGGCCCACAAAGTAAACATTCCCCTACTCTGAACATCTCTTCTTCTAAAGCACGAGGCTCTCTAGCCGCAGTTCTAGCATCGACACTGCTCTCGAACGAAAGGTGGTCCGAACGCTTGATGCGTTTCTCATCCCATTTCGTGCGCATGAGCAAGCCATGGTGCCAATAACGACTCCCGTGACTTTCATATTACGCTGGACACTCTTAAATCCTCCGTCAAAAGTGACTCTAGCACGATTTTTAGCAGTTTTGACGAGTTTCACAGTCGCAAACATATGTCTTGGGGTATAAGTCAGTATTTTTGTTCTGTGTATAGGCTCCAAGGCGTCTCACCATCAAACTGTCGTCAGTTAGACGTCTGTACACATCGGCAAGAGCTTCAATAATTACACTCCTCAGTGATGACTTGTTATTTAAACTATATGTTTCACTGTTTATCTCAGCTTGCTTCCATTTACTCCAACTTTCAGAACAGTAATCGTGAAGTGGATTGTCGTTCGTTGAACTCCTGTGATAAAATGTTGGTACAACGGTTCTTTTCATTTCATTTTTGTCGAAAGCATTTACTTGAGACATCTATTGGGCAAGTACAACACCTTATCGATGGTTTCTTTGACACAGAACGTTGCAATAGTTTTACGGAGAAAGAGATACCGTTCGAGGGCGGCTAGAGTGGAAGTATGCACGCTTCCAGTGAAATTTGATTTTCCAGTGTAAAGAATAACTTCCTGACAAAACACTTTTGATAACATATTCTTAATAAGGCTTTTCTGAAAGCTCAAGACCGGAAATTCCCCTTAATAAGTAAATCAAAGTTAGCTCGCTAACGTCTGGAATGCAAACCTATGATTGTCTAACTTGAATGGGGTACAAGTGAGACCAAATGGAAAAAATAGTTTAAAATATATTAGTGGCTGGGTCGAGGTGTAAAATGATCCAATACTGCCACTGTTATCAGATACGTAGTCGGTGGCCATGGGTTCACTTCACCCCTCGACGAAGGCATCGACGGTTCGTATCTGTTGAGGCTTTGGATCCCTGCATGAGGACGTGAGCTTATCACCTCCTATTCTCCTCATTTTATTTCTTCGTCGACCGTTATGGAACCTTGTATCTAAAGTTTGCCCAAAACATGACATAAGTAGCATCTGAATGGATAAACACTGTTAAATGCCGTTGTTTGCTAATTTCGACCTCTGTACCTAACGAAGGTCTTTCGCAAATTCTCTCGCTCACGACAGGCTTGAACAAAATGTAAGATCAGCATACATTCTTTTTGGGCATACTTGTGTGCATAATCAATAACACGCAGTTAATATTCGGTTATTAGTTTTTCTTGTATCACTGTTTTCAGCACTTCGGAAAGACTGACAGAAATGATACTTTAATGTGTTTTTTACTGTTATTAATCCTCATTGCTAGCTACAGGAACAGCAATTGGCCAGTTATTGCTCCTCGGGTTATTTAGGTACAAACTCTATGACATCTTATGATTTTGTGTGGCTTGAAGATGTTTTCGCTGATAATTTCAATTGCTGCTGCAAAGTATTCTAAGAAAATTTATGATTACAACGAAGAACGGAACGGTACTAGTTTTCAACAGTGAAATCCTCAACAGTGGACAAAGAAGCACGCAAACATTCCGTGGTTAACAACAGACCGTCTCAAGGTCCTTGATTTTAAACAGTATGATGAAATACACAATAGACAAATCCAAGTTTAATCTCAGCAACACGGTTCGCTGTTGCTTACACTCCCACTGTTTTATACTGTTTCCCCTTGGATGAAACGGCAGTATACGGGGAGCACATTATTAACAACACAATCGTAAACACCAGAAGCAATTCATACAATAAACATCTGCCAATGCGCCGCAGAATACAGGGAGCGCAACCGACTCATTCACAACAACAAACAGTAGATGTCTTTGTCAACATGCTCCAGACAGAATCATTGCAATAATCAGACGCTCTCTATCTGAGCCCTGTGGAGCTTGCTGCCTTATCGACGGACAGCTGTGTGTTGATCGTTCCATTAAAAGATTGTCTAGAAAGTTAAAATTTGAAGCCAACAGAAAAATAGCTTGGAAGACCAAGTAAAAGATAGTAATCAGTAAAGGGCTATAAAATTCATAACACGGGAAGCACAATAGTTGTAGGAAAATATATGAATTACCACATTACTTTGTTTCTGAAAGTGAACCACAGCACTTATCCAAGTATTTCGCTTTGCTCTCACGAACCTGATTCGACGAAGGTAGGTATTTGGTTAATCATATCTAATTTGTCCACCTTAGACACCGGGTTGCTTTTTATCCCTCTCAAAATATACATGGATGTGCTTTAATTAAAGTCAGCAAATATATCATACATGTCCTTCATATTATTCAAGATTTTATTACTTGAATGTACAAGGTTTCAGAAACCAAGCAAAAGTTATCAAGCTGAGATGTTTAATAATGGATATTTATTTTTCTGACGTTACTAAAGGACAATGAGAAACACTTATCTATCTGTCTACCTACGTGATTACTCTGCTATTCACAATAATGTGCCTCGCAGAGGGCTCAGTGAACCACCTTCAAGCCGTTTCTCAACTGCTCTACTCTCGTACGACGCAAGGGAAAAACGAGCACTTAAATTTTTTTGTGCGAGCCCTGATTTTTCTTATTTTCTCGTGATGATCATTTCTCCCTATGTAGGTGGGTGCCAACAGAATGTTTTCGCAATCGGGGGAGAAAACTGGTGATTAAAATTTCATGAGACGTTCCCTTCGCAACGAAAAACGCCTTTGTTTTAATGATTGCCACTCCAATTCACTTTTCCATTACATAGTTGTATCTCTCACATTAGCGTTAGTGAAAGCTGAGTTTACAAAGAAGTGATCAGCTGCCAAGCCAAAGCACTGCTCATCAACAGTCACATAAGTTTAACTAAAACATCTCAGAAGCCAGTGCCAATGAGTCTAATGAACAAAACAACTGAAAATTGCCAAGTTTAGGATAGTAACTGAACGAGGATGATCATGACTGAGAACTTGGTGAAACTGGTGTTACTATTCGGAGGGGAATAACACCGAAAATTTCAGGCTAACATCGCACCCTGGTAAGAAAAGGGGCAATAGTTATGAAAATAGTAAAAAAAAATTAGTGTATGCCACTGAAAACTATGTATGAAGTGCCCCAATGTGCACGAAAAACGTGAATTTATCCGCTTCAGAGAAGTTGTGACAGTTTCTTGTTGGCTACTTCATACTTCGCCACAGCAAAACAATGTCGCTTCAGAGTTTAAGTGAATGTAGTTTGTAATATCATTATTACAATATCTGTGCCTATATGTTACATTACGATGTCGTACAGACCACACTTGCCTGTCTGACGGAACAGAAACTGCTTTGACCGTTATGGCTGTTGGAAATATTAGAAATTTCGTGTGTTGTAGTGTAAAAGAAAAAAAGGAAAGTTCTGCTATAAAGAGTGTTCATACTGCATCCTTTTTCTCGGTGAAAAGTTTCCTGCGTTACATAAACGCATTTATGATTCTTTGTCATAGTAAATTGTGTTCCTTTAATTGTACCTAAGTGATGTTCCTTATTAAATTGTAGGAATTTTCATAAATTATAATTTGGCATTTCGTATTTTTCTGATTAAACTTACTTTTAATTTCTTATTCTAGCTCAACTACTAATTTCTCCTGATGGAAGTTAGACTGTCATATTATACATATTACAGTAAGTTAAAAGGTACATATTATTTGAGGTGGAAAATTGGCAAAAGTATTACAAAAAAGTGTTAGAAAAGCAAGAAAAGTGACACAACTCAGAGAACTTATCAATAATTACCCGATAATACTTCACATTCGACGAGAGAAAAACTACACGTCCACTATACTGTTGTACAGAATATCAAGGAAATTTTGTTTTTTACTGGCAGAAATAATTATTTGAAATTGAAGTGAAACTTATATAGTCCCATCATAAGACTTAAGGAATTCTTTAAGTGGATTTTTCTCAGGTATTGCATTTTTGAGTAGTGTCACTGTTCTTGCCTGGTGCGTTATATTTTCTACATGGTGTACTAACGCTTTTTTTTGTTGTATAGTATTAGAGGCCAGAACTTAACGTTCAAGTGGCGTCAAGTATGTAGAGTAACGTGCTTTTAATTTGTCAGTGCTGACGGATCGAAACGACATGCTGCATTCTTTTTCTCTACGGAAAAACGAAAGCGCAAATGGCGTTTCATTTCTGCGTCACTCACGTTTGTTCGTCACTGAAATCCCTTGCTGGTTTTTCAGTGAAATGTATGCAAGCGCTGTTTTCATCCAATTTGTACATATCCGTGACGTGTCAGCGGCAGGAAAAACGAACGATTAACAGGAGCACCGAGTGGTGCAATGCATGGCAAAGAAGCAGAGAGACAGCCCGTGAAGACCTGACCGCTAGCGGCAAAAGCTGCTTCACAAATAACGTCCAGTGCGGGCATACGTCTCTTTGCAACCTGTTGGGACTGCTTGTAACCTTGCATGATGGAATTCTGTATTTTGTCTCAAAAACTATTAAACTGACATCAGAATGCTCTTGCGTTAAGCCTCACAGGCAGAACTCCTTTCCGCAATGCTGTTCCCTGTGTATCGAATAGACTGCCACATGTCATGATGTGGGCAGCAAAGTTATCCAATAGTGAAAGGCTTTTTGGTATACTCTACTGTTTATTTAGCTGCAGTTAAGTTAAAACTAGGGTTACTCTGCGAAAACGAAAAGCTCTTTGAGGCGTTTTGATAGTTCGTAATGCACCTACCTCATGTGACGTTTCCAGTACTACTTTTTCTCATGCTGCTTCTAGGTGATAGTATTTTGCAGTGTCCAGTCACATTAATGTGACCACATGTCAAAAGCCTGATAACTACCCTTTGGAGGGGGGACCACTGCGAGACGTTCAGGAAGAGAGACAATGACGTTCTTGAAGGTACCGTCAGTAACGCGAAGATATGCCGACTCCCGTGCGTGGCCAACTGCACTAGGTTTTTGGGTTGAGGATCCATGGCGCAAAAAGCCCAGTCGAGGTGGTCCCACAGAACCCTGACTGGGTTCAAATCCCATTGGTCTTCGAACCACGCATGTCACTTTTAATAGACGCCTTTGCACCGAGGAAAAGAAACTGTATATAGGGGGGCCGCGGTCCCCAAGGATTACGCTGATACAATAGCACCCTACTTAGCAATCATATACAACCGCTCGCTCACCGATTGATGTGTACCTACAGATTGGAAAATTGCGCAGGTCGCACCAGTGTTTAAGAAGGGTAGTAGGAGTAATCCATCGAACTATCAACCTATATCATTGACGTCGGTTTGCAGTAGGGCTTTGGAGCATATATTGTATTCAAACATTATGAATCACCTCGAAGGGAGCGATCTATTGATACGTAATCAGCATGGTTTCAGGAAACATCGTTCTTGTGCAACGCAGCTAGTTCTTTATTCGCACGAAGGGGATCTCAAGTTGATTCCATATTTCTAGATTTCTGGAAAGCTTTTGACACCGTTCCTCACAAGCGACTTCTAATCAAGCTGCGGGCCTGTGCGGTATCGTTTGACTGGATTCGTGATTTCCAGTCAGGAAGATCGCAGTTCGTAATAATAGACGGTAAATCATCGAGTAAAATTGAAGTGATATCAGGTGTTCCCCAGAGAATCGTCCTGGGACCTCTGCTGTTCCTGATCTATATACTCGCAAATGACCTGGGTGACAATCTGAGCAGCTCTCTTAGGTTGTTCGCAGATGATGCTGTAATTTACCGTCTAGTAACGTCATCCGAAGACCAGTCTCAGTTGTAAAGCGATTTAGAAAAGATTGCTTTATGGTGTGTCAGGTGGCAGCTGACGCTAAATAACGAAAAGTGTAAGGTGATCCACATGAGTTCCAAAAGAAATCAGTTGGAATTCGATTACTCGATAAATACTACAATTCTCAAGGCTGGGTGTTAGAATTACGAACAACTTCAGTTGGAAAGACCACATAGATAATATTGTGGGGAAGGAGAGCCAAAGGTTGCGTTTCATTGGTAAGACACTTAGAAGATGCAACAAGTCCACTGAAGAGACAGCTTACACTACACTCGTTCGTCCTCTGTTAGAATATTGCTGCGCGGTGTGGGATCCTTACCAGGTGGGACTGACGGAGGACATCGAAAGGGTGCAAAAAAGGACAGGTCGTTTTGTATTATCACGTAATAGGGGAGAGAGTGTGGCAGATTTGATACGCGAGTTGGGATGGAAGTCATTAAAGCAAAGACGTATTTCGTCGCGGCGAGATCTATTTACGAAATTTCAGTCACCAACTTTCTCTTCCGAATGCGAAAATATTTTGTTGAGCCCAACCTACATAGGTAGGAATGATCATCAAAATAAAATAAGAGAAATCAGAGCTCGAACAGAAAGGTTTAGGTGTTCGTTTTTCCCGCGCTCTGTTCGGGAGTGGAATGGTAGAGAGATAGTATGATTGTGGTTCGATGAACCCTCTGCCAAGCACTTAAATGTGAATTGCGGAGTAATCATGTAGATGTAGATGTCGATGCATACTTGTGTTGATCGATTGTACCTTCCAGAATGACGGGATCATCCAGGGAATATCGCAAAACATTCATCAAACCGTACATTCATCAAACCCCATGCCCGAGGGAGGACTCGAACCTTCGCCGGGGGCGAGCCGCACAGTCCATGACTGCAGCGCCCGAGACCGCTCGGCTAATACAGCGCGGCTCACTGTTGGTAGCCCCTTGGTTCATATGGGTGGTCAGTCGCTCAATAGCTGCACGTCTATTCGCCCGTACACATCTCCACAGACATAGTCTATGTCATCTATGGCCCGTCATCTATGTGCCATGGTGCACCACAGTTGCTTCGGCACGCGTTTTAACCACGGTGGCAAGCGAAAATTTCACAAACTTAGCCATTTCGGCGGTGCTTCCATCCTTGGCGCGAAATCCAATGATAATGCCCTAATGGACGTCAGACGAATCGCTCCGTTTCGCCCGCATCTAGTGGTCGTGCGGTAGCGTTCTCGCTTCCCACGCCCGGGTTCCCGGGTTCGATTCCCGGCGGGGTCAGGGGTTTTCTCTGCCTCGTGATGGCTGGGTGTTGTGTGCTGTCTTTAGGTTAGTTAGGTTTAAGTAGTTCTAAGTTCTAGGGGACTGATGACCATAGCTGTTAAGTCCCATAGTGCTCAGAGCCATTTGAACCATTTTTTGTCGCTCCGTTTCCGCATTCCAACAAAGTCTGCACTGAAGTTACTTTTCGTTAGGGATGTGGAATGTAGTCAACGACAGTGATATGACATTCAAAATGATGGAGAACAGCAATCAATCGTCCTTTCCTTTCAGGCTTTATTAAATCGAATCTAGATTTCAGCTAGTAACTAGCCATTATCAGTGCAGCATTTCAGAGTTTTAATACATGCCCTAGTACGTCGGTTCCCTGTTTATAAAATAAATAAATAAAAAAATAAAATAAAATATTGGTTATTGTATATGTATGATAGTGAGTAGTTGTAATTAATATTTGATTATCTGGAACGTGAACGTTTAATTATTTGGTATCAGACGCTTGGCAATGGCTTTTTCGGAAATGCAATGTTATTCGTAGTTGACCGTGAAATAAGACTTAAATAATGGGACTTCGTATTTAAATCGTTTCCGAAGACTGCTGCGGTAGGTGCGGACTCAAAATCTTAATATTAGAACAATTTGCCAACCATGTCAGTACGTCGTACAGAGGTGACTGTCTACTAAACATAAAAAAGTATAAACAGTTAGTTAAATCAGATATATTCAACGAATAAGCCTACAGTTAAATAATTCAACTTACTTTCATAAATATAGAATCTTTACAGGGTCGAGTGCCTAGTGAGATTGCAACTCGCAGTGTTCTTATATAACATCAAATATGGCGGTGTGTCAGTTAATAAAATATACGTGCTTCCCGCACCAGTTATTGTACATGACCTACTTCTTCTTAATGAAACATAAGAGTGTCGTAATTGTATTTTGTTTTATCAGCGGCATAGCGCTGCAATTCTGTGTCATAGGCTTTATTTATATGTCAGAGATTAATTATTTAATTAAGATTTCGTGTTTCCGGGGAAACTCACTCGCGGCATGCAAATGTGCCTTTATATTGCCCCCTGAATTGCGAGGCGAAAGGACACATCTGCAGGCGAGCGATTCACCTAAAGGCACAAGAAAATCTAAGTTATCTACAACTATTTACATGACATAAATTATACAGTATTTTATATACAAAATTTGAATGACGCGCGTGCGCCGTAAAAGTTCTTATGTTGGCAAAATAGAGTGTGCACATGCGTAGAAGCGTCTATGTGACTCCGGCACTGCCGTTATATCGTAAATTTAGATCACGCGGCACAGTATTGCAGTTCATATTGTTGGTGTGCGCGCGTTTCTTAGTCGTTGCACAAAGAAAATATTCCACCAAGATTACATATGAAGAGTACATTCTATGACAGGTAACTTAATTTTAAAATTACAATATTTGTTACAATACAATACAACTTTAGATTGTTGAATGTTCTTAGTTGCATAGTATTGCATTGAAATGCTTCAAAGAAAAATGTCTTTTGTTTCAGGTGCGTTGACCTATACACATCGTGTCGTTATTACAGTTTATATTCATCTGCTGCACAGTAATGTTTCACAGGTTAGTGTCGTCGTGGTAAAGTTTTTTGATCACAGTAACATCGATGTATAACAACGTAATTGATACATAAGCATGCCCATTTCCTATTTCCATTATAGTCGTTGTGATGCAGTTCGTTGTGACAAAAAGCATTGTTTATTACAGATCGGACGTGACCCGTCGAGTAATTGGTCGATATGCAGTTCGTTTTCGACATTCCGTGGAAGCTTGGTTGCAGAATCTCAGACGTCGATCCTTGGATAGTCCAGGTGTGTCCGTCACATTTCGAGAACATTCCATTCCCTGAGGTTCCAACCAAAACTCTTCCACTCGTCGTGTTGTTTTCTGGACAGGCTCGTTGTGACCATTTAATCCAATTAACATATTGAAGTTAGATACTGTAGTAATGTCACTAGGCGATGCACCAATTATGTGCTTCACATTTTCAGTTTTTTGTTAAATATAGCTCACCTAAATGTTCGTAGTTACTTATCAAAAAGTAGTTCATCGCGTTTACGAAGGTACGATGCATGATGAATATCATTAACAGTTTCTTTCACATACGTTTCTGCATAGTTGCAGACTTAGTAATGTACGTTAATGTCCGTGAACCCGATACAAATTAAAAGCTCATTCGAAGTGTGTTGCTTAAGTACCGTCCGGAATACGAGTTTGTCGTAAGGCGATTTCTTCGTTTTCACTAGCATTACTGTCCTGTACTTCACCTGAACGATGTATCCTCCGCTTCAGTAAACTCTAAGTGGAACACGGGATACAAATTGTAGATGTGCTGTTTATTTCGTCTCCGCTATTACTAACATAAAGTAGTATCAGTTTATTCTATCTCGTGAGATTTTTTTAAAGCCAAAAAACACTTATCAGCTACTGAAGCATCTGTATCTTAGGATCAGTTTATTCTATCTCGTGAGATTTTTTTTTAAAAAGCCAAAAAACAGTTATCAGCTACTGAAGCATCTGTATCTTCTAATGGGTGCGGGAGTTCCGACTCCTGGGGAGGTGGGTGGGTGTGAGTCGGAACTGAAGCATCTGTATCTTCTAATGGGTGCGGGAGTTCCGACTCCTGGGGAGGTGGGTGGGTGTGAGTCGGAACTCCTGCACCCATTAGAAGATACAGATGCTTCAGTAGCTGATAAGTGTTTTTTGGCTTTTAAAAAAAAATCTCACGAGATAGAATAAACTGATCCTAAGATACAGATACTTCAGTAGCTGATAAGTGTTTTTTGGCTTTAAAAAAAAATCTCACGAGATAGAATAAACTGATCCCACTTACGAATAGGTGGAAATACGCGTACGTTACATTTGCAACCTGTTTCATTTTATATGTTTTGATTGTTTATTTAACCTTTGTGTTTCACTTGTCTTTTGCTGTTATGTTTTAGTTTAGTTTTTTTTTGATTGCTTAATAAAGTAGGATCAGTTTATTCTATCTCGTGAGATTTTTTTTTAAAAAAGCCAAAAAATACTTATCAGCTACTGAGCATCTGTATCTTAGGATCAGTTTATTCTATCTCTTGAGATTTTTTTTAAAAAAGCCAAAAAACACTTATCAGCTACTGAAGCATTTGTATCTAATATCAAGCGATCGCTTTTAGATTCACATTCAATTATTTTAATGATGGCGCTTATTAGAACACAGAACTGCTTTATTATCTATGCCTCGAAGTGAAGACATTACTATCTATGACTAAGGAATGACGTCATTGTTCAAAGCCGACGGGTTGTATCCCCTGCTAAACTAGACCCCTATAAATTATTACATTATGTCACATTTGATTACATGAACTGCAGATATTTACATCCTCTTTTACGGTTTTACTGGGTTTTTATCGATGTTTTTTGCGATGTCATCTGAAATTAAGATAGGTTAGACACAACATTCATTACATCAGTAGGCAAGACCAGGCGTTTTCACTACTCAATAAATATTCAAAATAATAAGAGACGGAAAACTGTTAGATTCCTCATATTTTGTGCATGTGTGTATAGTGTCTGTGTGGCCTTGGCTACTGGTAGATGCTTTTCTTGCTGAGAGATGTGCGTCTCATCTATTTCTCGTAGTAAATGATCACTTCACAGATGACGTCTGTCGGTTCGTCAGGTGTCATACCACATCAGTGGTACCTACAGTCACATATGTTCCGTGAAAAATTAATATATCATTCACTGCTACGTAATCATAAATTTTACCTTAATATTCAGTCTTTTTGGTAGTGCCGCGGCGTTGAAAGAAAAGTTCTTCTGTCTTCAATTGCGTCACTGGTACAGCTGAAATGAAAATTTCTATACTACTTATTAACTATGTTGTAGCAAATACAGTTTTGCGAGTTGCTTAGCAATGTTTTCTTGGATATGACTTTGACATTATTTAGCATGAAATACTCTAAGATCTCGGTGTGCGTTTAGCCCAATAATTTTGTTAGTTCTAGAATGTTGTAACAGATATGCACCAGGATGCGGTATAATATAAGGTCCTTCATATAGCAGACGCCACTTAGCATTGCGTCGCTTGAGTTCTACAGATTTATGATGAGTACGAAGTAGTATAAGCATTCCTGCCTTGAATTTTTGTTATCTTTGTATCTGTGCGTGATGGGTCAGTGTAGTCAATACTTCTTTTATTTTCTGTTCGGGTGTGATTTCCTTGTCTGACAACTTAGGTAAAGGTTCTATCCATTGATCGTTCTGTTTGCAATTGAACATGATCTCGTTAGGTGTGTAGTTTGTACTGTAAATATTTAAGTTATTGTGTACGTCTTCGAAAAGACTTAGGTAGGACACCCAATTAGTATGTTTTGATGAAATATAGGTCCTCATGAATCGGTTTAGTTCTCGGAAAAGTCTCTCAGTCGCGTTACATAGTGGACTAAACCTTGAAATAAATATACTTTTAATGTTATTGTCCTTCAAGAAATTTCTCCATTTGTACCCAGAGTAGTATGCTGCATTATCTGACATAATTGCTTTAGGTTTTCCCACGTGCGTCAGGTAATAACTTGAGAATCGGCATATTATAGCATTTGCAGTGGCGGATTTTACAGCATAAAGTTTTACATGTTTAGAAAATACAGAGCTATTACAAATGATTGAAGCGATTTCATAAATTCACTGTAGCTCCATTCATTGACATATGGTCACGACACACTACAGATACGTAGAAAAACTCATAAAGTTTTGTTCGGCTGAAGCCGCACTTCAGGTTTTTGCCGCCAGAGCGCTCGAGAGCGCAGTGAGGCAAAATAGCGACAGGAGCCGAGACAGCGTTATGTCGTGCTTGAAATGCACTCACATCAGTCAGTCATAACAGTGCAACGACACTTCAGGACGAAGTTCAACAAAGATCCACCAACTGCTAACTCCATTCGGCGATGGTATGCGCAGGTTAAAGCTTCTGGATGCCTCTGTAAGGGGAAATCAACGGGTCGGCCTGCAGTGAGCGAAGAAATGGTTGAACGCGTGCGGGCAAGTTTCACGCGTAGCCCGCGGAAGTCGACGAATAAGGCACGCAGGGAGCTAAACGTACCACAGCCGACGGTTTGGAAAATCTTACGGAAAAGGCTAAAGCAGAAGCCTTACCGTTTACGATTGCTACAAGCCCTGACACCCGATGACAAAGTCAAACGCTTTGAATTTTCGGCGCGGTTGCAACAGCTCATGGAAGAGGATGCGTTCAGTGTGAAACTTGTTTTCAGTGATGAAGCAACATTTTTTCTTAATGGTGAAGTGAACAGACACAATGTGCGAATCTGGGCGGTAGAGAATCCTCACGCATTCGTGCAGCAAATTCGCAATTCACCAAAAGTTAACGTGTTTTGTGCAATCTCACGGTTTAAAGTTTACGGCCCCTTTTTCTTCTGCGAAAAAAACGTTACAGGACACGTGTATCTGGGCATGCTGGAAAATTGGCTCATGCCACAACTGGAGACCGACAGCGCCGACTTCATCTTTCAACAGGATGGTGCTCCACCGCACTTCCATCATGATGTTCGGCATTTCTTAAACAGGAGAGTGGAAAACCGATGGATCGGTCGTGGTGGAGATCATGATCAGCAATTCATGTCATGGCCTCCACGCTCTCCCGACTTAACCCCATGCGATTTCTTTCTGTGAGGTTATGTGAAAGATTCAGTGTTTAAACCTCCTCTACCAAGAAACGTGCC
The DNA here is from genome assembly GCF_021461385.2 of Schistocerca piceifrons. NCBI lineage: Eukaryota > Metazoa > Arthropoda > Insecta > Orthoptera > Acrididae > Schistocerca > Schistocerca piceifrons. The sequence goes on from NC_060140.1 coordinate 622,940,666, forward strand.
AGAACTGCGAGCTCGCATCAACGATGCTTTCGAACTCATTGATGGGGACATGCCGCGCCGAGTGTGGGAGGAACTTGATTATCGGCTTGATGTCTGCCGAATCACTAATGGGGCACATATCGAACATTTGTGAATGCCTAAAAAAACTTTTTGAGTTTTTGTATGTGTGTGCAAAGCACTGTGAAAATATCTCAAATAATAAAGTTATTGTAGAGCTGTGATATCGCTTCAGTCATTTGTAATAACCCTGTATATCGTAAAAAGCGAAGATATATTTCACGCCTCCAGAGCTTGCTGGATGCGGTCCACCTATGTCAGTACACAGAATTTCCAGGGGTTTACTCGGTAAAATAGAATGTAAATCTGTTTTTGTGGATAAATTCTGAGGTTTTGATTTTTGACATACGACACATGTTTTCAGTTCCCTGTGAATTTTTCTTCTCATGTTGCTAAAATAACAGTATGTGCTGAGCTTTGCCAAACACTTTTTCGTCCCATAATGACCCCAAACTAAGTGTGTGTGCCAAATCAAATTATGCTCAGACTCTTTGGGAATGTATAAACACCAGTTGGGTGTTGGCTATAAAATAATACAGCATTGTGTAACTAGTAATACTTAGTCAAAGGATGATTGTGTTTTTCTACCAGTAATGTTATTATCTTATACCAGTGAGGATCAGATTTTTGTGATTTAGCCATGTTTCTGCACATATCAATATAATATTGGTGATACTGCTTGTCTTGCATTAAGAGAATCCTGTAGTCATTTATGTTTTCTAAGTCACTGTTGGTTTCATTCATACCTTGTGGAAGTCTAGACAAAGCGTCGGCAATGATGTTGTCCTTACCTTTTATGTACTTAATTTCAAAAGAGTAGTTCTGAAGACTAACTGCCCATCGTGATAGTCTAGGATGTACAAATTTACAAGTTAACAAAAATGTCAGGGCCTGGTGATCGGTATAAATTACTGTATGTTTGCCAAATAAGTAATAATTGAATTTCTTGAATGTCCAGACTATGGAAAGTGTTTCTAACTCTGTAGTGGAGTATGTACGCTCACATTCGCTTAGAGTACGACTTGCAAATCCAATAATTCTTATCTGTTCCTTTTCTTTATTCTTTAGAACTTGAAATAGGCAACAGCCCAAGCCAGAACATGAAGCGTCACAAGTCATACAAAAATCTAAATTGAGGTGTGGATGGCTCAATATGTTTGTATTCACTAAAGCATGTTTAACTGCATTAAAGTCATTCTGGCACTGTTCCGACCAGATCCAAACTTGATCCTTTCTGAGTGGATTTAATAGATGTTTACTGTTCAAAAGTGGTTGTGGTAAAAAACGTCTGAAAAATGAACATAGCCCGAGGAATGATTTTAACTGCTTTTTTGTTCGATTGCTAGGAAAGTTTCTGAAAGCATCTAATTTACTGGGATCAGGACGTATGCCCTGTGAATTAATGATATGTCCTAAATATTTTATCTCACTGCAACCAAATTTTAATTTTTTAAGATTGGCTGTGACTTCAGCTTGTGCAAATTTTTCTAAAATTCTTTGAAGTGTGTCAATGTGTTAATTCCAAGACTGTGTAGCTATCAGTATATCATCTACACAGTGTGACTGTCTCAACTAAATCATCGCCAAGCATGGTATCCAGGGCTGTAATGAATACTCCAGAACTGACATTCAATCCGAAGAGTAGAACACAAAAGTGATAGGTTCGCCCCCGAATATAAATGCAGTAAATTTCCGAGAATCAGGAGTGATTCCTACTTGCCAAAATGAATTAGCGAGATCTGTAGTGGAAAAATATTTTGCATCTAGAAATTTCTGTAATTGCTTTTCTAAATTTTCGGGGTTTGTGTGAACCGGTAAAATTATTTCATTAATTGCTCGTGCGTCTAACACTAGCCTAATGCTACCATTTGGTTTTTTGACAACAAGTAGAGGACTACAGTAAGGTGAGGTGGATGGTTCAATGATTTTCCAGTCTAACATTTGTTTTAGTTCTTGCCGCACAGCAGGTCGTTGAGATAATGGTACGTTATATGTCTTGTGGTAGAAGATCTTATGAGGCTTAACTTCAATCTTGTAGACATACGTGTTGATAACACCTAATCGTTTGGTAAAAACTTGTAAATATTTGGATAACACTTCCTGTAGGTTCATACGTTCATGTACACTGATAGCTGTAGCTTCATTTTATCTTATGATCAATCAATGTTTTCAAGTCCATTAGCTCTGTGCCAGATGAGTGTTTGTGCATGTCTTGAATGCCATTGTCAAGTACTAACTGAACCTTGTACCCTGTACAGTGTTTGTCATGCTTTAGAGTTCTCCTGTCCAAATCAACAATAATTACACTGCCTTTATCATTTAAAATACATTTACCTTCGGAGAAGTCTATAATGCAGTCCTTCTCGCTCATAATATCTAATCCTAATATGAAATTTCTCACAAGGTTTTGTACAACCAGGGATGGCCACTGTACGGCTCCATTACCTATTTTAATGTTTACAAAAACTTGCTTCTTAACCCAACATGACTTATTACCTAGAGCAGTAGTTATTTTACAGTTTTGGTCAGGAAACTCAGGCACAGGCTCCAATTCACACATCTTTTTTATAGAAATTAAAAGACAAAACGCTCGCAGCTGCACCTCTGTCTGAGATAATAGTCGTTGGAATCCCATCTACTACACCAGTAGTAGAGGCTAAAACAATTTCATTTGTGTTTGAACGACATTGTTTACTGTCTTGCATAAGTTCATCTGATATATTCTCATTGTGGTTGTATATTATAAATAAAGCAGGTAGTTTTTGTTTACAATTATTAGGCATATTAATATTTTGTTGTTCAATGGTGGTGTCAAATAACTGATTAACATTGAAGTCGCCCCACCCCAAGAATTCTTCAGCCACGACCCGGGGCATAGAAGTGACTGTTTCTAGTTTGTTGGATTAGCATTTGTATTAGGTACTGACACAGATTGAGGTTGTGTATCAGGTGTCACATCTATTATATTCACATTCGGATATTGCCTGTTGTGATCTCCAAACTTTTGCGGTTGTTGTTGCTGTTGCGCATTATGACTTACCTGTCGGTCGTAAGGTATGCTCCAATTTTGTCCTGGTGGCTGCTGTGGTATAGCAGTGTTTGAATGAAAGTATTGATCGCTATGAGTCCAGCCTTGATGCTGTCTTGGTTCTTAGTTATTGTTGTTTCTATCTCTGTTTGTGTTTTTGTTGTTATATTTGTAACCGTTGTTACCGTTGTTGTTATTATTACCGCGGTGCCTTTTGTATGGATTGCCGCATGAAGTGTTATTACTGTCGTAACTGTGGTTTGTATTGGCATACGCATGTTGATTTTGATTTCCGTATTGAGACGGCATGTGAGTTGGCTGTTTTTGCTGTACCGCGTATCCAACTGTCGGCGCGCCAGAATTGAGTTGGCAAGCCTGCATGTTTTCCATACCACAGATATAAACATTGTGGCTGCTGTTTAGGCGCGCGAAGCGCTGATCTTCTAGTAACATGTCAAACGAATCTAAAGCTAGAAACATCCCCCAGGCTGTGGCTAAGCCATGGCTCCGCAATATCCTTTCTTTCAGGAGTGCTAGTTCTGCAAGGTTCGCAGGAGAGCTTCTGTAAAGTTTGGAAGGTAGGAGACGAGGTACTGGCAGAAGTAAAGCTGTGAGGACGGGGCGTGGGTCGTGCTTGGGTAGCTCAGTTGGTAGAGCACTTGCCCGCGAAAGGCAAAGGTCCCGAGTTCGAGTCTCGGTCCGGCACACAGTTTTAATCTGCCAGGAAGTTTCGAATCTAAAGCCGTTAAAAAATAATCTGGATCGTCATCCGGAATATGTAAGAGTTTTTCTTTAATGTTGAAAGGCAATTTGGCCTTCAACGGACGGAGTATATCACGTGTTGCGACTGGTTCGTCCAAAAAATGTCCCATGTTCAAGTCTTTTACAAAATATCTGCGTAAGTTACCATTTTCACTGTTAAAAGTTTCAGGTTCTAAAATCTGTCTTCTGAGTCGCTCCTGAACGGATTGCGACCAGAATTTGTTCAGAATGGCACGCTCACATACGTGAGCTTGACTGTATGCCCATACAGCTGCATCGCCTTGGATGTAACCGACAATATACGAAATCTTTTTCCGGTCACTCCAAGTGCGTGGAAATGCGTTACTAAAAGATTTAAGAAAAATCACCGGATGAATGGTTCGTTTTCCTGGGATAAAAGTCTGAAATTGCCTGTGTTTTATTAAGCTTTCTTCTTCCTTTGCATTATGATATGGATTTGTTCCACTGTAATTACTGTAATGTTCAGATGGCGAGTAAATACGATTATGTTGCTGTGGTTTACCATGATAATAGCTTGTGTTTGTGTTTGCACGACATGGTATGTGTTGTTGTGGTGTGTTTTGTTCTTGTGTGTTTGTCGTGTGCGGTATGTGTGCGTCATTCTCGTATGTACGAGGGCTATCCACAAAGTACATTACGTTTTGGAATTAAAAATAAATAAAGTATTGGAATTTTTTTTATTATATACAGATGAAAGCCACACTTAAATACTACTTTTATACATAGTTGCCATTTAAATTAAGGCACTTATCGTAGCGATGGACGAGCTTGAAAATTCCTTCGTCGTAAAATTCGGCCGCCTGCGCCTTCAACCACGTGGAGACTGTCTTTTGGGACAGAAAAGGTCTGATTTTTGTGAATTTCCTGGAAAGAGGCACTACAATAAACTCTCAAAGGAATTGCCAAACTCTGCACAATCTCAGAAGAGCAATACAAAACAAGCGCATGGGAAAGTTGGGCTCAAAGATCTTGCTGATTCACGACAACGCCTGGGCCCACACGGCAAATGCCACTCGTGAAGTTCTCGAATCTTTTAAGTGGGAGTTGTTTCCTCATCCGCCGTACAGTCCCGACCTGGCACCGAGCGACTTCCACTTGTTCCCAGCAATGAAGAAGTGGTTGGCTATGCAGCGTTTTGATGTCGACGCACAGCTTCAAGAAGAGGTAACCACGTGGTTGAAGGCGCAGGCGGCCGAATTTTACAACGAAGGAGTTTCCAAGCTCGTCCATCGCTACGATAAGTGCCTTAATTTAAATGGCTACTATGTAGAAAAGTAGTATTTAAGTGTGGCTTTCATCTGTATATAACAAAAAAAATTTCCAATACGTTATTTATTTTTAATTTCAAAACGTGATGTACTTTGTGGATAGCCCTCGTATATTGGTTTCTGAACTGTACATTTTGACTGGTATTTTCGTTACATTCAGACTGTGGTTGATCCGTAAATTGTTTCATTGGTGCAGTGACAGACTGTACTGCGTCACTTATCAGCTGTTTGTTATTAATGATGTATTCCGCTACGGAGTCGTGCACAATTGTTGGTAAATTTTCACGTAAGCATCTATCAAAATTCTTTGTTCTCTACCCAATCATGAAATTCTTTATTAATATTTTGAAAATGAGCTGTGGCATCAGATTGTAATCTGTCACTTAGGTGTTGTTCAACATCGTCAAATTTATTCTGCACGTCCGTAATTCACTTTTCAAGGTTGTCATGTACTGACGGATATGTTTGAATTTGTTCAGTAAGAGCTTCACACGTGACATTAAGGTTTTTTACTTGTGTCTGTAAAAGTGCTACGTCATTTGCAGTCTTTTCTTGTATCGTATTAAGCTTGGAAAATTTCGTACTGAGTTCAGTCATCTGTTTGGTCAGTGTGGCGTCTATAAGTTCCATACGTTTACATAAAGTGCCATTACATGTCTTGATTGCTATGAGATCAGATTTAATTTCGTCATTTTGTGTCTTTAATTGTTCATTCTGTGTCTTTAACTGTTCATTTTGTGTCTTTAAGGTTGCCATATTTTCTGCGTTTTGTTTCATTAGCATTTGTAACATGTTGCCAATGTTTACTGTTTGCAAGGTCTCTGCCCCTGCCGCGTCATTAGACGTGACGTCATGCATTAACATGGGCTCTGACTGAGACTGAAATTTTTGTTGTGGACGGCCTATTGTCAAAATTTCCGTTAACACTTGCGTCAATATTTGATGAATCGTCACTACCGGTTGCTGTCGTAAAGTCATTTTCTAACATTTGTCTCTCGTCCGAGTCGGATTGCGTCTGAATAGTATGTCTTTGCTGTTCCATAATTGCGTATTGTTTTATAGTTCTGACCATGCCACACGTAAGATATGCTTCAAGAAAATAGAGGTTGACACTGGTTTTAAAATAAACTGCAGTTGAACATGAATCGCTCGTAGCAACAATGTCTGTTTGTTAATTTAAAAATGTAAACTGAATATCGGATTATTCTTAATGGCTGCTGGCCATGTTACAACGTATCGTACAGAAGTCGGCCATAATGTACACTCGTGTATTGGTATTGTTGCAGAAGTTATTGTTTAAGGAAAAGCACTGTGAATGAAATTTATCACTGAAAACTGCTACGCGCGAAAGAAATACTACAGAATCTACTGAAAAGATAATGCACTGACTGAATTATGCGCCTGGTCAAACCTGCCAATACAAAGATGCTGCGTCTTACCTTATTTTGCTGGAAGCTTCGTTGTGTCTTCCCGCAAAATTTTAGAATTGGAAAATATCTTCAGATTTTTGTTATTTCTCATATATTCAAGTCCAGGTTCAGAAAGTTGATTTTTCATATGAAACAAAGAGAACAATGCAACAAATGACAAAATAACAAGTCCGACACGCAGTCGCCAATATAAAATAAATAAGTAAAAAAATAAACTAAAATATTGTTTATTGCATATGTATGATAGTGAGTAGTTGTAATTAATATTTGCTTGTCTGGAACTTGGACGTTTAATTATTTGGCATCAGACGCTTGACAATGGCTTTTTCGTAAATGCAATGTTATTCGTAGTTGACCATGCAATAAGACTCAAATAATCGGACTTCGTATTTAAATCGTTTCCAAAGACTGCTGCGGTAGGTGCGGACTCAAAATATCAATATTAGAATAATTTTCCAGCCATGTCAATACGTCGTACAGAGGTGCCTGTCTACTAAACATAAAAAAGTTTACACAGTTAGTTAAATCAGATAGATTCAACGAATAAGCCTACAGTTAAATAATTCAACTTACTTTCATAAATATAGAATCTTTACAGGATCGAGTGCCTAGTGGGATTGCAACTCGCAGTGTTCTTATATAACATCAAATATGGCGGTGTGTCAGTTAATAAAATATACGTGCTTCCCGCACCAGTTATTGTACATGACCTACTTCTTCTTAATGAAACATAAGAGTGTCGTAATTTCATTTTGTTTTATCAGCGGCATAGAGCTGCAGTTCTGTGCCAAAGGCTTTATTTATTTGTCAGAGATTAATTATTTAATTAAGATTTCGCATTTGCGATGAAACTCACGCACGGCATGCAAATGTGCCTTTATATGTTGTTCGGGTTCCTAGAGCGTGTATTAAAAGCCTGAAGTACTGTATTGATAATGGCTAGTTACTAGCAAAATCTAGGTTTGCTTTAATAAACCCTGAAAGAAAGGAGAACTGACTACTGTTCTCCATCATTCTGAAGGATTACACTGCTTTCTACGTCGGCACTTCAAGTATTGTATACCCTCCACTTCTGTGCTGCCACCTTCAGTCTGTGAGTGGTTACTGCACGTTGACGACGAACATACACGGTTGTGATGTTAATGTGATTCTACCGTCTAGTACATAATGAATATTTTTGTATCACAACGTCGATTTGGTTGTAAGGTGCGATATTGGCTAACAGAATAGAACCATCCACAGTCGTTCCGTTATCAAGAGTGTGTTTACTTCAGATTCTGAGAGCATCAGTATCGTTCATACCATGATCGTTTATAATAACATGTTGCCTGCATGATAAGTGGCTAACAAGACTATGGACATTGCTCAAATACATCCCTTCCTATTCTTCAAACATAGCTTTTACACAGCCAAAAACTACAGTAAATCAGGGATGGAATCAGAAATTACAATGAGGTCCGAAGTTGAAAGAACGTTGCTGTTTCCAATAATTCATTAAATATTGCTTCTGCTAGAGTTAACGAATCGTGACTACTCTGATTTCCCAAGAGGATCCGCTCGTTTCACAGTTTGGGGATGGTGCTGCTATTGTAATTGCGGAGCCGTATTTGCCTAATCTGGTTTGTGCCATTTGTTTTGCTTAGTGTAAGATGGTTCAAATGGCTCTGAGCACTATGGGACTCAAATGCTGAGGTCATTAGTCCCCTAGAACTTAGAACTAGTTAAACCTAACTAACCTAAGGACATCACAAACATCCATGCACGAGGCAGGATTCGAACCTGTGACCGTAGCGGTCTTGCGGTTCCAGACTGCAGCGCCTTTAACCGCACGCCCACTTCGGCCGGCCGCTTAGTGTAAGATACACATAATTGCTTTTGAGAAAGATGTTTTCTCATTTTTCGTGTGCAGTATTATTGTAATGAATTTTAAGCGTACTCATAGACCTATGGTTTCTATTACCACTTCCTACCCATCTTGTGTAATAAAAGGCAGACATATTGTCACAGATTTGCTTATCATGAATTGTCATCTGGTCCCAATGATCTATCACGGATAGTATAAACTTGAAATGTCTTTGAAATCTGTATTTTTATGGATCATTCATCTGCACACTATGTCAATAAGCTGACCTTGTATCTGTATGTAATCTTAAGTCACTGATAAGCTACGTTACAACATTTTCGTTAGTCTGGCACGTCAGTAATAGATAGATTCTTTCTTTGTCAATATTTCATGATATATATACTTTCATATACTATTTTAGTGTACTGTAAAGAATATACATGGCGTTAAGTGACCTTTGGACACCGATTACCGAGTACACAGTACTTCAGCTAAGTCTGGCACGCCAACAGGAAATGTAATGCAATTGCACGTAGCTATCGATAGATGATAGATTACAATGTTTGAAAGTAAGTGCATCTTTGACAACATCGTAACAGCTGTTTTCGTTGTCACGCTGCAGGATATATATAATAAGAGAGGATGACTTCTGGGTTTATGTATGTGACATAGAAGAATGTGATGAAGTCATACTCTATTATTATTACATACATGCTGCAGCCTGACAACGAAAACAGCTGTTACGATGTTGTCAAAGATGTGATGAGCACGATATATAATACATGAAATAGCAAATGTAAGTAATGTTATTGCATTGTAAATCTGGTTACCTTAACGTAAGTTCAGCAAAGCTTTACTTATACGTGACGATCTATGCAGAATGTGACGCTCTTCTTCGTTAGTTTATTTCAGGTGCTTCATAATGGTCCACGGACGAGATTAGCTAATATCACGGTTTTAATAAAACACAATACAGCTTACAAGGGACAGTGTATTTTTTTATTCAGTAATGTTCCTGTCAGATTAATGAAAATCTTTGGGTAGTTTTCCGTCGGTTTTAGTTTTCTTCTGAGACAAACAGAACTTCAGCAGGCGTACTGTGGCAGATCTGTCTGTCATTAATTCCAGGCTATGATCACCTTGTCGGCGGTGCAGCTGTTACGGGATGTCTACGGTTCCCACTCGAGAAAATCTGCTGTGAGGAATGGCAATTTCTGAGAGTTAATTTCATACTGAGATGGATATTAATAAAATCTACTGTTGTACTAAAGTGGTGTGAAGTAAATGAAATTTGTAGCAGAATTGGAAAGCTACTTCAAATCAACATCCTGTATTAAACATAAGAATAATATTTAGATTTCTTTTGATTGTTTGATCTACACTCATTTTTGACAGATTAACAAATTTACCATCTTTATGACTGACAGGCAGCAGCAGACGTTGAACCAAACGTAGGTCTTAAAATTTACGGTGTGGAAAGACGATAAAGTTCTTGTAACAGACTGTATGTAGTGGTTGCCTAAATCAGAATAGTTTGTGTTTTTCTTTATTTTACAGTGGACAGTTGATACAAGATAATTTTGAGAGAATGTGTGCAAATTTAACTCTCGAGCTTATCAGGAGAAAAGCGATTCTTAAAATTATTATTTTCTTAACACAGATACAATCAAAAAACATGTCAAATTAACATAAGCTTCAGAGCAAATATTTCCAGAAAAAGACTGTAAAGATGTACAGGGCGTTTCACTAACTATAGCCACCAAGAATAACTTAGAAAGTAAAGAGGAGTTGAAAAGTTTGTGGGACAAAAGTTGCATTGGACAACGGGGGCCACAATATGACGTTGATCTTTTGTTGTTAGGTGGGGTCGCGTCAGAGATATGAAGATCAACTTTGTTTTTTTAGATGGGATGCTACAGTTTGATATTGATTTTCTGATAGCGGCAATCGACACAAATCCAATGATGTGTAATAGTAAGGTCTTTGAAGGTCAAAGAAGGTCACAAAAGTGGCATGAACGTCCGTTTACAGAAGGTGTTCGATGTGATGACCATTGGTATCAATGCAGTGCTACAATCTGCTTATCATGGATTGAATGGTATTCCTTATCACATCGGCACTTATCGATGCACGTGCTCTGACAATTCTCTCATGCATCTCTTCAGGTGTAGTTGGAACGTCTTTATAAATAATGTCTTTTACGAATCCCCACAAGAAAAAATCCAGATGCGTCAAGTCAGACGAACAATCCGGCCGCGACACATCTCCTCCGCGTCCAATACAATGATATGGGAATTATCTCTGCAACTCATTTCTAGCCATCAGCGAAAAATGTGCCGGACGCACATAGTGTTGATACCACATTTGTTCCTTGTTCCTAAAGGTATTTCTTCCAATAACAAACCTAATGTTTCTTGCAGAAATGTGGTGTGCTTCCCACCATTAAGATTTTCTTCGATGAAACAGGGGCCTACAATTCTGTCCTCCAGAATCCCACGCAATACATTAACCGACCACGGTTTGTGGTGTGCAACTTGGAGCGGCCAGCATGGATTTTCATTTGCCCAACAATGCATGCAACGCAAATTAACATTATCATGATTAGTCAATGTAGCGTCGCCAGTAAATAAATTCAAATTAATAAATCTGTCATCCCCCTGAATCTAAAGTTGAGCCCATAGGCAGAATTCAATGCGACGCTTACAATCTGTACCAGTTAATTCTTGATGGAGACTGATATCGTAAGGATCATATTTATGGCGAACAGCACTACTCTGGCTCATGCTAGATTCCCTTGCGATTTGACGTGAACTAACAGAAGGATCTCGAACCACAGTGGCAAGAGTAGCAGTTTACGTATCCTTGTTAGTAACTCCCCCTAAGAACCATAGACCTTGCCGTTGGTGGGGAGGCTTGCGTGCCTCAGCGATACAGATAGCCGTACCGTAGGTGCAACCACAACGGAGGGGTATCTGTTGAGAGGCCAGATAAACGTATGGTTCCTGAAGAGGTGCAGCAGCCTTTTCAGTAGTTGCAGGGGCAGCAGTCTGGATGATTGACTGATCTGGCTTTGTAACACTAACCAAAACGGCCTTGCTGTGCTGGTACTGCGAACGGCTGAAAGCAAGGGGAAACTACGGCCGTAATTTCTCCCGAGGGCGTGCAGCTTTACTGTATGGATAAATGATGATGGCGTCCTCTTGGGTAAAATATTCCGGAGGTAAAATAGTCCCCAATTCGGATCTCCGGGCGGGGACTACTCAGGAGGACGTCGTTATCAGGAGAAAGAAAACTGGCGTTCTACGGATCGGAGCGTGGAATGTCAGATCCCTTAATCGGGCAGGTAGGTTAGAAAATTTAAAAAGGGAAATGGATAGGTTAAAGTTGGATATAGTGGGAATTAGTGAAGTTCGGTGGCAGGAGGAACAAGACTTTTAGTCAGGTGAATACAGGGTTATAAATACAAAATCAAATAGGGGTAATGCAGGAGTAGGTTTAATAATGAATAAAACAATAGGAATGCGGGTAAGCTACTACAAACAGCACAGCGAACGCATTATTGTGGCCAAGATAGACACGAAGCCCACGCCTACGACAGTAGTACAGGTTTATATGCCAACTAGCTCTGCAGATGACGAAGAAATTGAAGAAATGTATGATGAAATAAAAGAAATTATTCAGATAGTGACGGGATACGAAAATTTAATAGTCATGGGTGACTTGAATTCGGTAGTAGGAAAAGGGAGAGAAGGAAAAGTAGTAGGTGAATATGGATTGTGGGTAAGAAATGAAAGAGGAAGCCGCCTGGTGGAATTTTGCACAGAGCATAACATAAACATAGCTAACACTTGGTTCAAGAATCATAAAAGAAGGTTGTATTCATGGAAGAATCCCGGAGATACTAAAAGGTATCAGATAGATTATATAATGGTAAGACAGAGATTTAGGAATCAGGTTTTAAATTGTAAGACATTTCCAGCGGCAGATGTAGAATCTGACCACAATCTGTTGGTTATGAACTGTAGATTAAAACTGAAGAAACTGCAAAAATGTGGGAATTTAAGGAGATGGGACCTGGATAAACTGACTAAACCAGAGGTTGTACAGAGTTTCAGGGAGAGTATAAGGGTACAATTGACAAGAATGGGGGAAAGAAATACAGTAGAAGAAGAATGGGTAGCTTTGAGGGATGAAGTAGTGAAGGCAGCAGAGGATCAAGTAGGTAAAAAGACGAGGGCTAATAGAAATCCTTGGGTGACAGAAGAAATATTGAATGTAAGTGATGAAAGGAGAAAATATAAAAATGCAGTAAATGAAGCAGGCAAGAAGGAATACAAACGTCTCAAAAATGAGATCAACAGGAAGTGCAAAATGGCTAAACAGGGATGGCTAGAGGACAAATGTAAGGATGTAGAGGCTTATCTCACTAGAGGAAAGATAGATACTGCCTACAGGAAAATTAGAGACCTGTGGAGGAAAGAGAACGACTAGTATGAATATCAAGAGCTCAGATGGAAACCCAGCTCTAAGCAAAGAAAGAAAAGCAGAAAGGTGGAAGGAGTATATAGAGGGTCTATACAAGGGCGATGTGCTTGAGGATAATATTATGGAAATGGGAGTGGATGTAGATGAAGATGAAATGGGAGATATGATACTGCGTGAAGAGTTTGACAGAGCACTGAAAGACCTGAGTGGAAACAAGGCCCCGGGAGTAGACAAGATTCCATTAAAACTACTGACAGCCTTGGGAGAGCCAGTCCTGACAAAACTCTACCATCTGGTGAGCAAAATGTATGAGACAGGTGAAATACCCTCAGACATCAAGAAGAATAGAATAATTCCAATCTCAAAGAAAACAGGCGTTGACAGATGTGAAAATTACCTAACTATCAGTTTAAGAAGTCACGGCTGCAAAATACTAACGCGAATTCTTTACAGACAAATGGTATAACTGATAGAAGCCGACCTTTGGGAAGATCAGTTTGGGTTCCGTAGAAATATGGGAACACGTGAGGCAATACTGACCCTACGACCTATTTTAGAAGCTAGATTAAGAAACGACAAACCTACGTTTCTAGCATTTGTAGATTTAGAGAAAGCTTTTGACAATGAAGACTGGAATACTCTCTTTCAAATTTTGAAGGTGGCAGGAGTAAAATACAGGGAGCGAAAGGCTATTTACAATTTGTACAGAAACCAGATGGCAGTTATAAGATTCGAGGGACATGAAAGGTAGGCAGTGGTTGGGAAGGGAGTGGGACGGGGTTGTAGCCACTCCCCGATGTTGTTCAATCTGTATATTGAGCAAGCATTAAGGGATACAAAAGAAAAATGCGGAGTAGGTATTAAAATCGATGGAGAAGAAATAAAAACTTTAAGGTTCGCCGATGACATTATAATTTTGTCAGAGACAGCAAAGGACTTGGAAGAGCAGTTGAATGGAATGGACAGTGTCTTAAAAGGAGGATATAAGGTGAACATCAACAAAAGCAAAAAGAGGATAATGGAATGTAGTCGAATTAAGTCGGGTGATGCTGAGGGAATTAGATTAGGAAATGAGACACTTAAAGTTGTAAAGGACTTTTGCTATCTGGGGAGCAAAATAACTGATGATGGTCGAAGTAGAGAGGATATAAGATGTCTACTGCGACCTACATCCTTCTGAATCTGTTTAGTGTATTCGTCTCTTGGTCTCCCTCTACGATTTTTACCCTCCACGCTGCCCTCCAGTACTAAATTGGTGATCCCTTGATGCCTCACAACATGTCCTACCAGCCGATCCCTTCTTCTAGTCAAGTTGTGCCACAAATTTCTCATCTCCCCAATCCTATTCAGTACCTCCTCATTAGTTATGTGATCTACCCATCTAATCTTCAGCATTCTTCTGTAGCACACATTTCGAAAGCTTCAATTCTCTTCTTGTCCAAACTAGTTATCATCCATGTTTCACTTGCATACATGGCTACGCTCCAAACAAATACTTTCAGAAACGACTTGCTGACACTTAAATCTATACTCGATGTTAACAAATTTCTCTTTTTCAGAAACACTTTCCTTCCCATTGCCAGTCTACATTTTATATCCTTTTTACTTCGACCAGCATCAGTTATTTTGCTCCCCAAATAGCAAAACTCCTTTACTACTTCAAGTGTCTCATTTCCTAATCACATTCCCTCAGCATCACCCGACTTTATTCGACTACATTCCATTATCCTCGTTTTTCTTTTGTTGATGTTCATCTTATATCCTCTTTTAAGACACTGTCCATTCCGTTCAACTGCTCTTCCAAGTCCTTTGCTGTCTCTGACAGAATAACAATGTCAATGGCGAACCTCAAAGTTTTTATTTCCTCTCCATGGATTTTAATACCTACTCCGAATTTTTCTTTTGTTTCCTTCACTGCTTGCGCAATATACAAATTGAATAACATCGGGGAGAGGCTACAACCCTGTCTCACTCCCTTCCCAACCACTGCTTCCCTTTCATGTCCCTCGACTCATATAACTGGCATCTGATTTCTGTACAAATTGTAAATAACCTTTCGCTCCCTGTATTATACCCCTGCCAACTTCAGAATTTGAAAGAGAGTATTCCAGTCAACATTGTCAAAAGCTTTCTCTAAGTCTACAAATGCTAGAAATGTTGGTTTGCCTTTCCTTAATCTAGCTTCTAAGATAAGTCGTAGGGTCAGTATTGCCTCACGTGTTCCAATATTTCTACGGAATCCAAACTGATCTTCCCCGAGGTCGGCTTCTACCAGTTTTTCCATTCGTCTGTAAAGAATTTGCGTTAGTATTTTGCAGCCGTGACTTATTAAACTGATAGTTCGGTAATTTTCACATCTGTCAGCAGCTGCTTTCTTTGGGATTGGAATTATTATATTGTTCTTGAAGTCTGAGGGTATTTCGCCTGTCTCATACATCTTGCTCACCAGATGGTAGAGTTTCGTCAGGACTGACTCTGCCAAGGCCGTCAGTAGTTCTAATGGAATGTTGTCTACTCCTGGGGCCTTGTTTCGACTCAGATCTTTCAACGTTTCTGAAGAAGAGAAATTGGTTAACATCGAGTATAGATTTAAGTGACCAGAAGCCGTTTCTGAAAGTATGTGTATGGAAGTGAAACATGGACGATAACTAGTTTGGACAAGAAGAGAGTAGAAGCTTTCGAAATGTGGTGCTACAGAAAATGCTGAAGATTATATGGGTAGAACACATAACTAACGACGAGGCCGGCCGCGGTGGTCTCGCGGTTCTAGGCGCTCAGTCCGGAACCGCGCGACTGCTACGGTCGCAGGTTCGAATCCTGCCTCGGGCATGGATGTGTGTGATGTCCTTAGGTTCGTTAGGATTAAGTAGTTCTAAGTTCTAGGGGACTGATGACCACAGATGTTAAGTCCCATAGTGCTCAGAGCCATTTGAACCAACTAACGAAGAGGTACTGAATAGGATTGGGGAGAAGAGGAGTTTGTGGCACAACTTGACTAGAAGACGGGATCGGTTGGTAGGACATGTTCTGAGGTATGAAGGGATAACAAATTTAGTATTGGAGGGCAGCGTGGAGGGTAAAAATCGTAGAGGGAGACCAAGAGATGAATACACTAAGCAGATTCAGAAGGATGTAGGTTGCAGTAGGTACTGGGAGATGAAGAAGCTTGCACAGGATAGAGTAGCGTGGAGAGCTGCATCAAACCAGTCTCAGGACTGAAGACCACAATAACAACAACATTTTAGTAACTGTCCTTTGCCAGATGTGATTTCGATGCGTTTAAGATCCAGTTGTTCTCAAATTATCATACATATATTTAAATGACCGACGTGTAGGGTGAGTACGTTGAGGATATCTTTCAGCTTACAAGCTCAGTGGATTTCGTTGTCATTCTCCGTAAATGAGAAGCATATCGACTTGTTCTTCGAAGGAATACATCATTCACATTCGCTTGATTCGACGATACTAGTCTTACCGTTCCTATTAGTGTTTTATTGTGAAACCGTCGAATGGTGTTAGAAGGATACGCCGTATTCGGCGAATATTTACTGTTTGCACGATATACGAGAGAGAATTGGTTCAAATGGCTCTGAGGACTATGAGATAAACTTAGATCTACTTAAGCCTACCTAACCTAAGGACATCACACACATCCATGCCCGAGGCAGGATTCGAACCTGCGACCGTAGCAGTCACGCCGTTCCGGACCGTAGCGCCTAGAACCGCTCGGCCACCCCGGCCGGCGAGAGAGAATTGTCGGAGCATGTGCTTCGATAAGAGCCTATGTGATAAGGAATACCACTCAATCCACGATAAGAAGATTGCAACATTGCATTGATACCAATGGTCACCCTTAGAACACCTTCTGTAAATTGACGTTCATGTCACCTTTTTGATATTCGTTGACCTTCAAAGTCCTTACTGTTACACATCATTGGATTCGTCTCGATAGCCGCTATCAGAAAATAAGCACAAACTATATCATCCCATCAAAAAAAAATTGACCATCATATCTCTGACGCGACCCCCCAAACAACAAAAAACCAACGTCAGATTTTGGCTCCCGTTGTCCCATGCAACATGTGTCTCACAAACTTTTCATCTACTATCATACTTTTGGAGTTATTCTAGGTGGCAATAGTTAGTGACTCACCCTGTGTATGAGTATATATTGGGTGATGCCATCCAAATAATTCAGTCACTTTTAGTGATAGGAGAAAATATTTCAAACAAAAGCTGCTTAACAGCATACTTCACAATATGGGCATCCCCAGCTGTAGGTATGCATTCTCTGCTTCTTTCGGCTTAGCCGCGTCCACTTTTCATTTGCCACTCACGCAAGCGCTCAGCGTCCTGTTTAGTACCATTGTCCATCTTTGTCTCTTTTCTTGGTTTTGCAACTTTATTGTTCTTTTTAGAGCTGACCTTCTTTTAGGGCCGTCCACTTCATTCCGCCTGTTCTACATTTTGATTTTCGTCACTACTTCGACGAATTTGTTATAGCCTGACTGGGAACAGTAAGACGCCCAATGTGCTCAACTTTTCATGCATATTCAAGTTTACTTTTGTCAGTTACGTATTTTGTACACCACTTCATACTCTTCTTCCTTGATTCTTGCCATCTCTAAAAAATTTAAATTTTTAATTCCTTCATATCTGTTCCTTTTTATTAAGTGTTTCTAAAGATGCAGCATTAATATTGTGAAACAGGTAGTACCCTTTAAGGATGATACAACAGCTAACTGCGGTCTGTTTTTCGAGAGTGAAAAGCTGCTTAGCTTGAAGAGGGACATAGTGTGGTGATCGTTATTTTTTCGGCAGGTGGACGGTGGAGAGGAGTTGAGAGTCAACTTGCTTATTTTAAATGAATTGTCATGTTGTTTATCTTTTAATAACACGTTTGAAGATGTGTCCAACGCATTAGATTCTTCAATAATTTTCTTATGTCAGATCATAGTGTGGACCTTTTACAAGTGCATTTGCAAATGGTTGCTAGAGACTAGGACGAATGTGGAATAAGAAATTTATTACGTCACGTAACAAGTTGCAACACTCGTTCAAAAGATGACCATTGATAGTGATACAAGCTGTAAAACGATTGGAGGTGGACAGTGTTGGACGATGAATATCATCAGAGGTGATAGCAGAACAAGCTCGTGTAATACGGCCTTCCATGTCTTCGCGGATGGTTAAAATTTTATTGTAAAAGTTTCTTTCAATTTATCCCGCAAGTAAAAGTCTAGAAGTGTGCATGATATTCTGTGTCGCAGGACCGAGCAATGCAGTCATCTTCAAATCTGTTACTCAGAACCTCTGTAATTCTCCGTGCAAAATGTGCAGACCATTCGTCCTGTTGGTACCACATAACTTTCGTATGTTCACTGGGATGCCTTCTAGCAATAGTGGCAGTACCTCTGTTCAGAAATCAAAATGTCTCGAACTATTTAAGTTCCCATCAATAAAACAGCAACCAATAGTTCAATTATTTAGAAGACCGCACAGCACATTGACTGACCAAGGCCTGTTTTTTTTTTTTTTTTTTTTTTTTTTGTTCACTTGTCCCAGCCACCTTGGGGTTTCAGACGACCAGTAGTGCATGTTGTTAAGATAAACATGCCCTGTTTTGTAAATTATGCTTGTTCTTTAAATAAGATTTTGGTCAAGAATACATCATCTGTTTGCAGCAGCCGTGCGGGATTAGCCGAGTGGTGTGAGGCGCTGCAGTCATGGACTGTGCGGCTGGTCCTGGCGGAGGTTCGAGTCCTCCCTCGGGCATGGGTGTGTGTGTTTGTCCTTAGGATAATTTAGGTTAAGTAATGTGTAAGCTTAGGGACTGATGACCTTAGCAGTTTAAGATTTCACACACATTTGAACATTTTTCATTCGTTTGCAGCATCCGTAGCCCCCATGAGGAGAATTGTAGTCTTCGTCGAAAGTCATCGCCTTGGAATTCCTGATGATGTGATATGTGACATGGTGAGATATGTTGGAATATGGTATTCACAGAACAATTGACTGGTTCCAATCTCGTGTTTGAGTTGTCTTATACTAACATGTGGACTGTGTGTTAGCAAGTCGCAATGGACTCAAGGAACACACAAACACACTATAAGCTAACTGCAACCTATCAACTATGCACGTTGAGTGACACAAACAAATGTCAGTGTGGAAACTTTTCAAAATACGATATCTCGTAAACCAATCGCACTAGAATCCTCCACCAAACGCCACTGGCATTTTAATTTACCATACTTTTAGTTTTTTGATGCCAATGGACTTTGTTCCATCTAGAAAAGTGTATGTCTGCACGAAAAATACACTTTCTAAGTATTACTACAATCTATTGATTGACTGTCAGTACGAGCCTCTCACTAAAAATCCAATTCATTCTGTGAAAACCACACATAAATAGCACTTTCCATGTCATAGGTATTTGTGGTGCAAGTTTTAGGTGATTCGCCCTATACGAAATTTCATAGTGAAATCGCTGGAAACATGGGACTGTTGTTTTTTGTGGAACTCTGAAACACAGCTGTTACTCCCGCAGATTGCAAAACCACATTTATTTACTACGATGGTGTTGTTTCAAAGTGTTACACAACTTCCAAATGTTCGTCGCAAGGGATAAATGTTGCTTCAGTCCAGTCACCTGTTCAGCTTGTGGAACCAATGGTTTGTCACCGCTGATATAAATGCTTCTTTTGCTGACGTTATTGGCTAACACGTTGTCGCCCCAACTAGCCCTGCTGTGAGATCAACTATAAACTCCCTCAAACGTCTCTCTTTGCTGAAGATTATACTGTCATTAACTACAGCCACGTCGCGGAAGCGTCACACAATGCGGTACCACCACTCCACTTTCATTGTCTCTGTGTGGTCATATGGTCATTCATACACGTCACTGTTCAGGTCAACAGCACGTAGATTCCATATTTCCCTTGCCGAGGAGACAACTACATCTTTACTTACCAGTACTTACAAGTAATTACCTTAATTAACAGGAATCTGATTTGTGTAAATGACTTCTTGCACACAGAAAGTATATTAAAAACAAATTGACACTTACCATCAGCAAAAACTGAAATTCCGTGCATTGTTAAACACCAACAAGAATAATTTTACAGACTGCGGAGAACAGAAGAAGAATGAGCTACAGTGGTAATTTCTAACCCAGGGAAGGTGAGAACTATGTGCAACTACACAAAGTTTTGGAGGAGGCGGCTAGAGGTCATTTGGAACCACTAAATGACATGGCTCCACTATCGTAACACTCGTGGGTTAGGTAGTCACCAAACAGTGTGGTTTTACAAAGTAATCAGTTGTAAACAGAGTGTAAATGAAGATCGTCGGTTTTAGCGATTGGAGGATGACACACTGTATCAATGGCTGCAGGGATTCGACCTCGGCATTTGGGAAAATTGGTGACAGTAGAATTCCGTCCCTGATGAGAATGCTGATTAATTCAACTTGTTAATTTTCTCGAGCGTCGCAGTTGTACCTGTAAGACCACGCGTAATTACTGGGCTTGAAAATTTTTGCGGGAGATGGACATCGTGTAGGTAGCAGACTAACTGAATGGGTCAATTGGACTCTTGTCACATTCACATCCAGGAAACAGCAACTGATCCTTAATTTCTTGCGATACCTAAACATCTCATGAGTCAGACAGACTTTTTGGTTAATGTTATCTTTAGTTCACTAGTGCTAGTATACTGCACTTGGTATGGGTACGATATATTGAACGAAAATTCGTTACTGCATCATTCAGTGTTATGAAACCTTTGCTGGAATCACTTTGTGTTGTCAGCACTTTGTAAAATCAGACGAAAGTCATACAACTGGCAAATGGGTGTCGACCTACTTGAGGACTTGTAACTGGTGTGGTTAACGACATTTATTTGGCCACCATTGTTAGGATGTTATAATTAATGAACAGACTGCGTTAGTCATCAAGCTAGTCACGCCGTGCTTACAACCTGTTGGCTATTATTGGTGCAATAGATTTCATGAATCAAGTACATTAATTTGCAGGCTAGATGAATCTGCTGATAAGAAAAGTGATAAATATGTGTGTAATCCGACTGTACGAAATCAGTGATGAGCCATCTAAGTTCAATTCAGGATTACACATGAAGGTTGTAAAGATACCGCTGTAAACCTGTAAATATTTTTTGCTATTCTTCTCTCATTATTTAACTGCCGTGTAATAAATGCTACTTTGTATATATATGATTTTGCGTTTTATTCTCTGACTATCAGATACTGAACTGCTATTTTTGAAATGTCACTTGTGTATCAAACTTATATCATTATGGAAAAAGCTTAAAAAGTTATGATTATGTTAATATTCTTCGAGAGAGATAGAGAGAGAGAGGTTTCAGTCTCTATCGATAAGTGACTGAATCGTTTACAATATGAGAACAGAAATACAGAGACATCGATGTTGGTAAGAGAGGGAATGGTATACGTGACGCAGCAATTGCATAGGGTATTTTCGATGCATAGCGTGGACTATAAATTAAAAGTCTATGTACATCAAAGTGCTTCTTAACTAGTGTATCAGGAAACAGTATGACGGCTACGGCATAGCAGTAGTGGAAGGAAAGATGTACCAAGAGGACGGTTTTTGACGCTTAGCATCTTCTGTGAAACAAAAATTGTAAACCAATTTAAGTGCTTCTCGTCATGAATTAAAATCTCATAAAATGATATGAAAGCTACTATGAAGGAACAGTAGAGTGAAATGGTTACCAAGGGCAGTGAGGATAGCAGATAGTACGTTCCCTGTGCGAAGTACGTTTGTTCATTTCACCAACCACTGTTATCTCAACCATAAAGGGGACTGTAAATAAAAAACGTTCCGTTGCATCGTGGTGCAAGTTAAAGTCCCGCGAGTTCTATTTGTGTTGCTGTATCTAATAAAGCAACACCGTTGGAGTACGTTTGCCAACGTGGGAAGACGACAAGGCATTTCTGATAGCTACATGTTTTCCATCGGACAATGACTGTTAGGAAACTTTACTCTCCTTATTTGATTGAGAAAGGGAATACTGAAATAACGAATGCATCATTTATTCACTGAGTTACCTGAGAGTTCCAATCGATATTACCTGCCCCGCATGACTTTGTTGCCAGATCTCTTCCATCACTTTTAGTGATTTCAAAAACTTTACAGATACTGAATCTATTATTTTTGGTCAATGTTTTTCAAGGTAAGCGAGCGCATTTCTTTTGGCAATTTTCACTATTTTGACATTTATATGTATTGAACATTGCTTAAATTTAAGCGGGACACGTAATTTTTTTAACATGTTTACTGAGCGTAAATGTATATTTACAGTGTTTCTGAGTGTTCTTTCTTTGTCCGTCTCTACAAAATACATGCAGATGAATGTGGTGTTTTGTGCAGTATGTTAGGAAAATACCCTTGTAAGTAAAATATTCATGCCATATGAGTCCCTCCACTAAGACAACTAGCTTCAGCCAATTAGGAAAGTGCAGGATGATTTTCTTTGGTGAAGTCTGTACCCCGAGAGGGAATTTCAAACTTGACACATACATGTTGACTGTATAGTTTGTTCACATAAAAAAAGTAGCCATATCTTGGTATTCCAAAGTCAGCGCTGTAGAACTCTCTTGTCGTCTTTGCGAATACCACTAATAATTTCATTTGTGCAACATTTCGCGAATTCTGGGAACAGTTCAATTTTTTTTACAATTCCCATTTTTTCATTTAGCCAAGATTGCTTACGTGGGATCTTATTCTAGCAGTAATTCGTCAGTTTTCCTCTCCAATTTAAAATTATCTGCAGATTAAAATTAAATTTAAAATATCATTTTCTTATTATTAAAAGCGTTACATCAGGACAATCGTTCCTGGTAGAAATAATAACTCCAAGTGGTTACCTCATAGACATCTTAAATAATAACTTGCAGGGTTACCTTTAATGTCTCCCATATCTGAACGTTCCTTTCGTGTTGCCAGATTGCCAGATATGGTCCAGTACTTCATTTATTGTAAAACTGTGTATCTTTCCCTCTGGACAACACAGTCATTTGATTGAGTCTCTTGGACCTGTGTTTACAGTGAGCTACTGCAATATGCTAGCAGCTATATTGTCCAATGAAGTGATACTGTTGACCTAAAAATCTTTCGATGCCTCTGTCCCGGGGCGAATAGATGCGGACACATTACGTAGTATGTATTCAGTTATACAGACAGATATTAATAACGCTTCATTCAATTCTGCATCTCCGATAATTGTACTTGAAGCTCTATGTGAAACTGATTTAAACGAAGACTTATTTTAAATTATATTACTAGTCAATTTTGTCTTTTTGTACTCCTCTATATCCGTCCAAAATCGATAGCCAACGCATAGCAGGATTTAAGTACTATCTGAAGATTATAAATATGAAATACTGAACAAATAAACTATAATGATTGAAATATGGGACGTCGCAGGTAAACTGTTACAAGTTCATACAACATTTAATACGCGTCATTGTGTCCTGTCATTTTTTTAAGATGAGTATTGGATTTCTGGAAGCTCAGTCGAATGTGAATAACACATTGGTCAAACAAATTTCGGTATACCAGCGGACAGTTGTGTATTACGCATGAAATGAAGCTGCTAATTAGCTTCCATGTAGTATAGCAACAGGAGATTCGTTATAGCGCCCCCAGCGACGACTTCCCGTTCTGGCATACATCCACCGTTGCGAGGTATGCAGCCGCCCGTCTGACACTCCAGTTTCTTCCGCTGACTGACTGTATGTGAACGATATAAGAAGTTGGAAGATGCAGGGCGCCTTTCTGTTTCGTGGTTAAATGGATTGCTAGTCCACTCTGTTGCGATAATTTCTCGGAAAAGCCGTCGACCTACGGTTGCATTAGACAGCCATCTTCGTCTAGAAGGATTAAGTCACTAACGACTCGTGCTCTTACTACTGCGCTTGTCAGCTTCAGAGCCAGTATGAACGATTTTTCTGGAAGTTCTAAACACAGAGGTGTCACCAACATCAGCCAAATGACTTTTTTCAAATATTGTTATCGCTCAAAATTGTAATGGACTTAAATGGAGAGAATAACATTTTTTTATCAGTGGAAAGTTACGGGGTCAACGTTCCAAAAAAAGACGAGTTAATGATAATAAAGAAACGATCAAATGTTTTCCGGGACTGTTACACTAGTATATAAAAAAGATAATCCTCAACAGACACTTTATTAAGTATTATTCAAAAGAAACTGGTTTTTGGGAAATAGAACTTCACAATGAGTGCAATATCTGCCGTATTACTATATTTAAAAATTGACATAGTGCACTTAGCATGATACACATTGGGTGTCATTAATGAAGTGCGTAATCACTTAAAAAACCATTTCATTGAGACCATAGAAGTGATATATAAAACGGTATAATAAATAAAATAATAAATGTGATTCGATGTACCAGATAAGGGAAATGGGAAAGCGTATACCACAGAACGAATTTTTAACCATTTCATTGAGACCATAGAAGTGATATATAAAACGGTATAATAAATAAAATAATAAATGTGATTCGATGTACCAGATAAGGGAAATGGGAAAGCGTATACCACAGAACGAATTTTTAACCATTTCATTGAGACCATAGAAGTGATATATAAAACGGTATAATAAATAAAATAATAAATGTGATTCGATGTACCAGATAAGGGAAATGGGAAAGCGTATACCACAGAACGAATTTTTACCGCCACATTAATCATGCCTCTTTGGGGCTGCAACTAAGGAAACTTTCATACTTTTGCTGTAGCTTCCACGCGTAACAACACAGAATAATTACAAATATTCCAAGAGAACTGGAACTGTATTAAAATTAGTAAGCGTTCCCACATCCTGGGGATTTCCCAGAATAACTTTACCCAGTTACCTTTTTCACTGTAGCGTTTGGATCATTACAGGTTTTCTTATCGATTATAAAAATCTTGAAACGTCTGTATGGTGTCTGAAACTAACAGTTCAGATAATAAAATGAAATTAACCAAATAACCATTCAGATAATACAGTGAAATTAACCAAATAACCAGTGACAAAGTTCAGTAGTGACCACGTGGAATAAGAACTTCCTGGAAGGTTCTCCGAGGATTGGCACTAACAAGTCTAAGCAGCAGAATACACACAAGAAGCAGTGCTGTACCTACATGCAGACAGCATTGCAAGATGGTCTAAGCTTCTAGAAAAAAATTAGAACATAACAACTCTTTCCAGTGAGAAAGCTCTTACAGGCTTGACAATATCTTATGCCAGACATTAAAATCCTGTCCCACACGTATAGCCATTGTATTTAGTCACGTATGCAAGACATATCACATACTGAAATGTGCTATTATCAGATATCTGTACAAGAAAAGTAGTAAAAGAGAAACGAATCTTAATTCCAAACCGGTCTCTCCACAGAACGAGCAGTTTTTTGATTCACGAATCAGATTAGATGACAAGGGATAAAATAGGGAAATATTGTCAACTTGTATTTTCTACGATTTTCACAAAAGCTTTTAATTGTGGTTTTTACAGTATTCTCCTTTATAAAGTCAGATATTATGGTAACTAGCTCTCGTAGTCTATTAACAAAAGAACGCAGAATGTTACGTTTGGAAACCCATTGAGTGTACACAAAGAAACAACATCTTCTGAATGGGATATAATCACTTCAGGTATACTACAAGCCCCATATTGGGAACACTTTTGTCCTCATATACAAATGTTCTGTCATCGTATGACCAAGAAGCTAAAATATTTCTCATTGCTCTCGATGCAAATGTTACAATGAAACATGACGAAGGTACTTCAACACATGAAAACGTAAATAAAATTTTCTTGAAAATTATCCGCTGGATCTCTGTAATGGATTTCCATTTAACTTAGGTATACACAAAACAGACAGTTCTGTGCTCTGCAAAGCCTGACTATAGCATGAATATCACTCTGTAAATGAAAGAGAAGAATCTAACAGCTAAGGGTTTTATATTTATAAGGAACGGAATTGAACTTACATGGTTAAAGTAATCTTCAACATATAAGGTCTTCAACATTTGCATTACGGGTAATACCAGCCTTTGCAGACGTAAATATCAAAACATAGACGTGTCTTTCCCATTTTAATTACCTAATGTCTTATGGATTGATATCCTGGGACTAATACTCACCGAGAAAGAACGTGTTCCACAGTAGCATGTAATAACGGTAACATTGGTGTCCACTTGAGATCGTCTTACAGGTAAATCTGATATAAGTCTCAAATTACGGATATTCCCTTATGAAGTTTGTTGTAAACAATCGATCTCATCTGGAAAGAAGCAATCGTCTAGGGGCAGCTTTTATGACTAGCAATGAAAAAGTGTTGGGTCCAGTTTTCGAACCCAGCCACTGCTCAATCTTTGAACAAACATTATCAGCTATGGTGGCCAAAGACTTTCGGCGTAAGAGGGCACTCACTTGCCCTTAGGGTGGAAATTAGCCTTAAAAGACGAAAGAATCAATGACGATCAACGGAATGAGGCAATGGAAGCAATGGAAAGCACTGTCTTAAAAGTATACAATGCATATCCTCAGATACGTGGCCTGTGATTGAAAAAATGTCATGTGGTCTTTACACTGGAAAAAGATTGCGGATTAGTCTCCCATTTGGATCTCTAGGAGAGAGTTGCCAAGATGAAGGTAATAATGAGAAAAAGATAGAATATCCAACGACGGGATAACATTCTACGAGTCGGAGCATGTAGGATCGGAAGGGTTTTAGGATTCGTTACGAATAGGAAAGTAGGCCAGGGAGAGAGAGCTACTGTGAAAACTACAGTGATAGGGCTATTCTCATCAGGTTCGGCAACAAACCAACGCCGACAACGGTAGTTCAAGTGTACATACCAACGCCACAAGCTGAAGATGAAGAACTAGAGAAAATATGTGAGCGTATTGGACTGGTAATTCAGTATTTAAAGGGAAATGAAAATCTAATAATCGTGGGGAAATGGAATGCCATTGTATAAAATGAATGGAAACGAAAGAGTGACGGGAGAGTACAGTATGTGCTTGGTAGTAGGAAAGAGATGGCAATGGTGAATACTCTGTTCGAGAATCACAAGGGGAGGAGGTGTACGATAAAACACTCAGAGATCAGAAAGATTCCAGTTGGATTATATCATGATGAGACAGAGGTTCCGAAGTTAGGCGTAAGGCGTACACGGGGGCTGATACCCATATCACAATTTAGTAATGATGAAGAGTAGACACAAGTTTAAGAGAGTAATCTCTAGGAATCAATGTGGAAGGAAACGGGAAACTGAAGTACTGAGGAATGATGGCACACGATTGATGTTCACTAAGGAAATCGATACTGCGATATGGAATACCAGTAGGCATTTCGTTTGAAGAGAATGGACATCTCTAAAAATAGCGATCATAGATGTTGGAGAGAAAACCATAGGTACGAGGAAGCAACTGGGAAGAAACGTTGGGTAACAGCAGAAACACTTTAACTGATCGACGATAGAAGGAAGTACAAAAACGTCCAGGCAAAGACAGGAGTAAAGTAGTATAAATCTATTGTGAACGAAATAAATAGGAAGTGCGGGGTAGCAAGAAAGATGTGACAAAACAGAAAAAGATAAAAAACCTCCAGTGAAAGTAAAAACAAGGGCCATAACATTAAGAGTGCAATGGGAATTCCACTGTTAAACACAGAGGAGAGAGCGGATAAATGGAAAGAGTACGCTGACGACTTCAGTGTGGGTGAGGGCTTGGGACGTGTCTGATGACGAGATAGGAGAACTTGGAGACCATTTGGACGATATAGAGGATCCAGTATTGATCAGAGTTGGTCTGGAAATCTTGAGATCAAATAAGACAGAAGGAACGGATAGCATTCCATCGCAACTTCTCAGATCACTGGGACAAGTGGTGACCAAATGAATATTAAAGCAGGTGTATAGAATCTGTGAGCTGGAAACGCACAATCAAACTTTCGAAGGAATACTGTCCGCACAATTCAGAAGATAGCAAGGGCGGTTAAGTGGGAGAACTATCGCACAATCAGCTTACCAGCCCATGCACTAGAGAGGCAGTTCTGACGCTCCGCTTGATAATGGATGCTAGAAGGAAGAAAAAAACGAGACCGCTGTTAGGTTTTGTAGACCTAGAAAAAGCGTTCGACAGTGTAAAATGGTGCAAGATGTTCGAAATCGTGAGAAAAGTACGAGTAAGTTATAGGGAAAGACGATTCATATACAATATACACAAGAACCAAGAGGGAACAATAAAATTTGAAGACCAAGAACCAAGTGCTAGGATTAAAAAGGTTGTGCAGTCTTTCTACCCTGATGTTCAATAAATACGTCGGAAAAGAAATGACGAAAATAAAAGAATGGTTCAGAGGTGGGTGTTACGTGGTCGGTTTCCCAAACCAGAAATAACCAGACAAAGCAAATCGGAATAATAGATGAAATCTGAGAGTGGAATGAGGAACAGAGAACTTAGGACGCCTCTGAAGTCATATGATACCACTAGCAAGGTGACGCACTGGAAAACAAATTGTTTGACACAATGTAAAAAAACCGCTAGGATTGGGTAACATAAATAATTTAGAAGTGGGATAGAGAAACACGGCTGCGCTAAAGAGGCCCATCTTCATTGTCCACAGACAGAGAGCGAGACACAGTTTCTCAACACCAAGTGTTAGATTGTTTGTGATGCGTCGACGATCAAAGGAGAGACTAGGATTTTCCTTTTGCGGGCAAGTGCTCTACCGACTGAGCTACCCAAGCACTAATGATAAGACCTCACAGATCTACTTCCAGCAGTACCTCGTCTCCCACCTCCAAAACTTCACAGAAGCTCTCCTGCGAAACTTGCAAGACTATCATTCCTGAAAGATAGGATATTGGTGGAAGAAAGGATATTGTGGAGATACGATCTAGCCACAGCTTGGGGGATGTTTCCGGAATGAGTTTTCATCCTGCAACTAGGTTTACGCTGATATGAAAATTACTGGCAGATTAGAACTGTGTGCAAATTTCGCAGGAAAGCTTCTGCGAAGTTAGGTAGGAGAAGAGGTAGTGGCGAAAATAAAGCTATGACGACGGTTTGCGTGTCGTGCTTGGGTAACTTGGTGGTACGCTATAGCATTGATCAGGGGCATCGCTATCAATTACTATATCCGGGACGGCATCGTCTATCCGGCGGATTTCTGGATACGTCTCCAACTAGAGCACCACACCTTACGCTGACGTCGACACTAATGCGCCAATTTCGCGAACTATTTACAGAGTATTTTCGCCAACCTGCCCAGGAAGTAGAATATCGACGAAATGTCAACCAAGACAGGATGACTCCCCCCAACACACCCTCCAACGATAGAACGGACGGTGTTATGACGGCGAGACAACGTGGAACATAGCGCAGCAAGTCTTCCCAGTGTCCTTAACTTCCTTTTTTCTCTTAATCCTGTAACCAATTTTCCTTACACGAGTTTATTCACAAAAAATAAAAAAAATTAAAAAAAACATTGATAGAGCATTTGCACGCGGAAGGCAAAGGTCCCGAGTTCGAGTCTCGGGCCGGCAAACAAATGTAATCTACGACTAAGTTTCACGTCACGGCGCATTCTGCTGCAGGGTGACAATTTCATTCTGTTCGAACAAATTTCGGGCTTGCAGCCGGTCGTCGTTTAGTACCTCGCACGATATTTCAACTGGGCACCTGCCAGTCATCCTCAGGTGAGCCGTCGCAGTCTGGCGAAAACTTTTTATTTTCTTTTTCCTTTATTGATTGTCGATTCCCCCGAAGGGGGCGGGCTGGCAGCAGCCTAGTACGCCGCTCTTCAGCCTACAGAATTTTAAAACGTAAGAAGAAGATAATAAACAATAAAAGCAGGCGATAAAACGGTGACTTAAATTGTAAAAACGGCGGAAAATTGTAGAAAGTTAAAACAAAACAAAGGGTTGGCGATGCTAATAAAATACACAGGAAGCAGACAGGTAAAATAATAGACAGACAGTTAAAAACACAGCGACAGTCTGGTTTCTGTTCGGAAAAGACGCACAATACTTATCACTCACTGGAAACACTGCACTAAAAAGTCGGCACAAAGATGACACACCACAGTCAAGGGCAGATGGGGGGGGGGGAGGGACCTGGACAGATAAGGGAAAAAAGGGGGAGGAGAGGAAAAACAAAGTGGTGGGGGGAGGGGGAACCGACAGAGGTACAGGACTCATATGGGGGCAGGGTAGACATGAGAGGGAATGGGGAAAGGCAGAGGAGGGGAACGCAAAAGGACTCGGGGGAGAGAAGGGAGGCAGAGAGAAGGTAGGTGGGGAAGAAAAGGATGGAAGGGGGGAGACGGAGCCCAGGAAAAGGACAGAGGAAGGGAGGGGGAGGTGAGGATCAGAGTTGATAGGTGGGGTAAAGGGAGGGGGAGAGGGCATCATCTGAGAGGGGGAGTCAACGGAAGCCACCTTGAGTAAGGAGATGAAGGGTGTAGAGATGGAGGGTAGGGGGGACATTACACAGAAGGCATGGCAGAGGGCAGGGGTTGGAGAGGAGAGGAGCAACCAGTGGATGAGGGGAACCAAGGCAGTGGGAGGTGTAGAGGATGCCGATATGTTTGAGGAACAGGAGAAGATGGGGGAAAGGAATCAGGTCATAGAGGATCCATGTGGGGGATGGGAGGTGTATACAGAAGTCGAGGTGGAGTGCATGATGGTTGAGGATCTGGAGGGACTTATAGAATTTTGGGGGGGGGGCAGATATCCAGGTGGGACTGTCATAACAGAGGATGGGACAGATTAAGGATTTGTAGGTGTGGAGGATGGTAGAGGAGTTCAACCACCACATCCGGCCAGAGAGGAGTTTGAGTAGTCAGAGGCAGTTGTGGGCTTTGGATTGGATAGAGCAGAGAAGAGGGATCCAGGTGAGGTGACAATCTATGATGATTGCCTGTGTCTTGGAAGGATTGACTTTCAGTAGCCACTGGTTACACCATGCAGCAAAAAGTTCATGGTGATTCTGGAGAAGGTGTTGGGACAATTGAAGGGTAGGAGTGAGGGCAAGGCAGGCGGTGTCATCGGCATACTGCAGGAGGTGTACCGGAGGGGTTGGGTGGTTGGGGCATATCTGCCATGTACAGGAGGTAGAGGAGAGGGGAGAGGACAGAGGCATGGGGCACACCCACAAAGGGATAGAAGGTGTGGGAATCGTCGTTATGGATGGTAACATAGGAGAGGCAGTGTGAGAGGAAGGAGGCAATCAGACGGACATAATTGACAGGAAGGGCGTAGGTCTGGAGTTTAAATAGGAGACCGGGAAGCCAGACATGATCTTAGGCCTTTTTGAGGTTGAGGGAGACAAAAATGGTGGAGTGACAGGAGTTAAGCTGGAGGGAGAGGAGATGACTGAGGCATAGGAGATGGTCATTGGCAGAGAAGGAAGCCACATTGGGTGTTGGGGATGAGGTGGTGTCAGTGGAGGTGGTGATTGATGCACCGGGTAAGGATGGATTCCAGGAGCTTGCTGAACACTGAGGTGAGACATATACGGCGATAGGAAGAGACATCAGATGGAGGCTTGTTGAGTTTGGAGAACATCAGGATATGGGAGGTTTTCCACAGGTTGGGGTAGAAGCCAGTGGCAAGAATTACGTTGTAGAGGGTGGCAAGGACTGCAAGGAATGAGGGAGGGCAGTGTACTGGAAGCTAGGAGCAAGGGGAGGAATAGAGGTATCCGTACGGTCGATGAGGTCAGGGCAGAGGAAATAATAAAATTGGGGATCATCTGGGATGAAAAAAACATCAGATAGGTGAGAGGCAAAGTGGTTGGCCTTACTGAGGTTGTCAGGAAAGGGACGGTCATCAAGGAGGAGAGGGTACTGGGGAGTGGGGCGGTTCCCAGTAAGGTGGTGGAAAGAAGACCAATATTTGGAAGAGTTTATTGGGAGCGTGGTGTTGAGTTGTGTACATGTCTGTCGCCAATCGCGGTGTTTATTCGCAGTAAGCATGTTGTCGTTGTAATTACTGGTGGTGGGTGAGTGTGTCCCAGTCCCACGTGCGGAGAAGAGAGCGGTAGAGGCGACGGGATTCACGAAGGAGAAGGACAGCCTGTCGGGGCAGGGCTGGGCAGTGAGGGTGGATGGCTGTGGTAGGGATGTGGGTGGCGACGGCGTCAGACTAGGTCTGGTGCAGGAAGGCAGCAATGCAGGAGATGTCATCAAGAGATTGGAGGGTAAGGACGTGGCCTTCGACCTGGGTGTGAATGGAGTCCCGGTAGGCATCCCAGTTGGCACGGGAGTAATCGCGGACAAGTTCAGGAGGGATGTCAGGGCGAGGAGCAGGGCAGGGATGGCGACCATTAGAGATAGTGAGGAGAATGGGAACATCTGCAATGATGGGCCCAAGGGCGTCGTGAGAGCCGAGGATCATGTCGGGAGTGGTGTTGGATTTGGGTCAGGTGTCCTGCGGGAGGGGATTCAGGTCTCCGTTGAGGGTGGTGATAAACTGATGCCACTGCTGGAGGTCTGCAGAAGCACAGCTGTGGATACTGCGGTCAGTGGCAATCAAGTAGGTGGAGCAGGTGCGGTGAATGTGGGCCAGGATATCGTATGGGATGGGGTTTGAGGGCGACATAAATGGTGGCACAAGTGACGGTAAGGGTGGCCAAAACGTCCTCCGCTCCGCAATATATAGCGCCCCATAACTATTCCGCCCATGTGTCGAAACTTGATAGATTGACCACACTGCCCGCCGGAAGTGCCCTCCCTGATGGAATAGCGAAACTCAGTCGCCCTCTGCGTTGCTGTTTGCCGCGGCCGTCGGCGTACTCTGTCGTCTTCGATTTGAGTAAATTGTGGAGATGCTGGGATTCCATGCACTGTCCATATGGTAGCCGCTGTCACGATTCAACAGATTTTCCACGAGACGTATTTCTATGGATTCTTTAATAATGGAGTCCCAGAAAGATGTTCTGTGGTCAAAATCATTGTTTTCTCATACTCCATTCAATGGCCAGTAGAAATATGATGTTCAGCACTGCAAAAGGCTGGTGTAACGTTGATGTTCAGTGCAGCGTTCTTTCACCGTGCGTGTAGTTTGACCTATATAAGCCATACCACATTGGCATGGTATGTTGTAAATTCCGGCCTTTCGTAGTAGCAGATTGTCCTTTACTGACCCCAAAAGGTCTGCAATCTTTGATGGTGGGCGGGAACCACTTGTATCTGAAATTTTCGGAGGATTCTTGCTATTTTAAACGAAATGTTGCCAAAGAAAGGAAGAAAAGCTAAAGATTGTTCCGGCATGTTCTCCTCTTTATACACTTCCTTTTTCTCAGTTTTAATTTTCCCCGTGATCTTTTAAGTTGCCTATATACCCCTACATCCAATGGTTGCAGAATGTGAGTAGTGTAAGAAGGAAATGTCAGAAGAAAGATCAGGTTGTTCTTGGCCAGATCAATGACTCCTCTGAAATATGGGATCCACGGGAATCCATTACTAAAATTATAGGTCTAGCAGGAGTTACACATTGTATGAAGTGATTGAACCATTCCAAAAATATTCTCCATTTATCCACCCTTTTGGTGATAGTTTCACAATGGTGCCAGGAATTACGTCTTTCAGAAGATCTTCTGACATTCAAACACTCTTAAATATCACCATAGGTGGTATCCAGTGACCACTAGCATTGACACAGGAAAGCAATGTGTGATTTTCACCTCGATCAGCAAACGTTCAGCTATATACATACTTTTTGCCAATTTCTGTAACGATCTTGGATGCTTTCACCATATATGAGAGCCCTGTCTCATCGCAATTCCATACTAGATCTGGAAGATCTTGAACTCTTAGATCTGTGACAAATGCTTCTAATTTTTGACAAAAGTCAGTAATTATTGACCTGTTTCCCACTGAAGACCTATAAGCAGCTATATTTTCAAGCACTCTTAAGGTAAGCCCATAACGTGTTTTAAAATCTTTCCACCACCAGTCCCCTGCAGCTTGTTCTTCTTCATTGAAGGGAAGTTTCCTACCAGTTGTTGTAGCTAGCTTATACGCCAGTTTTCGAATCTGAATTACAGTCAATTCGAATCCTAATTCCTGCATGGAAAGTATGTAACTGCATGTTCTTTGTACCATTTGTACAGGTAAAGCAAACGGTTTCCCTAATTTATGTAGCCCTACACATTCACCTTCAGTCCTGCGAAGAAGGTCTTTCAGGATAGACCATGGCACTTCACATTGCTTTGAAGCCTTGTAAATTCAGTACTTCTCCTCTTTTACCAACCTTGCTGCTGTAATAATATTTTGGTTGGCATATCTGCGATATTTTGGAGGCATCTAACATGCAGAAGAAAAAAAACTGGTTATGTTCGTGATAGCTTGGTTAATTCGTGATACGTACATTTGATATATTATCAGGTTTAAAATGAAGTGCTCTGTCTATACCATGGGCATGCTACTACAAATAGTTAAATATCCGCTTTTAAATACGTTCATTAGCCAGTATTTGCGAAGCCAGTCTAGGGCGGGCAAGATGGCAGTTAAAATGCTAACATTTTTACTGGCGCAGCTACGTCTATTACGTCTAAACTAACGAACACAAAAACACAAAACTTAATCAGAAAAATTTATTTATATCACATAAACAACTGTGCAAAATCACAAAATGTAACCTTGTTAATATGAGGAGTAATCAGCACTTTGAAAACACGTGGGATTCTGGAGCGCTAAAGCCGAAGACAACTACCACCAACGGAAGAAAACAACTCACTGTGCTGCCAAGGCTGCTGGTAGCACGGCGTGAAATGCCGGTGCAGGTAGGAGACACGTGCTGCTCATCAGTGGGTCGACGACTGCACTTCTAGCGTGGTTGATAAATCCCTGAAGACGAATCGACAAAGTATCACGAAATAAGCAATGACACGAACTTACCAGGGTTTACCCTATATGAATTTATTCACATGAGTACTAAAAGAAATCCGCTAATCTTCGATCACGCCACAAATCTGAAGGCTGTAAATTCAACTAAATACTTAGGGACTACGATCACAAATAAACTACATAGAAACGGTCAGATAGATAATATTGCGATTCATTGGCAGAACACTTAGAAGGTGCAACAGGTCTACTGAAGAGACTGCTTACACCACGCTTGTCCGCCCTATTCTGAAGTATTGCTGTGCGGTGTGGGATCTGAATCAGGTGGGACTGACGTATGATATCGAAAAAGTAGAAAGAAGGGCAGCTCGGTTTGTATTATCGCGAAATAGGCGGGATAGTGCCACGAACATGATACGTGAATTGTAGTGGCAACGGGAGTGGCGACGGGATCTTCTCGTGAAATTTCAATCACCAGTTTTCTCCTCCGACTGCAAAAACATTCTGATGGCACCCATCTACATAGGGAGAAATGATCACGATGTTGTTGTTGTGGTCTTCAGTCCTGAGACTGGTTTGATGCAGCTCTCCATGCTACTCTATCCTGTGCAAGCTTCTTCATCTCCCAGTACCTACTGCAACCTACATCCTTCTGAATCAGCTTGGTGTATTCATCTCCTGATCTTCCTCTACGATTTTTACGCTCCACGCTGCCCTCCAATACTAAATTGGTGATCCCTTGATACCTCAGAACATGTCCTACCACCGATCCCTTCTTCTAGTCAAGTTGTGCTACAAACTTCTCTTCTCCCCAATCACATTCAATACCTCCTCATTAGTTATGTGATCTACCCATCTAATCTTCAGCATTCTTCTGTAGCACCACATTTCTAAAGCTTCTATTCTCTTCTAAACTATTTATCGTCCATGTTTCAATTCCATACATGGCTACACCTACATACAAATACTTTCAGAAACGACTTCCAGTCACTCAATGTTAACAAATTTCTCTTCTTCAGAAACGCTTTCCCTGCCATTGCCAGTCTACATTTTATATCCTCCCTACTTCGACCATCACCAGTTATTTTGCTCCCCAAATCGCAAAACTTCTTTACTACTTTAAGTGTCTCATATCCTAATGTAATCCCTCAGCATCACCCGACTTAATTAGACTACATTCCATTATCCTCGTTTTTCTTTTGTTGATGTTCATCTTATATCCTCCTTTCAAGACACTATCCATTCCTTTCAACTGCTCTTCCAATTACAATGTCATCGCCGAACCTCAAAGCTTTTATTTCTTCTCCATGGATTTTAATACCTACTCCGAATTTTTCTGTTGTTTCCTTCACTGCTTGCTCAATATACAGATTCAATAACATCGAGGAGAGGCTACAACCCTGTCTCACTCCCTTCCAAATCACTGCTTCACTTTCATGTCCCTCGACTCTTATAACTGCCATCTGGTTTCTGTACAAATTGTAAACAGCCTTTCGCTCCCTGTATTTTACTCCTGCCACCTTCAGAATTTGAAAGAGAGTATTCCAGTCAACATTGTCAATAGTTTTCTCTAAGTCTACAAATGCTAGAAACAAAGGTTTGCTTTTCCTTAATATAGCTTCTAAGATAAGTCGTAGGTCAGTATTGCCTCACGTGTTCCAATCTTTCTACGGAATCCAAACTGGTCTTCCCCGAGGACGGTTTCTACTAGTTTTTCCATTCGTCTGTAAAGAATTCGCGTTAGTATTCTGCAGCCGTGATTTATTAAACTAAGAGTTCGGTAATTTTCACCTCTGTCAACACATGCTTTCTTTGTGATAGGAATTATTATATTCTTCTTGAAGTCTGAGGGTATTTCGCCTGTTTCATACATCTTGCTCACCAGATGGTAGAGTTTTGTCAGGACTGGTTCTACCAAGGCTGTCAGTAGTTCTAATGGAATGTGGTCAACTCCCGGGGCCTTGTTTCGACCTAGGTCTTTCAGTGCTCTGTCAAACTCTTCACGCAGTATCACATCTCCCATTTCATCTTCCATTTCCATAATACTGTCCTCAAGTACGTCGCCCTTTTGTGGACCGTCTATATACTCCTTCCATCTTTCTGCTTTCCCTTCTTTGCTTAGAACTGGGTTTCCATCTGAGCTCTTGATATTCATACAAGTGGTTCTGTTTTTTCCAAACGTCTCTTTAATTCTCCTGTAGGCAGTTTCTATCTTACCCCTAGTGAGATAAGCCTCGACATCCTTACATTTGTCCTCTAGCCATCCCTGCTTAGCCATTTTGCACTTCCTGTCGATCTCATTTTTGAGACGTTTGTATTCCTTTTTGCCTGCTTCATTTATTGCATTTTTATATTTTCTCCTTTCATCAATTAAATTCAATATTTCTTCTGTTACCCAAGGATTTCTACTAGCCCTCGTCTTTTTACCTACTTGATCCTCTGCTGCCTTCACTACTTCATCCCTCAAAGCTACCCATTCTTCTTCTACTGTATTTCTTTCCCCCATTCCTGTCAATTGTTCCCTTATGCTCTCCCTGAAACTCTGTACAACCTCTGGTTTAGTCAGTTTATCCAGGCCCCATCTCCTTAAATTTCCACCTTTTTGCAGTTTCTTCAGTTTTAATCTACAGTTCATAACTAATAGATTGTGATCAGAGTCCACATCTGCCCCTGGAAATGTCATACAATTTAAAACCTGGTTCCTAAATCTCTGTCTTACCATTATATAATCTATCTGAAACCTTCTAGTATCTCCAGGCTTCTTCCATGTATACAACACTAACCAAAACGGCCTTACTGTGCTGGTACTACGAACGGCTGAAGGCAACGGGAAACTACATCCGTAATTTTCCCCGAGGGCATGCAGCTTTACTGTATGGTTAAATGATGAATGGCGTCGTCTTGGGTAAAATATTCCAGAGGTAAAATGGTCCCCCATTTGGATCTCTGGGCGAGGACTGCTTAAGAGGACGTCGTTATTAAGAGAAAGAAAACTTGCGTTCTACGGATCGGAGCGTGGAATGTCAGATCCCTAAATCGGGCAGGTAGGTTAGAAAATTTAAAAAGGGAAATGGATAGGTTAAAGTTAGATATAGTGGGAATTAGTGAAGTTTGGTGGCAGGAGGATCAACACTTTTGGTCAGGCGAAAACAGGGTTATAAAAACAAAATCAAATAGGGGTAATGCAGGAGTAAGTTTAATAACGAATAAACAAAGTAGGAGTGCGGGTAAGCTACTACAACAGCATAATGTACGCATTATTGTGGCCAAGCTATACACGAAGCCCACGCCTACGACAGTAGTACAAGTTTATATGCCAACTAGCTCTGCAGATGACGAAGAAATTGAAGAAATGTATGATGAAATAAAAGAAATTTTTCAGATAGTGAAGAGAGGCGAAAATTTAATAGTCATGGGTGACTGGAATTCGGTAGTAGGAAAAGGGAGAGAAGGAAACGTAGTAGGTGAATATGGATTGGGGGTAAGAAATGAAAGAGGAAGCCGCCTGGTAGAATTTTGCTCAGAGCACAACTAAATCATCATCACGATAAAATTAGAGAAATCAGGACCACACAGAAAAATTTAAAACTCGTTTTTCCCTCGCACCATTCGGGAGTGGAACGGTAGAGAGGCAGCTTGAATGAAGGTGGTTCATTGAATCCTCTGCCAGGTAATTTATTGTGAATAGTAGAGTAATCACGTAGATGTAGATGTAGAAGTGCTGTGTAATACATAACAGCTATTATGATTGTGTTATTAATTTTTTCGGTACAGATTATTATGCCAAGTACAATTCTATATATTTTGAAAATTAGTCATGTAACGTATGGATGGTAAAGTCATACTTCGTCGGCCACGCATCACCTTGAAACAAAAGATCTTTTACCATGGAACAGGGGATATTTGCGAATTAATATCTTAATAGCTATAGCTGTCTTCACAATGTAAATCTGTGTCGGTTTCCAGTAGCTTAGATTTTAAAATACTATATATTTAACTTGTAGGTTGCTTTTGATAATACTTCTACTTAATTAGATTTTACTAACAAATTATTGGTTTGTAGTAGAGTAATACGAAACGTACAGAGGGCAAAATAAAGCACTGGCAACATTATCTCGATTGCAACGCATTTATGTTTCAATAGAATATTTGTTCTTTGTTACACGCACTTTGGAACACATTTCCATTTTTGGAAAAACCTTCTTTCTCCCGAGCAATTTTTATAATTTCAGAAAAAGCCTGTAGCGCATGAAGTTTGAATGGCATTATTTAAACTTGAAATGAAAAAAGTACACAGAGTTGATAAAGATCACGGAATTGCCATATGCTCTTCTACATATGGCAATAGTATCGCGTACACTAAGGTATGAAAGGGCACGCATTCTCGGAGATGTCATTTGTGCTCAGATGATTCATGTGAAAAGGTTTCCGACTTGATTATGGCCACACGATGGGAAACAACACACTTTGAACGTCGACTTGTACTTGGATGTTAGGGTTCGTGTTTGGCGCAGACCTCATGTTGCCTGGATCGAATGTAGACGATGGTAGCCACAACGGTGTGGGATGTGTTTACATGGAGTGGACTGGCCCAACTGAACGGATAATTGACTGGAAATAGTTATGTTTGGCTACTTGGAGCCCATCTGCAGCCATTAATGGTCTTCATGTTCCCAAACAACGGTGGAATTTCTAGGGAGGACAACCCTCTCTCTCTCTCTCTCCTCTCTCTCTCTCCCCACCCACCGAAACACACAAATAGCAATTACAGAATCACACTCTTTTGTGAAACACAATTAGTTCCCAAGATGATACGATTTTTTATTGCAATCGATCTTAATTTTGTTAACTACTAAAATTTCATATACATGGGAAAATAGTGAAAGATATTTACAACTGAACATCTCAATACTTGCTGTGACAAATTAAGAAGAGTAATGAGTAGTGTAAGTGCCATGTCACTGGGCCAAAATGGTTCGCAATTGGTTTTAAGAACATTTGCCCACCCATCGAATATTTGTGGGGCATAATCGAGAAGTCAGTTCGTGCTCAAAATTCTGCACCAGCAACACTTCTGCAATTATGGACGGCTGTAGGGGCAGCATGAGTTTGTACATTTTCAGTTATCAATCAGAATGTAAAAATCAAAAGCTCAATACCAGTATAAAAGACAATCATTCGAGTGGTAGGCATTTGCTATAGTTTTCGATAAGAAAGTGTAACATACTTGTAAAGAAATTCAATCGCCAGTTTCACGGTTATTTTTATTTTGCTTTACCGGTTTCGAAAGATAGATCTGTCATCTTCAGAAGCTTCATATTGGTTTAGCGGATGTCAATATCTTCTTCACAGTAGCGTAATGCCATGAAATATCCAAAAATGCGCATATTGTATATGATAATTACAATCACAGTCTCATAATTTACAATATATGTATCACATTTATGTTCCTTGCTGTTGTCTATTCTTGTAGCCCCTTTTGGAACGCAGATCCTCAAGACACTCTTGCATAATAAGTTGTTGTTCTACCCACACGATTTGCATCAGTTGCGTCAGCAACACCCACAGCCCCCCCCCCCCCCCCCCCCCCCCGTTCAGTTTCTTCTCGAGAAGAAGTCGTTCTCCCCTCAGATTTGCTTTTCCAGGTAAAAGCTCAGGTGTTTTGTAGAGCTCGATAACATTTACAAATGAAAGTAATAACCTGTCCCTCTTACTAGAACTCCAACAAGTGTTGCTTATGGTAAAGAAAGCATGTACACTATATTTTTAATGAAACGATGAAGTCCGAAGTTTTACTCAATTACCTGTATAATTTAATACAACTCTCGCGTAAGCCAAAATTACAATATAATTTGATTTTATAGGTTATGCAACATGGAGCAGATGCGTTATTGTTCAGTACTCCAACATATAGATTTTAAGAATACTTTTATCAATTTCAAGGTGATACACATAAACAGCAAACATATATTGTGTGAAAGATCGTTCGCTGTTTGTATTAATATTACATATGTCCTGTCCCGTCCGCCCCCGGTAGCTGAGTGGTCAGCGCGACAGAATGTCAATCCTAACGGCCCGGGTTCGATTCCCGGCTGGGTCGGAGATTTTCTCCGCTCAGGGATTAGGTCTTGTGTAGTCTTTGTCATAATCATTTCATCTCCATCGACGCGCAAGTCGCCAAAGTGGCGTCAAATCGAAAGACTTGCACTCGGCGAACGGTCTACCCGACGGGAGGTTCCAGCCACACGACATTTTTTTACGTCCTGTCCTGAATATTTCATTAGTCATTCTCAATTATACTGCCTTTTAAATGACAGTTTTTCAGTGCTTTAAGATACGATTTTGCAAACCTGAAAATTAAACATGCCACACTTTACGAAAAATGTTGTGTGCTTACCTATTTTCTCTCGGTATCGCCGAAAAGCGAAAAGCATAGGGTTGTCGACCAGAAGATAGTGTGTGTGTGTGGGGGGGGGGGGGGGAGATCAACTAGCAGTCACTGGAATACTGCACCGTATAACAAACATTTAGTTGCTTTCAACTGTTTGATGAAACAATGACGTGAAAAATAAGACATGAGTAAGATTATTGACTTCCTGAAGCTTTGTCATTAAACTCCATGAAGTTACTCCGCACACAAGAAACTTTCTTTTGTGTCTTCCGTGTCAGCAAAATAAATAAGAAAGGAATTTAAAGTCGAGGATGGTAAAATTTGATGACAATTAAAGAATGCAGAATGTGCAGTTAGTAAAATTATTCATTTATATGTTGACTCGTAGGCTCTCTCTATGACTTACTATGTGAATGATGTAATCTGAAATCATTTATTATAATTACAATAAATGGAAACTGATCATTAGTTTAAGACTTTCAGCGCTTGGTGTAATGTATAGTCCCCTTAGTCATATTTTTTTCGTTGTTTGTGGCAGAAAATGAGAACATAGACCGTCACAGCCTGCAGGACCATGTGGAACCTGCGAAATTTCTGCGGTACTCGATGTTGTGTGCGGTCTAGATTTATGTTAAATGTGAAGAGAATACGTACGTGTCTAATATCTGTCGACATGTATCAGCGTATTTCCGCGGAGTTGTAAGTCACAGTCGTAATTTTTCACGTCAGCCAATGAGATCCTGATCAAGAGGCCGATAAAAACTTTGAAAACTCGAGATTTAACTCACAAGGGGACCTTAAGAACTTCCAGTCACAAATTTGATTAATATTGGCAGGCTGTGTGGGGCACGACTTCAATATACGTAAAGAACAAGACGCAACTCTCAACTGGTTTCGAGAAATTGGAGTTCGAACATGTTACGCGTACTTACATAATTCGTACGGTCGCTAGTAATTAGGGATTTCGCAGCCAAGCGACTAAGCGCTTAGTTTCATAAACGCCAGGTCTGTGGATCGAATTTCTCTTCCGATTACATTTTTTCTTGTTTCATTTCCATGTAATGATAACAACAGATGTCCGAGCATCGCTTACGAATGTAACCCAAGTTTGTTTTCACAATAAACACATTATAAAAGCCATACACATGCAAAGATTCGACATGTCGCAATAATTATAGTTTCCCATGTTTCTATGATGAGTATCATCCTAATTCGTACAATCAGCATTATGCTTGCCACACATTTCGAAAAAATAATGTAAAGAAAATGACTATACTAATTTGATTGAAAGTTCTTGTGTATCCTTGTACTTGTGTATCCGTTTTTTTCCAATCTCACTACGAAAATTTATTTCTCCTTTTTTCCGGACAAAGATGATGAAAATAATATATGAAATCAATAATGACAGTTTTCACAGTCGTAATGATTACTTGGAAATGGAAAAAAATAAATGCAGGCTGCGATTTTGATCCAAGGACCTCGCTGTCCCGATAACAAACGATTAACACATTCGGCTGCGTTCTTCTAGAGTACTGGCGACCAAGCGGAATATATGTAGAAATACGAGTAAAATTTTGAAACTCGATTATCTCGAAACTCCGCGAACGTTGCATCTTCTTGTTTACGTACACTAACAAAAAAGAATTACAACACCAAAAGCTCATTAATATAGGGTAATTAAATATCGGGAATACATTTGTCTAGCTAACATATTCAAGTTACTGATATTGCAAGCTCACAGGTTAACGTAAACGCAAGGCAAATATTAGCAAACGTGAAATAGTAATACGTTGTAATCGGTGTAACCGCCAGAATGTTGAATGAAAGCATGCAAACGTGCATGCATTGTGTTGTACAGGTGCTGGATGTCAGTTTTTGTCTCGGAGTTCCATGCCTGTTGCACCTGGTCGGTCAATAGAGTGATGCTTATGACTGCTTAAAAATGACGCTGGTGTTGTCCTCCGATGATATCCCATAAGTGCTTCACTGCAGACAGATCTGGTGATCGAGCAAGCCAAAGCAACGTGCCATCAGGAGATCGAAAAAAATTGCGAAATGAC
Organism: Schistocerca piceifrons; assembly: GCF_021461385.2. Lineage (NCBI taxonomy): Eukaryota > Metazoa > Arthropoda > Insecta > Orthoptera > Acrididae > Schistocerca > Schistocerca piceifrons. Next base: position 622,983,919 of record NC_060140.1, read on the forward strand.
TTAGAAAAGATGTCTGTATGGTACGAAAATTGTCAATAGACCCCAAATGCTGAAAAGTGTGAGGTCATCCTCAAGCATGCTAAAAGGAATCCGATCAACTTCGGTTACGCGATAAATCAATTAAATGTAAAGGCCGTAAATACCTAGGAATTACAACTACGAAGAAATTCAATTGGAAAGAACACAGAGAAAATGTTTTGGGGAAGGCGAACCAAAGACTGCATTTTATTGGCGGAACATTCAGAAGATGCAACGGATCTACTAAAGAGATTGCCTACACTACGCTTGTCCGTCCTCTTTTGGAGTACTGGTACGCGGCGTGAGATCCTTACCAGATAGGGTTAACGGAGTACATTAACAAAGTCCAAAGACGGGCAGCACGTATTGTTTTACGGAGGAATAGGAGAAAGAGTATCACGGACATGACACAGTATATAGGACAGACATATTTTTTTTTTAAAAAAAGGTGTTTATCGTTGTGGCGTGATCTTTTCACGAATTTAATTTACCAGCTTTTTGCTGCGAATGTGAAAATATTTTTTTCGACCCCAACCTCCATTGAGAGAAACAAGGTAAATCAGAGCTCGCACGGAAAGATATAGCGTTCCTTTTTTTCGGGCGCTGTTCATGAGTGGAATAATATAGAATTATTGTGAAGGTGGTTCGAGGAATCCTCTGCCAGGCACCTAAGTGTGATTAACAGACCATCGATGTAGATGTAGTTGTAGACACTCAATAGAGCATGTTGGTTTACAATCGTGATACGAGGGCGAGAATTATCCTATTGGAAAACGCAACCTGATATGCTGTTTTTGAATGACAGCACAACAGGCTGTATCACCAGGTCGTCGTGCAACTTTGCAGTCAGGGTGTGCGGGATAACCACGAGAGTGCTCCTGCTGCCATACAAAATCGGACCGCAGACCATAACTCTATAAGGTACAGCTGCAGTGTGCCTAGCGTGCAGACAAGTTGGGGCAGCTCCTCAACTTGCCTGCTTCTAACCTACACACAACCATAACTGGCTGTTTAGGTTTTTATGTTGGTAACCCCACGCAGCGCTCTGTATGAAAATCGCTGACTGTGCTGTGTGCAGTCTGTGACTGGTTGGACTCATTGTTGGGATTTTCGCTTGTGTAGTGTTGGGCAGTTGGAGTTGAGGAGCCAGCTGGGGTGGATGTTGGGATAGAGATGGCAGAGTTTTGAGAGCGGACGATCTGGACGTGTGTCTGTCAGAAAAAGGAAATTTGTAAGACTGGATGTCATGAACTGGTACATATATTATGACTTTTGATCACTGTTAAGGTAAATACATTGTTTGTTCTCTATCAAAATCTTTCATTTGCTAACTGTGCCCATCAGTAGTTAGTGCCTTCTGTAGTTAGAATCTTTCATTTAGCTGGAAGTATTGGCGCTCGCTGTATTGCAGTAGTTCGAGTAATGAAGATTTTTGTGAGGTATAAGTTATTGTTAGTCGGGGCCATTCTTTTGTAGTGATTATTGAAAGTCAAATTGCGTAGGGCTAATAAAAAAGTGTGTCAGTTTAGTGATGAGCAGAATAAGTAAAGAGAAATCTGTTAGAGTACGTTGAGTTTTGCTCAGCTGTTTGAAAATCAAATGACGTAAGCACAGTCTTTTAAACATTTTTCTATGGGGACGTTACAAACTGTCTCCGACGCAGAACCAGCTTTCATCAACAACACAACAGACCTCCACCCTGTCCTCCAATGAGCTCTCGCTTGACTCCATTGAAGTCGAAAATGGTAACGCCTAGGCTCACGCTGCAGGTCGTCTAGCTATCAGCTGTCCTCGAAGTAACCAATTTGTAACAGTTCGTTGTGACACGGTGGTGCCAACTGCTGCTCAGATTGCTGCTGCAAATGCAGTACTATGTGATAGGAGCCATACGCCGAACACGACGGCCTTTCCTCTCGGTATTGCCATGTGCCCGTCCGGAGGCCGGTCTTCTTGCAATCATAAATTCTCGTGATCACCGCTGCCAGCAGTCATGTACGGTGACTAAATTCCTGCTAAGTTTTTCTGCAGTGTCGCAGAAGGGACATCCAGCTTCTCGTAGCGCTATTACACGACCTCGTTCAAACTCAGCGGAGTGCTGATAACGTCGTTTTTGTCGCCTTAAGGACATTCTTGACTCACATCAACTCACCAGCTCTAATTCCAAACCTAACTAACGCTCACGACCGTTTTAGCGTGTATTTAAAGCAAAATAGCTACTAGTCTCACTGATATGCGACTGGCGTGAAATTGTAATAGACTTCATCTTTCAGATGTTGAAACATGCCTACGAGCTTTCGTTTACATCGGACAACTACTTCTTGTTGTCGCCATCTTTTCCGTCAGTGTAGCTGCATCATATTCATTGGATTACAATAACAGAACGTTATTAGAAAGTTTCAAGTGTTGTAAATTGCATGTTCAGTGATTTTTATTAGTCAATCTTGAGCGGAAATGTGAAATTTTGAGCTCGTAGTATATCCTGAACTACATATATTTATTTCAGATTCTAGTGTCTGACAATAAGTACAGTTTATATGAATACGGAAACGTACAGAAATAAGTACCTTTATAACAAAATTTATTATACCATTTTTCGTAAGCTAACTTTTCATGAAGATTCATCTATGACAACAACAAAAATTCTCAGAGAAGCTACATAATGAATTAAATTTAAAACTATTTTATGTTAATCTTACTTTATGAAAAATTAGTAGGTTTTAGAAAGGCAGTGACCTAAGGAAAGAAAACACAAAGCAGTATAACTCTGAAAGATTACCTCGCCTGTTTCAAACGTAGGTAAAAAACGGAAAATTCGTTATCTTCAATCATGATATGATTTAGTACTTTATGCATGTTACAGCTTGATATTAGTGGAGCCTCTTTTTCAGACTGTCTTTAGGATACATATGTATGTAAGCAGGACATTTCTTTGTGGAGATCGTGATTGTTCAGGACGTTAGAACGAATAGGGTCATCAACAGCAGACTGGTGCTCACGAAGAAAGTTTTGTTCAACATAAGAGCTGTAATGTTGCCAAAAACTGACTTGCGGTTCTGAAATAAGTTCGTGAAATTGTTCATTTTTAGCTCATTAACGTACAACAGTAACCCAGGTAAGATGAAAGTAATAACTAAGTAGTCTGATAGAGATCGAAGTGAAGAGGTACTTGAAATCATGATAGAAGAAATTTTGTTTACGAGCAGTCCATATCAGAAAATGAGGCATATTAACAGGACACGTGCCAAAGCATTCGAGAATCAAACTTCCTGGCAGATTAAAACTATGTGCCGGACCGAGACTCGAACTCGGGACCTGTGCCTGTCGCAGGCAAGGCTCTACCGACTGAGCTATCCAAGCGCGGCTCACGCCCCATCCTCACAGCTTTAAATCCGCCAGTACCTCGTCTCCTACCTTGCAGCTGCTCGCGAATGGCAAAGGTCCCGAGTTCGAGTTTCGGTCCGGCACACAGTTATAATCTGCCAGGAAGTTTCATATCAGCGCACACTTCGCTGCAGAGCGAAAATTTCATTCTGCATTCGAGAATCGTTACAAATTCTACTGGAACACGTAGAATGACTGCTGTAACTTGTAACAAATGTAACTGTAACAAATGTCGAATGTATTAAGTAAGATGGTAGGCAAATTCACAAGATATTACGAAACAAACAAACACTAAATTAATAATAAGGTAGTGGCACGTTACTTTCTAATTTTCTTACATACTTAATAAACATAGCACTGGTGGAAAAACTAAACTAAAAGCCTGCAACACATCAAAATACAAAACCTTGTGTTTTGACACTTTGAATAAGCCGGTCTCTCTGCCATTTCTTCACGTGGTACTCGCATGGTATTTCGACGGCGTGACTCGCTGTCTTCTTCAACGAAGGGAGAACGACGCGAACAGTCGGCGGAAGACGCGTTTATTCAACACGCAACGTGTCACAGGGAAGGACTGAAGAATTACACGTTCACATTTTCTTGGGACTTCAATGATTAGACTCAAATAGTGTGCCGTAGTCAACCGCTTAGAGACGTCGTGCGGAGCACATCAGAGGAAACACGAGGTGCCCCACGACGCTACTGGTGACCGCCGGAGACGCCGACCCGGAAGCCCGTGCCCGCCGTCTTCTGCTGAGTCCAGCGGTCGAACTTGTCGACGAAGGCGGCGGGCATCTCCTGGCGCCACGCCCCCGCCTTGCCGCGCCGCATGAACCGCAGCGCCGGGTCGCCGCCGTCTGCTCCGCCCGCCGCCGCCGCCGCCGCCGCCGCCGTCGCCGCGACAGGCGACTCAGTAGGGGGGCCCTCCTCGTGGTTCACAGCTGCATTTTCGCGCATCTTGGAGAAGCTCAGGTGCTCGCACAGTGCCGACACCTGCTCATCTGACAGCTGCCGGCCCATGAAGTCCGCTGTGCGTCTCACGACCGCACTCAAATCCTATGGGCACAACAACACATTCCACTAGTAAGACAAGCATTTGCAGCCGTAATCTAGGAGCAGTGTTTGAGATAATGTCTTTACGTTTCAGTTCGGTCTTTCGCTCTAAACTATCACAAAGAATGCACTGGCCAAACACAGAGTGCGTAATGACAGCAACATTTTTCTGATATTTTCGAAAAGATATTTTCGCATTTTCACTGCATATAATATGCTTATTTCACTATCTGGATTTCCGCCTTAGGCCGTTTTGAAGTATTACACTGGAATACATGAAAAATAAACAGCACTAACAGCAAAATTCAACCAAATAATTCTATGAAATAAAGCAAATGGAATTAAGGTAAACTGCCTGACTTTTGCTGACGATTTTGCAATACTTTCTGAAAATCTGGCACGCGCAGTTGTTCTACTCAAGTTTCTGGAACAAATAAAAAATAGCACTGATCTCAAAATTTCAACTGAAAGGAAAAGTTCATGAGAAACATACAAAAATGCGCCAAACTTCACAGAAACACAAACAGGTAACACAGGGAGAGTATGTAAATTTTAGTATCTTGGAGAAACTATAAAACATAAGCGACTGGAAAATTAGCAGTGGATGTAAGAGTTAAGAAAACGTATATAGCATATTGTTTCACAAGGAATATTTACAACAAGAAACGCATGCCTAGAAAAAAAACTAAAATTCTTTACCAGTCTACTGTCACCAGAATGTTTATACGGATTTGAACGCTTAACAATGAACTGTAAGCTGGACAGAACACTCGTACTTGAAAGACGGACTGTTACAAAAGTAATGCGTGCAACACAAAGTACAGATGGCAAGAAAATGAGAAGTGATGAGATCTGCAGAAATATAGGGCAAACATCAGAAGTAGTGGTTAAAAGAAGGTTGAACTTTTTTTGGGCACCTCTACTAAATTAATGAGAACAAGCGCACGACCAAAATTTGGAAATTTGTGTTAAGGACTTATGGGATTAAACTGCTGAGGTCATCGGTCCCTAAGCCTTCACACTACTGATCTAACTTAAACTAACTTACTCTTTGGACAATATGGACAACACACACCCATGCCCGAGGTAGGACTCTAACCTCCGACGGGGGAAGCCGCACGGACCGTGACAAGGCGCCCTAGACAGCGCGGCTACCACGTACGGCCGAAACAAATAATCCTGTATTTATGGAAGAAGAAACCGACGACTGCATGGAATACAGAAGTAAGTAAAGAAATAGAAAGGAACAATTGCACAGAATCGTGATTGACAGGCAGAAATCTGAAATCTGGAACAACATTTACATCTACATCTACATTTACATCTACATGGTTACTCTGCAATTCGCAACTAAAATGCCTCGCAGAGGGTTCATCGAACCATTTTCATACTACTTCTCTACCATTCCACTCTCGAACGGCGCGTGGGGAAAAGGAACACCTAAATCGTTCCCTTTGAGATCTGATTTCTCTTATTTTAGTATGATGATCATTTTTCCGTACGTAGTTGGGTGTCAACAAAATATTTTCGCATTCCGAAGAGAAAGTTGGCGATTGAAATTTCGTAAATCTCGCCGCAAAGGAAACCGCCTTTGTTTCAGTAACTGCCACCCCGACTCGTGTATCATATCAGTGACACTCCCACCCCTATTGCTCGATAACACGAAACGAGCTGCCCTTCATTGCACTTTTTCGATGTCCTCCGTCAATCCTACCTGGTAAGCATCCCGTACCGTACAGCAATATTCCAGCAGAGGACGGACAATGTAATGTAGGCTGTCTCTTTAGTGGGTTTGTCGCATCTTCTGAGTGTTCTGCCAACAAAGCGCAGTCTTTATTCGCCTTCCTCACAGTATTATCTATCTGGTATTTCCAATTTACGTTGCTCGTAATTGTATTTCCTAGGTATTTAGTCGAATTGACAGCACTTAGATTTCTTTTAGTACCCATGTGGATGACCACGCACTCCTCTTCGTTTAGTGTAAATTGCCACTTTTCGCAACATGCAGAAATTCTCTCTAGATCATTTTGTAATTGGAATTGATAGTTTGATGATTTTACTAGACGGTAAATTATAGCGTCATCTGCAAACAATCTAAGGGGGCTGCTCAGATTATCACCTAGATCATTTATGTCAGGGCCTAGGTCACTACCTTGCGGAACGCCAGGTATCACTTCTGTTCTACTCGGTGGTTTACCGGCTATCACTACGAACTGTGACCCCTCTGAGAAGAAATCACGAATCCAGTCACACAAATGAGACGATATTCCATATGCATGCAATTTGATTAATAGTCGCTTGTGAGGAACGGTATCAAAAGCCTTCTGGAAATCCAGGAATATGGAATCGATCTGAGATCCCTTGTCGACAGCACTCATTACTTCATGGGAATAAAGCGCCAGCTGTGTTGTACAAGAACGATATTTTCTGAATCCGTGTTGGTTATGTATCAATAAGTCATTTTTTTCGAGATGATTTATAATGTTCGAGTACAGTATATGCTCCAAAGTCCTGCTGCAAATTGAGGTCAGTGATAAGGGTCTGTAATTGAATGTGTTACTCCTATATCTTTCTTGAATATTGGCGTGACCTGTTCTGCTTTCCAACCTGATTGGTATACCATCTGGACCGAAAGACTTGCCTTTATTAAGTCATTTAAGTTGTTTTGCAACACCTAAGATGCTTGATAGGTTCCAGGGAATTACGCCGGATAATATTGCAGAAACCCCACAATATTTCAGCGAGACAACTGCCCACCATCTTCAGGTGCTACTGTCGCGTCGCTGAGAAGTTCGTCAATTAATATGCTGGCTTTCTAGAACAGCGCAGGTGCCAGCGGGGCATATCATCATCGAAGACCAATCGTAGACAGCGTCGAATACCAGAGCCCTCTTCTGGAGAAACGGGTCGCGGTCTACGGTAGCGCGCCGCGGCGCGTGGGAAAATGCGGCCGGGAGTGACGGACCCCGTTCGCGCGCGCGAGGTGTTGGCGCGCGATTTAAGCATCTGTGCTAAGGCTTCCCATCTGCGTTGACTCGGTGCGGTTGCTAATCTGCGGCTGACAATTCCTTAGTGCCGCCAAGGCTGGCTCCCATGCTTTGCTCAGGTGAAACCCCGTGTCTCTGTTTATTAGGTCACACGTATTTCGACCGCCTCTTTGATGATGGAGTCCTAGTATGTGGAGGCATGATAGAGGATCTTGGTTTCTTCATAATTCAAGCCGTGCCCCGTGTCAAGGCAGTGTTCAGCAACCGCAAATTTCTCTGGCTGACCCAACCTCGTGTGACGTCGTGTGACGTTTATGTTCGTCGCATCTGTCTTTGACCGTACGACACGTCTGGCCAATATAAGACTTCCCACATTGGCACGGGATTTTAATATTCCTGGTCTCCTCAGGCCGAGGTTGTCTTTAACAGAGCCCAGCATTGATTGAATTTGTGCTGGAGGCCGGAAAACACATTTAATCCGGTATTTCTTGAAAATTCTGCCCATCTTAAAAGACGCGCCACCGACATACGGTAGAAAAACCAACGCCGTGGTGTTCTCTGCCTCTTCAGGCTGATCTTGAGGTTTGAGCATGCTGGTCGAAATGCGTTCCGGATCTGCTTCTCGGAGTACCCGTTCTGGGCAAACACAGAGCGAAGATGGCTAAACTCTGTCGATAAGCTGTCCTGATCTGAGATGGCTCTAGCCCTATGCACCAGCGTCTGTAATATAACGCTGCGCTGTGGGGGATGATGACAGCTCGTGGCTTGTAAATACAAGTCTGTGTGCGTAAGCTTCCGGAACACACTGTGACCCAAGGAGCAGCCTCCTTTTCTACGAACCAAAACGTCCAGAAACGGGAGCTCACCATCTTTCTCTTCCTCCATGGTGAAACAGATGCTTGGATGGAGGGAGTTCAGATGTTCCAGAAAAGAAGGAAGCGTTGCTGTCCCATGCGGCCATATCATCTACATATCTCCAAAAACATTTGGGTTTCAAAACCGCCGTCTGAAGTGCTTTGTCCTCGAAATCTTCCATGAAAAGATTAACTACTATGGGAGACAGAGGTCTACCCACAGCAACACCGTCAGTCTTCTCAAAATACTCGCCGTCAAATAAAACGTAACACATTACAATAATATCAGCATACTTCTAACCGAAAAAAACATGCATTGATATAATAGATGAAACAGGCCAGCTAATCACTCAGAGTGGACATAATAAACCACTAATTATTGCTGGAGACTTAAATTGCAGAATGGATGTACAAAATTACAAAGCAAAAGCAACAGTGGAAAAGTTGCAGGAAGAAGACTTTATCCTGTTAAACAATTCCAACATTACTACATATATTCCCCACAACGGTAAAAGTACAATAGACATTACGTTCATATGGGGACCAGTCAGGGGTAATATATCACCTCTCTGGACTGCAGACCACACAACACTTCGGAAACATATCCCTCTGGAAATAAATATCCAAGGAGCATGGCGAAAAACGCAAGAAAAGGAGGAAGAAGCACTCTCGACAACAACAGACGTCGGGGAAGTGGAAGAAGAATCCGATCATATAAAACAAATCGAAATGTTAATAGACAATTCGCGACTAGAGGAAGCAACAGAAGTGATAGGAGAACTCCTAAGACAAGCCGCCAACCCCAGATACAAATGAAGAGCGAAGAAATGGTTCGACACAGAGTGTTACAGTCTAAGAAAAGATGTACTAGGAAGCCTATATCAACTAAAACAGTGCGCAGAGAACCCTATACTCCTCAGGAATTACTCCGAAAAACGAAGCATCTATAAGAAAACTCTAAAGGAAAAGAAGAGATCATTCTGGGCAAAAGAAGGAAAGAAACTAGTGGAGGAAGCCTCAAAAGACCCATATATTGTGCTACGCCCCAGAAAACGAGCGGAAACACATTACATAGACATGAAAATATGGGAGACGCACTTCGACATAGTACTGAATAAGGAAGCACTAAGAGGGAGACCGGACGGCAGAGAGGATACAATGCTGCAAACAACTGTGGACTGGATCCCATTGACCATGGAAGAGATCAAAGATGCCATTAACAGCACCAAGAGTAAAAGAGCTGCAGGCCCCGACAGACTTTATAGCGAATATCTGAAAGACACTGCCGAAATACTAACGCCAATGTCGACGAAACTCTACAATAAGTGTATAGAAACAGCCTCCATTCCGGAACAGTGGAGACAGTCAACAGTAAAAGTGATTTATAAAGAGAAAGGAGACCCCAAGGACCCTAGAAAATACAGAGGCATAGCCCTAGAAAACACACCTTTCAAAGTGTTCACAAAAATAATAACAGAAAGAAAAAGCAAATAATCGACGAACATCTCCCCGAAAGCCAAATGGGATTCAGAAAGGGAAGATCAACTCTGACGGCAATAGAACTCCTGCTAAAGAGCGTATGGGAAGCCCTTGAAGACAGAGAAAAGTTCTATGTAGCATTCATAGAGTTTACAAGAGCCTTTGACTTTATAAACAGAAAATTAATGACCAAAAAACTAGAGAAAACCCTGGGAAAAAACAACATCTGGACACGAATTATAAACACAATACTGCAATGGAACGAAGTAAGAATATCAGACAATCTCCTTCTATCGGAGCCGATACTCCACTCAAACGGAGTACTACAGGGAGACCCATTGAGTCCTCTGCTATTTATCCTTGCAGCGAAAGAAACTATAAGAAAGTCCCAAGGGGAGGGTGTAGTCTCATATGCATATGCAGACGATATTGTAATTGGTGCAAAGAATATTGCAAAGTTACAAGAAGCGATAAACGATATGGAAGATTGGTGTGTCGACCACGGCTTCGAAATAAATGTGGCGAAAACAGAAACGGTACTCAGAAATGGAGGAAGAACACCTGCATCAGCTGAGATCTTCATACGACAGAGAAAACTGAAGATTGTACCGGACTACAGGTCCCTAGGGGTCACAATACAAGCAACTGCAAAATGTTTCACAAAACATGTAACAGAGAAAGCAACGCAAGCAATAATGGCAATACATGAAATACAATACATCAGATCCCTTAGCCTAGAGACACTATTCATAGCCAAAATCTTCCCAATACTGACGTACGGCATAGAAATTATTGGACCACATCTTACAGTGAACAACCTAACTACACTAGAAAGAGTGAAGGCGACCTACATAAAGAAAGCAATAGGAGTGTCCAAAACAACACGATCGAGACTTGTATACCTGCTGGCGAGGGAACCCTTCCTCATTGAAGACCTTCGGACAATCCTGATACTACCCAATAGCAGTGCCCTGGAAAGTCTACTTAAAACATTGAAGGAAAACAGGGAAGACATACCTCCAGAATTTTACAGCACAGATGCCATGATTGACCGAACATGGAAAAAGGAAAACTTCGAAATGAGACACGTGATCACCAGATTGGCAGTCCATGGTTTCCACCACCTTATTTGCAACAACACGTCATATCATGAACCAAACGAAATGTGTGAGTGTAAACTGTGTCAGCAAAGTTGCAAACGTTACCATATAGAGCTCTGTACCAAAAGGACATGAACAATAAGTGACTATGCAAATCACAATATGTGGAATTTCTAATTTATCTTATTATTATCGCTGTACATTGAATTTGTATAGCTATTTGGCTGCAATAAACTTATTATTATAAATAAAAAGTAAGTTGAGATAAGCACGTGTTTGAAAAGGTGTAAGACGTCCTCTTCCAGCTTATCTCCTATGAGTTGTAATGAGTCCATCAGAGGCACCCGTGTGAACAAAGAAACCACATCGAAACTCACTAGTAAGTCAGTAGATTCAAGGCGCAGGTTCTTCAGTCGCCGTATAAAATCTTCTGAGTTTCGAATATGGTGTTCACATTTCCCCACCATGGGACTCAGAAGAGAAAAAATGGTTCAAATGGCTCTGAGCACTATGAGACTTAACATCTGTGGTCATCAATCCCCTAGAACTTAGAACTACTTAAACCTAAATAACCTAAGGACATCACACACATCCATGCCCGAGGCAGGATTCGAACCTGCGACCGTAGCAGTCGTGCAGTTGCGGACTGAGCGCCTAGAACCGCGAGACCACCGCGGCCGGCTCAGAAGAGAAGCAAGATGTTTAGCTAGGTGGTATGTTGGGGCACCTATATTACTGACGATAGGGCGAAGCGGAACATTCTCCTTCGGTATCTTTGGCAGGTCATAAAGTCGTGGCGTAACTGGTGCTCGTTCTCTTAAACTCTTCTTCAAATGGTCAGGAAGTTGGCTGGATTTGTGGACAGCGGATGTCTTCCGTTGTACGGCATCCGTCGGATCTTTCTGGAGACGACGATACGCTGTATCCTGTAGTAACTCCATCATCTTGCCAAAATAAGATCTAGCAGGCTGAAGAACAGTGGCGTTACCCCTGTCAGCTGGTAAAATTACTATATCGTTGTCTTCTTTTAAAGAACGGAGCGCTCTTCTTCTTTCAATAGTGACGTTCTGCTTGGGTGCAGGCATCCTGGTTATTGATCGGCAAGCCTCTCGCATTATTTCTTCAGCAGCATCATTCGGAAGTTTTAAAACACCTTGTTCAACGGCACTGATGAACTCCTTGATGGGCAAGGTCTTGGGAGTAGGCGCAAAATTAAGTCCCTTTTCTAACACTGACATTGCAGCGTCACTCAGTGATTTATCTGTGAGATTAAACACAGCCCGTCTGCTAAATTTCTCTTCTTGCAATGACCGGAGTGTAAGGCGTTGGAACTTAGAAGTTTGACGCGCCGTGGTTTGCTGCCGCGCCCAGTCCGAAAGCGCCCAAGTAGAGCAGTCCACCCACTCCCAGGAATCCGCTGACAGAAACGACGAGATCTACAGATGAAGTGAGAGCAGGCTTCTGGACACATGGTCTAATACTCATCTAGTATAACGGATTCTTTCTCTCACCAACAACGCTCAAGCGCCCAGTCCGAAAGCGCCCAAGTAGAGCTGTCCACCCACTCCCAGGAATCCGCTGACAGACACGACGTGATCTACAGATGAAGTGAGAGCAGGCTTCTGGAGACTTGGTCTAATACTTATCTAGTATAACGGATTCTTTCTCTCACCAACAACGCTCAAGCGCCCAGTCCGTAAGCGCCCAAGTAGAGCTGTCCACTCACCCCCAGGAATCCGCTGACAGACACGACGAGATCTTCAGATGAAGTGAGAGCAGGCTTGTGGAGACTTGGTTTAATACTCATCTAGTATAACGGATTCTTTCTCTCACCAACAACGCTCAAGGAGGGCACTCAACACAGCATGTAAATAAAGAGCTAATTGTGTTTCACAGGAACGATGTTTTCTACACCCATGTTGACTGTGTGTCAATAGACCGTTTCCTTCGAGGTAATTCGTAATGTTTGAACACAATAAATGTTCTAAAATCCTGCTGCATATCGACGATAACGATCTGAGCCTGTAATTTAGTGATGGCTCCTACTACCTTCCTTGAATATTGGTTTGACCTATGCAACTTTCCAGTCTTCGGGTACGGATCTTTCGTCGAGCGAACGGTTGTATATGATTGTTAAGTATGGAGCTAATGCATCAGCATACTCCGAAAGGAATCTAATTGGCATACAGTCTGGACCAGAAGACTTGCTTTTATTACGTGATTTAAGTTGCTTCACTACTCCGAGGATATTTACTTCTACGTTACTCATGTTGGCACCTGTTCTCAATTAGAATTCTGGAATATTTACTTCGTCTTCTTTTGTGAAGGCATTTCGGAAGGCTGTGTTTAGTAACCCTGCTTTGGCAGCACTGTCTTGGATAGTATCTCCACTGCTATCGCGCAGAGAAGGTATTGATTGTTTCTTGCCGCCAACATACTTCACATACGACCAGAATATCTGTGGATTTTCTGCCAGGTTTCGAGACAAAGTTTCGTTGTGTAAACTGTTATAAGCATCTAGAATTTAAGTCCGCTCTATATTTCGAGCTTCTGTAAAATATCGCCAATCTTGGGGATTTTGCGTCTGTTTACATTTGGCATGTTTGTTTCGTTGTTTCTGCAACAATGTTCCAACCCGTTTTGTGTGCCAAGGATGATCAGCTCCGTCGTTTGTTAATTTACTTGGTATAAATCTCTCAATTACTGCCGATACTATTTCTCTGAATTCAAGCCACATCTGGTCTACACTTATATTATTAATTTGGAAGGAGTGGAGATTGTCTCTCAGGAAGGCGTCAAGTGAATTTTTATCTGCTTTTTTCAAGAGGTATATTTTTCGCTTATTTTTCGAGGATTTAGGGATTACAATATTCAATCTCACTACGACAACCTTGTGTTCACTAAACCCTGTATCGGTTTTGATGCTCGTTATTAACTCAGCATTATTTGTTGCTAAGAGGTCAAGTGTGTTTTCACAACCGTTTACTATTCGCGTGGGCTCATGAACTAACTGCTCGAAATAATTTTCAGAGAATGCGTTTAGCTCAATTTCGGATGATGTTTCATGCGTACCTCCGGAATTAAACATGTATTTTCGCCAACATATCGAGGGTAAATTAAAGTCACCACCAACTATTGTCATGGGAGTCGGGTACTTGTTTGAGATCAAACTCAAGTTATCTTTGAACCTTCCAACAACTGTATCATCTGAATTGGGAGGTCGGTAAAAGGATATTTTATTCGGTTGCCAACAATGACCTCTGCCTATACCAGTTCACAGGAAGTATCTACTTCAATTTCGCGACAAGTTAAACTATTTCTAACAGCAACAAACACGCCACCGCCTACCGTGTTTAGCCTATCCTTTCGGAACACCGTTAGGTTCTTCGCAAAAATTTCGGCTGGGCTTATGTCCGGCTTTAGCCAGCTTTCAGTTCCTATAACGATTTGAGGATCAGTGCTTTCTATTAGCGCTTGGAGCTCTGATACTTTCCCAACATAGCTACGACAACTTACAACTGTTATACCAGTGGTTCCTGTATCTACATTCTTCATGTGTTCAGCCTGCACGCTTTGTGACTGAAGCACTTCTTGTGTTTTCCCGAGACCTTCTAACCTAAAAACCGCCCAGTCCACGCCACACAGCCTCTGCTACCCGTGTAGCCATCTCCTGTGTATAGTGGACAACTGACCTATTCAGCAGAACCCGAAACCCAACCACCCTTTGGCGCAAGTCGAGGAATATGCAGTCTACAAGGTCGCAGAACCGCCTGAGCCTCTGATTCAGACCCTCCACTCGGCTCTGTACCAGAGGTCCGCAAACGGTCCTGTCGACTATGCTGCAAATGGTCAGCTCTGCTTTCCTCTTGCATGCACGACTGACAGCCTTTACCACTTCTGTTAGCCGCTCGAAACCAGAGAGAATCTCTTCTGATCCAAAGTGACACACTTCAGTGGTACCAACGTGAGCAACCACCTGCAGTTGGCTGCACCCTGTGCTCTTCACGGCATTCAGGAGGACCCTTTCGAAATCTGACTCCACCGAGTATGCACAAGGAGTGCACATTGGTTTTCTTTCTCTTCTTCTCAGCCAAGACCCTAAGGGGCCCCATAGCGCGCCTAATGTTGGAGCTCCCAACTACCAATAATCCCACCTTCTGCGATTGCCCGGATCTTGCAGGCTTAGTGGTTTCCTCTGAAACAGGACAGGCGACAGCATCTGGCTCAGTGACAGTGCCAGCCACAGACTGCACCTGGAACCTGTTTGTCGGAGAAACCGGGGAGGCCTTACGTGCAGCCTCCTGGGAAGTCTTTCCCCACCTGCTTCGCCCTGGGGCGACCTCCCACTCGACCACAGGTGAGGGGTCAATCTCAGTACGAGCAGTAACTGAGTTGGCCACCAGTGAGGACCGATTGGAGGACTTGAACGTGCTGGAGGTCCATTGGATCCCCACGGCCGGCCCACAACAGTGGTGCCCATCCACTGCAGTCTCAAGCTGTGTAACCTAAGCCATCACAGCCTGAAGCTGAGAGCGAAGTGTCACCAACTCGGCTCACATCCGCACAGAACAATTGCAGTCCCTGTCCATACTAAAGACCGTGGAAAACTAAACTATACAGATAAACGGACTATCGGCATGTGCTGCGCAACTCTAATGTAGACCCTCACGAAAGCGTATGAACTGTGTCTAATAATATGCAGATATTCAGTAACATAACTACCGAAGCACTCAGGTGAAACTAACCAATTCACCCCTGATTAGGAACTTGTAATATGTCATAAAATCGGTTTACTTTCCGACGGAAACGGAAACGCAATAACTGTAGCTATTAGATATTGAATTTACACCCACAAACTCAAGACACTAAACTATTAAAGCACACAGATGATATAACAAAATTCGCTCCTGGTTAGGAACTCGTAAATGTCACAAAAGCGGTTACTTCCCTGTTGCTGCGTCTGTCTCGGTCGGCTACTACTGGGTTCTATTATTTAAGAAGCCTTCGAGCCATTCTCATACTGTGAACTGATTCAATGTGCCTTCGCTAACAGCCCGCAATGGTGCACCGTGTCAAATGCTTTCCCAAAATCTATAAAAATGGAAGCTGCCTGTTGCCCTTCATCCATAGCTATCAGTACATCATGTGAGAAAAGGGCAAGCTGAGTTTCGCATGAGCAATGCTTTCTAAAACCATGCTGATTCGTGGACATAATCGTCTCAGTCTCAAGAAAGTTTATTATATTCGAACTGAGAACATGTCCAAGGATTTTGCAGCAAACAGAAGTTAGGGATATTGGTCCGTAATATTGCGGGTCCGGCCTCTTGCCTTTCTTATATACTAGAGTCACTTGCGCGTTTTTCTAGTCGCTTGGGAATTTGCGCTGGGCGAGAGATTCACGATAAATGCAAGCTACGTAAGGGACCAGGGCCATAGAGGACTCTTTGTCTGGTGATCTGGTGATTTATTTGCTTCCAAGTCTTCCAGCTGTTTCTCTACGCCAGTGATGCTTATTGCTATGTCATCCATACACGAGTCTGTCCGATGGTCAAACGACGGTATGTTTGCACGCTTCTTCTGTGTGAACGATTTCTTGAACGTGAAATTTAAAACATCGGCTTTTGGTTTACTAAGTTCAACTGCCACACTAGACTGGTCAAGAAGTGACTGAATGGCGTTCTTAGATCCGCTTAGTGATTTCACATGCGACCAGAATTTTATTGGGTTCTCTGCCATATCTTTTGCTAAGGTGTGGTGGTGGTAGTTGTATGATTCGCGCATAGATCATTTCACAGACACACGCTTGTCATCATTTATGAGTTTCCTTTAGAAGGCAGAGTGCAAGAGCCTCTGCTTCCTGAGCATCCGCCGAATTTCATTATTAAACCATAGTGGGTCTTTTTCATTATTATCCACTCGCTAGGCACATAACTCTCCAGACCCCGATCTACAATCTGCTTGATCCTTACCCATAATTCATTTACATTCATCATACTGGGACTAAGTGATGCCAATTCGCTGTCTAAGTGAGATGTTAATGACTGCTTATCTGCTCCATCTATCAGATACATTCTCCTAGCCTTCTATACTGGTTTATTAACTCGTGATCATAGTTGCTATAATGACAACATTATCGCTAATTCCCGCTTTGATACTTACACTGTAGATGAGATCAGACCTATTCGTAACTAAAGGGTCTAAGATGTTTCCACTGCGTGTGGGCTGCCGAGCTAGCTACTCAAGAAAATTTTCAGAAAACGCAGCCTAAAGCATTTCACATGACTTTATGTAGCTCCCGCTGTGAATCCATAGACATCCCAGTCTATACTCGGCAGGTTAAAGTCGCCTCAAACTACACAGAAGAGCCAAAGAAACTGGTACACCTGCTAATATCGTGCGGGGCCCCCGCGAGGACGCAGATGTGCCGCAACACGACGTGGCATGGACTCGACTAATGTCTGAAATACTGCTGGAGGGAAATGACACTACGAATCCTGCAAGGCTGTCCATAAATCCGAAAGAGTACGGGGGGTAGAGATCTCTTCTGAACAGCGCATTGCAAGGCATCCCAGATATACTCAGTACCGTTCACGTCTGGGGGAGTTTTGTGTCCAGCGGAAGTGTTCCTGGAGCCACTCTGTAGCAATTCCTGCTGGAATTGCCCCAAGTCCGTCGGAATGCGGAATGGACATCAATGGATGCGGTTGCTTACGTACGTGTCACCTGCCAGAGTCGTATCTAGACGTATCAGGGGTCCCATACCATACCAACTGTAGACTCCGCACACCATTACAGAGCCTCCACGAACTTGAACAGACCCCTGCTGACATGCAGGGACCATGGATTCATGAGGTTGTCTCCATAAACGTACACGTCCATCCACTAGATATACTGTAATTTGAAACGATACTCGTCCGAACAGGCAGCATGTTTACAGTTATCAACGATCCATTGTCGGTATTGACGGGCTTAGGCGAGACATAAGGATTTGTGTCGTGTAGTCATCAAGGGTACAGGGGTAGGCCTTCAGCTCCGAAAGCCCACATAGATGTTGTTTCATTGAATGGTTCGCACGCTGATACTTGTTGATGGCCCAGCAATGAAATCTGCAGAGCCGGCCGGGGTGGCCGAGCGGTTCTAGGTGCTTCAGTATGGAACCGCGCGACCGCTACGGTCGCAGGTTCGAATCCTGCCTTGGGCATGGATGTGTGTGATGTCCTTAGGTTAGTTAGGTTTAAGTAGTTCTAAGTTCTAGGGGACTGTTGGCCTCAGATGTTAAGTCCCATAGTGATCAGAGCCATTTGAACCAATTCTGCAGAAATTTACGGAAGGGTTGCACTTCTGTCACGCTGAACGATTCCCTTCAGTCGTCGTTGGTTGCGTTCGTGCAGGATCTTCTTCCGGGCGCAGCGATGTCGGAGATTTGGTGTTTCACCGGATTTCTGATATTCACGGTACACTCGTGAAATGGTTGCACGGGAAAATCCCCATTTCCTCGCTACCTCGGGGATGCTGTGTCCCATTGCTCGTGCACCGACTGTAACGTCACGTTCAAACTCTCTTATATCTTGATAACCTGCCACTGTAGCAGCGGTAACCGATTTAACAACTGCGCCAGACACTTGTCTTATATAGGCGTTGCCTACCGCAGCGCTGTATTCTGCCTGTTTACATATATCTGTGATTTAATAAGCGAGCCTATACCAGTTTCTTTGGCGCTTCAGTGTAGCATTGCATTATCTGGGTATTTACGCGCTATTGACCGTAGACTTTCTTTGAATGACTGTAGAAGTGTCACTGCAGAAATGGGTGGTCGGTAAAAATGCATCAATTAATTTGGTAGGATCTACACCTGTTATAGCCGACAAGATGACTTCACTGGCCCACTCCACTTCGACCTCATTAGAAACAATATTTTAGTGAACTGGAATGAATATTACCCCTTCTGTGCCTCTAATCATTCTTTCCTATAAACGTCCCACGACACGCTAAATATCTCATAGCTTTTCACTTCGGGTTTCAGCCAGCTCTCAGTCCGAAGAATAATTTGAGCGCGAGAACTTTAGAGGGCAGTAAATTCGCGAACTTCATTTTACGAATGGTTCTACAGTAACTGATAAAGTTGTGACAGTTGAAGTGGCTTTATTCTGAACACCGTATGACTGCTCTTGCTGCATATCGACTGGCGAGTGTTCTTCAGAGCATCTCAAACTACTGCCTAGCCCACGAAAACCTCAAGTGAACTTCACAAGTATTCTGCTCCCCGAGCAGCTGCTTTCTTTGTGTAGTGCACCCCTGATCTATCAAGAGGAGTCCTTCATGTCCCTCCACGATCACGCAGGCTTAGAGATCTGCAGCCAAGACAACTTGCCCCATCTGTTGCTGTGCATATGTTGCATGGATATCTGCCCCTCCCAAGATGTAAGTCCCTCCAGCTTCTCTCCCGCTATGCACACCGCCTAGCTTTCCGCATCTGCTTACCTTCCCCCACTAGGATCCTTTGCCCACTCATCACATTCCCGCCTCTTCTCATTCGCACTGAATACCTCCTAACAATCTGCAACATCCACAGACTCGACTCCAATAATCTCATTTTTTCCCCTTACTTTTTAACTCTCACATGCTGCCGCGACTTTACCAACACATTCTACCAACCCCCCATTTACACTGAAAGGTCTCTGTTGGATTCCTTTCATGTTTAATTTCTTAAATCTATTGTCATTTACGGCATAAATTCCTCTTCTAAATTTACTGTGGCGTTTCTGACTATCTGGGAGGAGACTGAGTAGTGGAACGTGTTACTTTTACACATAAACAAGAACGATCTGTCACACTACTACACTTTAAAACACAGTTTATATGTAATTCATGTCACACGGTCTCATACGGAACCCACATCCGCTTTCTTTTATACACTGTGTATAATAAGATACTGTCATCCCCCTTTCCTTCTGTGTGAGAGGATGAATGAGCTAATGTATTTCTAGTTGCTTGCTTGAGGGTAGCAGACAAGCCTGTCTGCTAGAGAACAGTAGGACCAACGTCGGAACAGGTAGCTACGCTTTCTTAAAGCAGAGAGGTTTCTATTCTTAGTCCGTTGTCATGTTGGTATAGGAAGCTGCCCCTCTGGCCACTTCCGTTTGTATTTGTGAGCCACCCCTCAGGAAGGGACCAGTCAGTCTGTCCGTGGCGAGCGTCTGAAGTGGTAAGATCTCCGGCTAAGCGCGTGTCTGCTAAGTCCGTAGGACAACGTATTTCTTAAGTTCAGCCTAACTGAAAATTTAATCACCTTTATTTCAGGTTTAGCTCTAAAATATCTAATGTTATCTTAAATTGCAGCGCAGTGTAATTCTCGTGTGAAGTTCAGATTATTTTCCGGTAGTTGCTTTGTCACTACTTTGTGAGTAAAGTGGAACCACGTGTTGATCAGTAACTCTAACTAAGATCAATCTTAAATGCGAATGCTTGTGTGATTATAACGTCTCGTCTTGACAATATTTTTCAATATAGCAACTTTTTTTTATGTTCAACCCACGTGGGGTGTACTTTGCGAGACCAGTACCACGTGCTTATATAACTGTTTGACCCGTCAGGTTAACAGTAAGACGTTAGTAACCAGTTCGAGGTTTTTCTTTTGTAAATTGCTTTTCGATCTAATTTATTTTAATTATCAAAATTATTGTGGAGTTACACTCTTTGTGTAAACCAAGTTGACCACGTGAAGCATGTGGTGTAATCATCAAAGTAGCCCTCAGCTATTCTTTTCGCGAAGATTTCACAAAGAGTTAATATGAATTTAGTATACCAGTGTGTGGTAATTACATGACGGACAGGATTGTGCTACGAACGTATCTTCTTTGGCTGAAAATTTGAATCTGTTGGTAGTGGTTAACTTTCTCTTGCAGACGTTTCAACGTTCTTTGTGTGTTGTTTTATGAATGCAGTGTTGTATGCAGTCTCCCAATCTTGCTTCCATATTTGATGTGTTAGTAAGATTGCAATCTCACATTTTCACAATCCTAAATAAGGCACCAGTTTATTTATGAATCAAATTTAATATGCTGAAATTTCAATGATCAATCTTAAAATAAATTTCCAAATATAAACTGATTTATTTCTTTTTATTTAAATTCTCTTTTTTATATATATATCACCGGTTGTCGTATGACTATTAAAAGATTATAATTAATGTTAGTCTGGTTGGGAATTTGGTAAGCTAGACTGGATGCCTGGTGAAACAGTTGCTCAGTAATGCAAGGTTAACTTCCCCAGACAGCTCACAGCTTTTAACCCGCTTTTATTGTCTAGCAGTACCGCTTACATAGCAAAAAATTAAAGTAACAAACTTACACATGGCGACCCTGTTCTGTTATTCCGCTAGACTCTGGAATCTCTGAAACGTTAGATTGCGAGCGTTGTATAATCTTAATTTTTTCCCTGCAGCGCTCAAACAACTTCTGCGTTGTTCTGAGCAGACTTTCGAAAGATTCACGGGATTGTTGATCGCCGTTGCGTTGTTTGTCTTGGTTTTTTTTCTATATTTGTGTGTTTTATATGTGTGTGTGTTTTTTTTTCCTCGGTTGTAAATTGCATTTACTTCGATCAAAGATATAAATTTGTTTTGCGTGTGAAAAAGTGCGTACTAGGTTGGGTATCTTTCGTGTGACTGTCGTAAATTTTGGGGGACACATTTATTTTGATTAGTGTGTCGCGTACCGGGTATAAATTGCACTAATGCAGACACGTAACCATGCTAAAAGTAAGCGGTCCGACAACTTAAGCAACATGGACCATGGGGATAATTTGATTTCGAATATTAACACGCCGGACGGCTCCGAAAATGCAATGGGGAATATTTCAGAGGAAATGCAGAACAGGACGAACAGGCTCACATCAGAGCCAGAAATTAGTTTGCCTCCAACTAATCAAATTGATTTGGCAGAACTCATGAAAGCCTTATTGCAACAAAATAAAGAAAACGCAGAGAAATCTGAAAAATCGATCCGAGAGCTAGGCGAACAAATGACAGAGAAATCTGAAAAATCGATCCGAGAGCTAGGCGATCAAATGACGCAGAAATCAGAAAAATCGCTCTGAGAACAAAAAGAATCATCCGAAAAATCGATCCGAGAGCAAGGCGAACAAATGACACAGAAATCCGAAAAATCGATCCGAGAGCTAGGCGAACAAATAGACGAAACACTAATCCAGCAGACAAATAAAGTTGACAAGTCGATGCAGAGAGTGTCCGATGATATCTCACAAAGAATAAACAATCTGGCAAGTGAAATAAAAACTGATATTATGAAAGAATTAGGCCGTACATTTGAACAAATCGATGATCGTCTGCAAGCCTTAGAACAAAGCAAGCGGAGTCGCGATGCGGAATCGAAAGAGAGCGAAGAACAGCTACTTAGGAATTTCCAAGCGCTGAGAGAAGAATGCGAAAGAGAACACCAGCAGGTACTCTCGAGGGTCCAAGAGGCGAAAACGCATTGTCCCACGTCCGTTAGCAACACAATAGCGGACAACAGTTTAGCGATCCACGCGCTGGAACAGCAAGTAGAACAATTGAAGCAGACTGGGGCGGAGGACAAGAGACAAATACATGATAAAATTGCGGCATTAGCGGACATTGTAGGCACGATGAAGCTGACGGAAAGCGAGAACAATACTACACCGGTAGCGGCCGCAGAGACCGAAGAAGTGCGTTCGCCTCTGAGATTTCAGAAGGGACAGTTCGAAGTGAACGGGCAGCACAAAGCTGTAACAGGCGAATTACAAGAACGCGTGGCGTATCTGGAAAACCGCATGGCGTGTGATTCCGAACTCGCCAATAGCACTAAAAATAGCCGTACGAACAGTGCAGAGAGGGACTCCGGCCACGAGGGAGATTTTGACGACAGGCAAGAATGTAATTTGAGGGGCAGATGAGAAAAATAGAAACATTCAAGGGCCTCGCCAGGAGGAAATGCGGGGATTTGATTTCAAACATTTCCTTACGGTGAGAAAGTTTGAGATATTTCGAAATTCGCAAAAAGGAATACATCCACAAGCATGGCTCGAGCAATTTGAGTTTTGTCTTCCCCCTGACTGGGCAAGTTCACATAAGATAGAATATATGTGTGGCTATTTGGAAGGCGAACCGGCGATTCGCATGAGGTCAGCAGCGTATCACTGCAACTCCACTCGGGAGTTTCGACAAGCCTTTCTCTCCGCCTATTGGTCGGAAGCGGCACAAGATAGGGTCAAGCATGGCATAATTATGCTGCCAAATTTGAACCAGTCTGGTTTCGGCAGCCCAGCACGCCTATTCGACCACATGCTGCAGGCAAATCAATTTTTATACGACCCATACGGGCCTGCGGAACTAATTAGGATATGCATCACCAAATTGCCGATGCACTTGCGCCACGTCATTCTTGCGGGACGATGCAAAGAGGACGTGGAAACGTTTAAGACGCTTCTCCAAGAGTTGGAATACAATACAGGAGAATGCCCGCCTAATCAGGCACAAAGTTATTACGGGGCACAGCAGCGCGATCGCAGTCGTGGCCGTAGTACTAATCAACGGCGTGACTGGTCGTCGCGACGAGAACGGAACAATAATCGGGACAGGCCGTATAGAAACTGGGGTAACAGTCGCGAACACAGGTGGAACAACGCAAATGATCGAGGACGTGGACAGGATCATGAAGGCAACAGTTACGGCAACCAGAATCGATACTACGGTGAACACGGTGGGAATAGGACTGTAGGCGGAGCACCACGTGATGTTGAAATTCGGCCGGCTAACCCTAGACATAATCCAGCAAATGGAAATGAACAAAACCGGCAATGACAAACGATCAGCGCAGAAGGCGCCCAATCGGAACCAATGAACGACATGGCAAAGGAGTGCATACGGTATATAGAGAGGGAAGATATTAGAGAGGATTTGTTGCAAGAAACTACGAGTGCTAAAATTTCGGGAATAAATCCAGTCGTGACAGTTGCAGTAAACGAAATATGTTTTAAGTGTGTCATTGACACTGGAAGCCCTTTCTCGATAGTGAGCGAGGCAGCATTTCAAAAATGCGAAGGGACTGGGACTTGGCCCGTTTTTCAAGTGCGAGGAATAAAGGTGAAGGGCACAATCTGCGGTAAGAGCATAGAAATCCGAAGGCAGACTCGGCTTAATTTTACCTGCCAGGGAAGAGAGTTTGAGTACAACTTCTTTGTGCTCCCAATGCTGAATGTGGCAATGATTTTAGGAAATGACTTCATGAATGCCCACCATGCAGTAATTGACATGGGTGGAGGAGTAATGACAGTTCAAGTTGGGGATCAGCCAATTAATTTAGTATTTGATGAATGCATATTACGTGCCGAGTCAGAAATTAGTTGCCTAAAATTTCAAGCTCAAACCGAGTCGCAACCCAGACTGGAGCTACTCGTGAACTATGTAAGTGAGTCGTACTCTACGTCTGGTGAGCAGGGGAAAGATGTTGCTTTTGCTGATGCACTGAGAAAGAGCATCGCGGGTGTCAGAACCACGGACAGGGAAAAGGAGAAATTGTATTGCCTACTTAGGAATCATGAACGGGTATTTTCTGAGACTCCGGGGGCGATTAAGGGTTTTACTTACCAATTCAGAGTACGTGACCATCAGAAGTTTTCTGTTAGACCATACCCTATTCCCGTGGCGTATAAAGCCCAGGTGGAGAAGGAAATAAACAAGATGTTAGAACAAGGAATAATCGAGCGGGCAGTAAGCTCGTACAACTCACCCTTGCTTGTCGTACCAAAACGCGACAACTCAGTCCGTTTGGTGCTAGACTCGAGACAGATAAACACAATTATTATATCGGAAACGGACAGGCCTGAGAGCCTTGAGGAACTCTTACAACGTTTCCACGGGGTAAAGGTACTATCATCTGTCGACCTCCGTTCGAGTTTTTGGCAAATCGTGCTACACCCATCTTGCAGATTATATACAGCGTTCCTGTGTTACGGAAATTGTTTCCAATTCCGGCGTCTCCCGTTCGGACTAAACGTCTCATCAGCTGCTTTTATAAGGGGATTAAATAGCATTTTACCTGATGATTTGAAACAGCGAGTGACAATTTACGTGGATGACATATTAATTGCGAAAAAGTCGTGGGAGGACCATGATGACGTTCTGAACAGACTACTGGATGTTTTTGAGAAGGCAGGTGTAACAGTCAACTTAGATAAGTCACAGTTCGGACGAGAGAACATAAAATTCTTAGGCCATATTGTCTCAGCAAATGGAATACAACCTGACCCGGAGAAAATTGCGGCGATAGCGGAGTGTGCAGTGCCGACAAATAAAAAACAGTTGCGAGCGTTCTTATGCCTGTGTAAGTTTGTTACTTTAATTTTTTGCTATGTAAGCGGTACTGCTAGACAATAAAAGCGGGTTAAAAGCTGTGAGCTGTCTGGGGAAGTTAACCTTGCATTACTGAGCAACTGTTTCACCAGGCATCCAGTCTAGCTTACCGAATTCCCAACCAGACTAACATTAATTATAATCTTTTAATAGTCATACTACAACTGGTGATATATATATATAAAAAGAGAATTTAAATAAAAAGAAATAAATCAATTTATATTTGGAAATTTATTTTAAGATTGATCATTGAAATTTCAGCATATTAAATTTGATTCATAAATAAACTGGTGCCTTATTTAGGATTGTGAAAATGTGAGATTGCAATCTTACGAACACATCAAATATGGAGGCAAGATCGGGAGACTGCATACAACACTGCATTTATAAAACAGCACACAAAGAACGTTGAAACGTCTGCAAGAGAAAGTTAACCACTACCAACAGATTCAAATTTTCACCCAAAGAAGATACGTTCGTAGCACAATCCTGTCCGTCAGGTAATTACCACACACTGGTATACTAAATTCATATTAACTCTTTGTGAAATCTTCGCGAAAAGAATAGCTGAGGGCTACTTTGATGATTACACCACATGCTTCACGTGGTCAACTTGGTTTACACAAAGAGTGTAACTCCACAATAATTTTGATAATTAAAATAAATTAGATCGAAAAGCAATTTACAAAAGAAAAAACCTCGAACTGGTTACTAACGTCTTACTGTTAACCTGACGGGTCAAACAGTTATATAAGCACGTGGTACTGGTCTCGCAAAGTACACCCCACGTGGGTTGAACATAAAAAAAAGTTGCTATATTGAAAAATATTGTCAAGACGAGACGTTATAATCACACAATCATTCGCATTTAAGATTGATCTTAGTTAGAGTTACTGATCAACACGTGGTTCCACTTTACTCACAAAGTAGTGACAAAGCAACTACCGGAAAATAATCTGAACTTCACACGAGAATTACACTGCGCTGCAATTTAAGATAACATTAGATATTTTAGAGCTAAACCTGAAATAAAGGTGATTAAATTTTCAGTTAGGCTGAACTTAAGAAATACGTTGTGCTACGGACTTAGCAGACACGTGCTTAGCCGGAGATCTTACCACTTCAGACGCTCGCCACGGACAGACTGACTGGTCCCTTCCTGAGGGGTGGCTCACAAATACAAACGGAAGTGGCCAGAGGGGCAGCTTCCTATACCAACATGACAACGGACTAAGAACAGAAACCTCTCTGCTTTAAGAAAGCGTAGCTACCTGTTCCGACGTTGGTCCTACTGTTCTCTAGCAGACAGGCTTGTCTGCTACCCTCAAGCATGCAACTACAAATACATTTGCTCATTCATCCTCTCACACAGAAGGGAAGGGGGATGACAGTATCTTATCATACACAGTGTATAAAAGAAAGCGGATGTAGGTTCCGTATGAGACTGTGTGACATGAATTACATATAAACTGTGTTTTAAAGTGTAGTAGTGTGACAGATCGTTCTTGTTTATGTGTAAAAGTAACACGTTCCACTACTCAGTCTCCTCCCAGATAGTCAGAAACGCCACAGTAAATTTAGAAGAGGAATTTATGCCGTAAATGACAATAGATTTAAGAAATTAAACATGAAAGGAATCCAACGGAGACCTTTCAACACAGCCTACAAATGCTCTCCCAAACGAACTTGAACCATCTCCCCCTCCCAGATCATGTACTCCGCCACAACATTTACACATCCTACCAGCTATAGGTCCACCCCACCCAGTTCACCTAATTAGGGCTTCCTCTCCCTCCCGTCCCCACATTTCCTTACCTCCTTTCTGCCTCTCTTTCCCCATCAACCTTTCCCAACAATTGTTAGTGTCACCAGTTGTTGGTTGGCACTAATAATAGAATAGCAGTGTCCCCCATCTACTCCTCCCCCCTCCTATCTTTTGTAAAAACAGCCACTCTTACCCATCTTTTCAATGCACCAGTCCTCCATTCTTATACCACCACATTCCTAGCCTCTCCATTGACCAATCTTTTCCCCATCAACAACTGACTCCATATCCCATGTCAGTTCCTTCCAATTTCTAGTGACAGGAAATTTCTTCTTTTACATATCAGTGTTTGACAACAAGTTTTAAATGTTTTAATTGTGCGCTTACTGTATTTCGTTTTTTCTTTTATTATTATTGTTCTTAACTACCAGAGTAAAAAGTCATCCACTGTATATCTCGAACCTTCCATTTTATTTTTCATTCTTAAAAAATTTTAAATGTAGTATATACGTCTCAGCAAGCTATTTCTTGTTTTTTATCTAGTTTACTAATTTAATTGTCCATTGGCTGAAGAGCGGGTTGCCTGAAACGCTGACAGCCCCCCCCCCCCCCGCTACCCCCTTTATGGCGCACGGGGAGATGAAATAACAATAACGAAGGAAAAAGAGCTTCCATGATTCATTGTATTTGTATTACGATCATGCATTTTACAATGTTTATATACGAGTTTTCAAGTAGGATCTCTATATTATACATTTTAACACTATCGTGTAGTAGTTATAGAAAAGATACTGTAATCATCATGTGATATAAACAACTCCACTACCTTGTCCCTTGGCAGATAACAGATTACATGGTGCTGACTGTGGTTTTTCTGTGATTGTCCCTGTCGATCGTTTCAGTTATGCTCATTTTAGTTGATGATTAGATACAGTGAAATGAAACTTGCACCTATGTTTTGGATGTCTAATTTACGTCACAGCTTCACTATATTTGCCAGACAGTCACGTTTCCAGGTTTTTTATGTATCGCAGATATACACTCCTGGAAATTGAAATAAGAACACCGTGAATTCATTGTCCCAGGAAGGGGAAACTTTATTGACACATTCCTGGGGTCAGATACATCACATGATCACACTGACAGAACCACAGGCACATAGACACAGGCAACAGAGCATGCACAATGTCGGCACTAGTACAGTGTATATCCACCTTTCGCAGCAATGCAGGCTGCTATTCTCCCATGGAGACGATCGTAGAGATGCTGGATGTAGTCCTGTGGAACGGCTTGCCATGCCATTTCCACCTGGCGCCTCAGTTGGACCAGCGTTCGTGCTGGACGTGCAGACCGCGTGAGACGACGCTTCATCCAGTCCCAAACATGCTCAATGGGGGACAGATCCGGAGATCTTGCTGGCCAGGGTAGTTGACTTACACCTTCTAGAGCACGTTGGGTGGCACGGGATACATGCGGACGTGCATTGTCCTGTTGGAACAGCAAGTTCCCTTGCCGGTCTAGGAATGGTAGAACGGTGGGTTCGATGACGGTTTGGATGTACCGTGCACTATTCAGTGTCCCCTCGACGATCACCAGTGGTGTACGGCCAGTGTAGGAGATCGCTCCCCACACCATGACGCCGGGTGTTGGCCCTGTGTGCCTCGGTCGTATGCAGTCCGGATTGTGGCGCTCACCTGCATGGCGCCAAACACGCATACGACCATCATTGGCACCAAGGCATAAGCGACTCTCATCGCTGAAGACGACACGTCTCCATTCGTCCCTCCATTCACGCCTGTCGCGACACCACTGGAGGCGGGCTGCACGATGTTGGGGCGTGAGCGGAAGACGGCCTAACGATGTGCGGGACCGTAGCCCAGCTTCATGGAGATGGTTGCGAATGGTCCTCGCCGATACCCCAGGAGCAACAGTGTCCCTAATTTGCTGGGAAGTGGCGGTGCGGTCCCCTACGGCACTGCGTAGGATCCTACGGTCTTGGCGTGCATCCGTGCGTCGCTGCGGTCCGGTCCCAGGTCGACGGGCACGTGCACCTTCCGCCGACCACTGGCGACAACATCGATGTACTGTGGAGACCTCACGCCCCATGTGTTGAGCAATTCGGCGGTACGTCCACCCGGCCTCCCGCATGCCCACTATACGCCCTCGCTCAAAGTCCGTCAACTGCACATACGGTTCACGTCCACGCTGTCGCGGCATGCTGCCAGTGTTAAAGACTGCGATGGAGCTCCGTATGCCACGGCAAACTGGCTGACACTGACGGCGGCGGTGTACAAATGCTGCGCAGCTAGCGCCATTCGACGGCCAACACCGCGCTTCCTGGTGTGTCCGCTGTGCCGTGCTTGTGATCATTGCTTGTACAGCCCTCTCGCAGTGTCCGGAGCAAGTATGGTGGGTCTGACACACCGGTGTCAATGTGTTCTTTTTTCCACTCCCAGGAGTGTATTTTCGCACTTACTTACGAGACGATATTCATTCCCCATCTCTCCCAGTCGGCGATTCTACTTCATTTCCAATGACATTGTAGCCAACGAGGAATCACATTCTAATCTTCCTGATCTTGTCTAACGTTTCTCGCATAGGAAGCGTCTTCAGTTTCATTGAAGACGTTGGAAGAATGTAATTCATCTTTAACAGTTTTTCCAATACGGACCACAATGGCTTGATAACCTCAAATGCAACTGCTGAAACATCTTTTTGATCGCTAAATTCGTGTTAAAGTTCACAATGTGGACGTGGTGGTCTAGCCGGCGCTAGACAGGACAGGGGTGGGAATTTCTCCTTTCCAGTCGCTGCAGGATGGTCCAAGTCCACCCAGCATTTTACAGAAAGGTCATCGGGGATCTTTCCCCGGGCTACAAGTCAGCGCAGGCGACGGGCCCGCCACCCCTCGCCCCCCTCCCATTTTCGTGGCCCGGCGAAGAAAGTCTCCAGTGTACATGCAGGCCAATAGCCGTTTACGAGCTTCCACCAGAGGCTTTACTTTACCTTATTTAAGATCAGCAATAAACATGTTGGATCAAAAATATTAATTAGTCAAGTTTGTTATGTGAAGTGTACACGATACAATCAAATTAATGTGGCCACTGTCTATGTACGAGGACCGTGTGCAATAGACACTCACAGGCGGCCGGTGGCAGCACTAACATTGTAGGTTTCATAAGCGGTGTTGGGGGCCAAGGGGGACGACGCGATAACAGAGAACTCGTTGACGTTATGTGGAGATGGGGAAATTTATCTGACGTCCAAAATTACATGATCATTTGCTTTTGATCCGAGGGTGGAAGCATTTCCGATACGAGTAAGCTAGTAAACTGTTAGTGTCCCGTTGTGGTTAAAGTATACCTGCATGTCAAATTGGCGGTATTCAAACCCGGCGCTGAGGCAATTGTAGTGCACCAAGGGCCATAGGTGACAGGGGTGAGCGACACTGCATAGATGTGTACTGGCTCGTAGACGTTCTACTGTTGAGCTGCTGATGAACTAAGAGGCTACCTACGGGGTCTCCTCAACGACCGTTCAGTGAATATTGCTGCATGTGGGCCTCCATGATAAGTCCTTTCTTTATGGTCCCATGGTGACTGCTGTTCACCGGCGACGAAATTCGGAAATGGCACGCCTGTGCCGCAACTGGACCTCTACTGCTGGTGACAGATGGCCTTTTCAGATGAATCAAATTCTATGCTCAATCGGACAGATGGCCGCTGGAGTGTATGGCGTGAAACGCCTGGAAGCTAATACACTGCAACATTCGTTGGACGGGTCCAGGCCTGAGGAGGTAGTGTTATGGTCTGGGGAATGCCCTTGGTGATCCGGTCATTCTGGAAGGTGCAGTGGATCACCATAACTATGCATCAGTCCTTGGGGACCACGTCCATTTTGTGGCCGTGAGGTTCTAGGCGCTTCAGTCTGGAACCGCGCGACCGCTACGGTCGCAGGTTCGAATCCTGCCTCGGGCATGGATGTGTGTGATGTCCATAGGTTAGTTACGTTTAAGTAGTTCTAACAAGGGAACCTCCCCATCGCACCCCCCTCAGATTTAGTTATAAGTTGGCACAGTGGATAGGCCTTGAAAAACTGAACACAGATCAATTGAGAAAACAGGAAGAAGTTGTGTGAAACTGAGAAAAAATAAGCAAAATATACAACCTGAGTAGTTCATGGGAAGATAGATAACATCAAGGACACTGGGACAGCAGGAGCTCCGTGGTCTTATACAGTTCCGTTTCAGCCGCGCTCGCGAGTGGCCGCTGTAACTGTTGCGCTGCACTCCAGTGTTTACATCGCTGTACTTGTGCTTCGCCGAGTGCCGTCCGTCCGTTAATCTCCGTGTTCGTTCCTGTTCCTTGTGATCTGATCGCTCTTTCTGGTCTTGCTGCTGCTACTTGGAATTTCGGTTGTTTAACCGAAATTGCTTCGCTGGATTAACCATGGCTACAAACCTCAGGAAGAATACTCTGGTATTTGCTTTTGACAAAGAATCCCGTCCTGTTCAGCCGACATCCCTGGAAATTGATGACTGGATTACACAGGTAATTGGTCTAAATTCTGAAACCGTTCATACCTGGCAACTGGATCAGGAAAAATACTGTGTTTTTGTCAAGTTAATCAGTGCTTCGACTGTTGATAAAGTGTTACGAAAGTGGGGCTATGAAGTAGATTTTGTGCATAGAAATGGTTATAAAAGTAAGGTTTCCATCTATAGAGCGGACATTCATTACAAAACCGTTCGTGTCTTGAATCTCCCCATTGAAATTGAAAATGATAAGATTAAGGAAGCTCTTTTAAACTACGGAGACGTTAAATCAATTGCAAATGAAGGATGGTCGCCTCGCTTTAAACTGCAGTGTTTTAACGGGGTCCGCTGTGTAGAGATGGACGTTAAGACGAATATTCCGTCTCACATAACTGTTTGTGGGTATAAGGCACAAATTGTTTATACAGGTCAGGAAGCTACATGTCATATATGTAACGAAACCGGCCACTTCAGACAGGAATGTCCGCGGCGAACTGTTGTGCTTAAAAGTAATTTGATACAGCGTCAGAAGCTTACCTTAAATGATCTGTTACCAAAGAATAGCCCGGAACAACTGGTTGAGGATGTTTACGCAGCGGGACAAGCTGATGTCTCCCTTCACGATAACAGTCAATTTCCCCCGTTAACAACAAAAGGAAACCCCGTTGCCACTACTCGTGAAACTGAAATGCAACCGAAAAAACGACCTCTGGAGATAACTGATAGTTGCTCAGAGGACGAGCTGTCTTGTCCCGCTCCCTCACTTCGCAAGCAAAAACAGTGCGATGAGAAGGCAGAGGAACCTGAAGGCAAAATGCGAATGGAAACTAATGAACAGAAAGATAATACACATACGGTACCAGAAAATGAAAGGGGTGTAAGTAGCATTAATTTGCAAGAAACAACAGGTGCAGTAGCCGATTGCAAAGATCAGAATCTATCTGTTAATAAACAAATTCAGGGAGAGGATGCAAAACTGCAGTCTCCATTTGTTTCCCTCGATCAGAAAGTGAGTGAAATTAATAAAGAACGAGGAAGTGGTGGCCAAACTGAAATCACGGTCAACACCTCAGGGCAGGCGCCGGCAACCGAAATTGCGAAAGCGTCTGCTGCTGCTCCAGATAAGCCGCGAAGTAAAATACCGACGCAACCAAATGAGAATGTAGCTCGTAACCAAGGGAAGGGAAAATCCAGTAGGGGCGACCCAAGCCCAAAGAATGTTCAGTCCGAAACGGTCGTACACGAATCACTGGAGGAAAAATCAGAAAGTTTACCAGGAAATCAGTCTGCTTGCGGCACAAGAGAAAACATCAGAAGTAGAAAAAAACGGGACAGTAACTAATAAACTGATTGAAGTGTTATTCCATGTTCAGCCTTCCGAGAAAACTGTTACAGCTTAACTGAACCCTGAACCACAGTAAACTAAATTAGTTCAACAAAACAACTACATAGTGACAGCACAATGACGCAATCTTATTCTGTCACCACTATAAACATAAATAAAATCACGACCGGTTTGCAATTATCGGCCCTTAAGGAATTTTTGTACTAATCCGCGACTGATATTGCCCTGTTACAAGAAGTTCTAATTTCGGATTTGGTAATTCCCGGTTTTGTCAGTTACATAAATGTGTCTCCCGAAACAAGTGTTGGAACAGCTATTTTGGTAAGGGAAGGGTTTACAGTAAGCGAGGTGGAACGACTGGAATCCGGAAGGGGAATAGGACTAAATATCTATGATGTGACTATCATCAACTTGTACGCCCCTTCAGGAAGTTCTCATCGAGCTGACAGGGCACGTTTCTTCAAAGATGACCTGATGTACTTGTTAAGGAAATCACCAAGACAGTTATTACTTGGAGGTGATTTTAATTGTGTTTTAAATCGAAAAGATCAGTTACCTAATTTTAATTTCTCAAGTGAACGAAAACAATTAGTTACTGGTTTAGAATTAAAGGATATATGGGCAATCAAATATCCCTCCACTGTTGAGTTCACTTATGTCACGGCAACATCACGTAGCAGGATTGATAGACTATATATTTCTAAAAATCTTGTAACTTCCGTGACAAAAGTAGAAACCATTCCTACGTACTTTTCAGACCATTCAAGTGTCTTAGCTTGCATAAATCTAACAAGACAGCCGGTTCGCCGATTCAAGAATCAGTGGAATTTGAACACTTCCTTGTTAGTTAATCATGATTTAGAAGATCTGATTAAAGAAACATGGGCAATATGCCTGCGAGCCCGTAATAGATATGCCACTGCTATTGACTGGTGGGTTAAAATGGCAAAGCCAAAGTTGAGGAAAGTTCTTATTCAATACAGTGCCCAGAGCGCAAGGGAAATGAAATGCACTATAGAGTATTACTATTCCGTTTTGAGAGATCTATATGATCAAGTCTCAGCAGGTTCCTCACTTCGGATAGCAGACATAAAAAAAGTCAAAGCCAAGTTACTTAATATCAAGAGAAGTCAAATGGAAGGGTTGAAAATAAAATCGAAGGCAAATTCGGTGTCAGCAGATGAAACTACTTCCCTATATCATTTAGTGAAGCATACGAAAAACGGGAGAAGGACTTTTATTGAAGAAATTCGAACAAAACACGGCACGATTCTCAGAACCCAGCAGGATATCATGGACGAGATTTATCGCTATTATTGCGAGCTATATTCTGTACATCAAAGTAGTGATGCTTCCTTGGAAGAATTCCTTGACATCCTAGCCCCACAGCTGACAGAAGATGACAACGAAAATTTTCTCGAGGTTGTCAGTGAAGAAGACGTGTATGAGACTCTGTGCGCCTCGCCACCAAAAAAATCCCCAGGACCGGATGGTCTGCCAGCAGAGTTTTACATCCATTACTGGCCAATAGTAGGTGCGAAAATTACGGACATTGTAAATGAGGTTATTCAGGGTAAAATGATTCCGGCTGAGTTTAAGGAGAGTAAAATTGTTCTGGTGCCAAAAAATAATGGAAACAAAGATTTAAATAATTTTCGTCCAATTTCACTGCTGAATTCTGATTATAAATTAATAGCTAGAATAATAAACAAGAGAATTTCATGCCTTACAGATAAAATTATTAGTCAACATCAGAACTGTGCGCAAGGCAGAACCATTTTTCAAAATCTAGCGGAATTCAGGGATATCATTGCAATAACTTCTGTAACAAACATAAAGTGTGCTTTATTGTTTTTAGATTTTTATAAGGCGTTCGATGTAGTTAACCATGAATATCTTCTACAGACATTGAAGAAAATAGGTTTCAACGATAGGGTTATCCAGTTGATTAAGAACATAGCAACTGGAATAAATGCTAAAATAGCGGTGAATTGTCAACAATCCAGGCCGATGCAAATACAACGAGGTGTTCCTCAAGGAAGTCCTCTGTCCATGTCGCTCTTCGCAATTTCGCTGGAACCTTTCCTCCGACACGTCCATGCTACATTAAAAGGCTTAATATTATCAGGAAACAAAACAGTTATAAGAGCCTATGCTGACGATATAGGGGTCATTATAAGGAATAATGACGAGGTAACCACGCTAGCAACAGTGATTGATTCGTACTGTAGAGCATCTGGAGCCAATGCAAACGGAAAAAAAGTAAGATGTTAAATCTCAGAGGTTTTGATAATATCAACGTCGAGTGGGCAAAATTAGTCGGACAACATAAAACACTTGGGATACCCTGACAGCATGCCCTATGAAAATGACGGCTTTAAATTGGAAAGTTGCAGCAGATAAAGTGCAAGGAGCCATTGTAGAGAATTTAACTCGATATATGAACCAAGTTCAACGAACACAGTATATCAACTCATGCATCCTTACTAAGGCTTATTATACGGCCCAGCTGTTT
This sequence comes from Schistocerca piceifrons, assembly GCF_021461385.2. NCBI lineage: Eukaryota > Metazoa > Arthropoda > Insecta > Orthoptera > Acrididae > Schistocerca > Schistocerca piceifrons. The sequence continues at coordinate 623,019,342 of NC_060140.1, forward strand.
CCAATACCGAGAATGATAGCGAGAAGAATAATGTCCAAAATCACAAAATTTTTGTGGAGAGGTGAAGTGTTCAGAGTACCTGCTAAAGTAGCCACTTTAGATCCTAAAAATGGTGGACTAGGATTAACTGACATAACGGATAAAGCCTCTGCTCTTTTTATCAAAAGGCAAGTTAATTTAATAAGAGACTCGCGAGAAAGCATAACCAGCCAACTTTTCGAGATCATTAAACCTCCAAGCCTGCTTCCCCCGATTGACGTGCAGAATGTCAACAGTCGCTTACAGCACGTGAGGATTTTCTATGTTGAGTTTAGTTATGTCAGTGTCGAACTCAGGTAGTCCCGACACTTAACATCGAGAGCCATAATGCGGGAACGAAAGAAAAGCGAAGGAAGAAACAAAATAGAACGACAGTTTCCAAACATTGAGTGGACTGAGATTTGGAAGAACATTAGTTCTAATGTGCTCACGTCTAATATAAAAACGTCATGGTACAAGACAGTTAACAACATAGTTAGCACCAATGAAAGACTGCACGCAATCGGACTCTGTGAAACAAATTTATGTCAACAATGCCATCTAGTTGACACAGTAATTCATAGATATACTTGCAGTGGTCACATGAATAGTTGGAAGTGGATCCGGGAGCAAATAGCTCTGATTACAAGAACATCCCCTGAGTATATATCGCTGTCATTGATAAACAGGCCTGAAGCACGCTATTTCCCAGAAGCAAAAAATAACGCTGTGTACTGGTTGCTGGGAAATTTTGTTAACTACGTCCTTAACAAATTAGGATCCGATAGCATCATAGAGTTCAAGGTACACATGCTGTGTGAGTTCCACAAAATTAGAAGCTATTCGAATCACAAGAAAAAGTTCGGTAATATGCTAAAAATTGTATTTGAAAGAATGGGCATTGGTTAATATAAAAAAGAAGACTGTGTTGACAGTGATGTATTATAGTTACCTTAAGGATACTATTTAAGATTTTACAGTATATTTATTATGTGTGCTTTCTCTACTTCAGAGAGTAGTTTTTTGAAATTTATAAGCTAATGTACAGAACTTATGTGACATTGAGATTGTGTGTCTAATAGTGCCAAACACAAAACATGAAAGGTGCATTATTGGCTTATACTAGAAATTTGGAAACAGACAGTTTTTTTTATAGAAATTTCCTTATCGATTGGTTAAAACCATAAGATTCTATCCGATAAATGTAATATTCAATGGCTGGCACATTGCCCTGTTCATTTTTGCAGTGAAAGACTGATTATATAGATCTGATCACTTGAAATCATCATCAGTTATCTGCTATATTAGCAGGTCCTTTGCCTCTCCATTTTCTGCGATCCATTGCTTCCTTCTTAAGGCTGCTGTATGTTGTACCGTCCATCATGTCATCCAGTATCTGGAATCTCTTCCTTCCTCGCTTCCTTTTCCCTTCTACATAACCTTCTAAAACTGTTTTTATCAGTCCGTCATTCTTTCTTAATATATGCCCAATCCAATTTCTTTTTCTTCTCTTTATTACATCTAGTAACTGCCTTTTCTCTCCCACTCTTCTCAGTACCTCTTCATTTTTTACTCTGTCCATCCAACTTATTCCTTCCATCTTCCGCCATGTCCAGATCTCAAAAGCCTCCAGCCTTTCTCTGAAATACTTAGATTCAATTAATGTCCAGAAAGTGTAGTTGGAAGGCTAGTCAACTTTATTATATATCTCCTTTCCGCCATTCTCAAGTATTTATGTTTAATTTAATTCTTTCTGGTGATTTAGTCAGTAACACAATCTTCTGTTGTCTTTCCTTAATGTCAGCGCAATTGAAATGATCAAACCGCTTTGTTTAAATAACTTCATGTATGTATAACTTAGTAGGTATTTGCAATGTGTAACATTGTTTTTTTTAATAAAGGTTTTATAAAAAAAAAATGGTAACGTGACCAGCTGCGGAACGAAAGGTCCTTGGTTCAAATCTTCAATCGAGTGAAAATTTTAATTTTTTATTTCCAGTTTATGTGACAAACTCTTATGTTTTCATCACTTTTTTGGGAGTAATTAACACATCCACAAGAAAACCTAAATCGGGCAAGGTAGAAGAGTCTTTTTACCCATTCGCCAAGTGTACAAGTTAGGTCGGTCGACAACATATTCCTGTCATGTGACGCACATGCCGTCACCAGTGTCGTATAGAATATATCAGATGTGTTTTCCTGTGGAGGAATCGGTTGACCTACGACCTTGCGATCAAATGTTTTCCGCTCCCATTGGAGAGGCACGTCCTTTCGTCTACTAATCGCACGGTATTGCGATGCGGTCGCAAAACACAGACACTAAACTTATTACAGTGAACAGAGACGTCAATGAACGAACGGATAGATAATAACTACGCAAAAATAAAGAAAGTAAAATTTTCACTTGTGGGAAGACTTGAACCAAGGACCTCTGACCTCTTCATCTGTAGCTGCTCACGCTACCACGAGACCACGGCGCTCCTAATCCTACGAATTCCGTAATGTAGGATATGTGACCCATGGACTACTCAGTTTTTATATTTTGCTTATTTTTTCACAGTTCCACACAACTTCTTCCTGTTTTCTCAATTGATCTGTGTTCGGTTTATCAAGGCCTATCCACTGTGCCAAGTTATAACTAAATCTGAGGGGGGTGCGATGGGGAGGTTCCCTTGTAAGTTCTAGGGGACTGATGACGTCAGATGTTATGTCTCACAGTGCTCAGAGCCATTTGAACGATTTTGAACCACGTCCATTCATACATACAGCTTGTTTTTCTCCACGGCATGTTGACATTTACCAGTAGGACAATGCAATGTGTTACACATATCGCACCGTGTGTGTCTGGTTCGGAGAGCACCAGGGTGAGTTAATCGTACTCCCCTGGCTGCCACATTCCCCGGATTTAAAGGGACCGCCTTGATGAGACTGTTCGCGCCATGGACCGTCAACCGAGAAATCTAGCACAGCTGACCACGCTACTGGAGTCGCCATGCCTCCACATTCCTATCGGTACTTTTCATAACTTCGGTGACTCTTCCTGTACGTGTCGCAGCGGTTCAAATGTGTGTGAGTTCTTAAGGGACCAAACTGCTGAGGTCATCGGTCCCTAGACATACACACTACTTAAACTAACTTCAACTACCCTATGCTGAAAACAACACACACACACACACACACACACACACACACACACACCCATGTATGAGGGAGGACTCGAACCTCCGGCGGGACGGGCCGCACAATGAGTGACATGGCGCCTCCAACCGCGCGGCCACTCCGCGCCGCTGTCACAGCGGTCCTCGTTGCAAAAGGTACTTATTCAGGCTTTTGACAGCTGATCACCTTAATGTGTCTGAACAGTGTATTTTGTAGCCTTATATTTTTTTTTTCAACAGGAAATTAAGAATATAGGTGAATTATATGTTAACTTCTGAATAATTACTGGTACACTTTTCTGACTTATTACAATACATAAGAATTCGTTGCGTTTGACCTGTAAAGTTCTTATTCTTAGTGCAAGATCAGAAAACAGTTCGTTTTTGTAGATTCAGACGATTTCTGGACTTCGCTTGCATTTCAGTAATTTGCATCTGCCTCTCTTCTCAGCCACAATTGACCAATGCCCTACATTATCCTGGTGCAAAACTTCACTCGAAAGGTACTGACAATGTCTACAAATGGGTGTATTTGAGAGTTACTAATGCAGAAACAGTTCTAAAAAACGCTGCAGTGAAAACCTTACAATTTTCAGAACTGATTGATGTAAGCACCCGTATTTCTTAGCGCACAATTATCGCCAGCGTCGCTAAAGAAGCCATTCTTTCCATCTGCTCAGCCAGAATCTTTCCGTTAGATGCTGTGGGATTAGTTTTCTATGAAAACAGGTAATAGGAATGTGGTGTCACCGCCACACACCACACTTGCTAGGTGGTAGCTTTTAAATCGGCCGCGGTCCAGTAGTACATGTCGGACCCGCGTGTCGCCACTGTCAGTGATCGCAGACCGAGCGCCACCACACGGCAGGTCTCGAGAGACTTACTAGCACTCGCCCCAGTTGTACGGACGACTTAGCTAGCGATGCAACACTGACGAAGCCTCGTTTATTTGCAGAGAAGATAGTTAGAATAGCCTTCAGCTAAGTCAATGGCTACGACCTAGCAAGGCGCCATAGCAATCGATAGTTATCGTATGAAGCATGTCTCATCAAGAACGATGTATACAAATGATGGATTAAAGTTAAGTATTCCAGAAGCTACGTACTTTTCTTTATAGCATTCATTACGTATCCTGTTTCAGACCTCACGCCATCCTGCGTGAGCTTTTAGCGTGCATTACGGTCTCCTCAAACCACACTGTGTCGGCACTTCTGTCGACACATCAAGGAACTTAGCTAGAACATAAATATATTTAAAGGTAAGAGATATATGTACTACCACAGATATTATCAATGAAAACCATCAAAATCACTCTCCCCGTATAATGAAACGTTTCATGAATTAATCCACGAATTCTTGAGATTAACAGCCAAACTCTCTAGCAATCTGTAACATAGTGAAGTATTCTAGCATAAATTTTTAATGCGTGCTGACGGTAATAACTTGAAGTTTTCACGAGTTTATGCAATACAGAAAAGTAAAAAGAAATCGTAGTAATTAATTGAAAAATGTCGTAAAACTAGAGGAACTCGTTTCTGTTTTGAGACAACTAATTGTTCACTTGTTTTTCTTATATACTGCTTTTGGTTAACAGACAAGAGGCTGTAATTTCGGATCACGTTTTAGAGGTTTTCCTTTTCTTTAAATTCGCTATCATTCGTCTACCATTATGAAAAGTTGAAAGCCTACGACGAAAATGAATGTACCTCTACACGTCCGAAGAGGCGGCTACCTAAGTGAAAGACCCAATGACGAAACAACTTCCATTAGGCGTCGATTGCCGCGGTCGTGTTCTGGCTGCGTAAATCTTCAGGCGATAATCGAGAAACGGCAGAAGTGAAAACCCCATGGCTACGTATCTGATTAAAACTGAGCGGTCGCCGATGCATAGTCAACAGGTTACACGATTGAAAAAGTTGGTCGGAAATTTGATGGCACGTGCGCTATAGTCGAGGCGTTTAAAGGGATGAGGGATTTACGGGACGCCGATATTCATTAAAAAGTTTCACATTATCACTTTTTTACGGATTCCTCTTAAACTTGTTGTCATAGCGACAAAAAACTGAATTCTCGACATGCGTGCCTTATGGATCTGTGGAATTTATCTGCTTCACCTCATCTCTCTCCCCTTTCCTCGCTTGTCAGATAGTTTTCTCCAATAATAGTCGCCTAACTACAGAAACTATTCATAGTTTTTCGTGGTGCCACTATTTAGTTTGCGTGACATTTTGGTATCGTTAACCATAGCAAATACCATCTTGTAACGTATAGGAGTTATGTTACATTTACATACCACAAAAGTTTTTATGTACAAAGAACCATTTAATGAATCTGGGATGTGCGGAGTAATGAATAACCACAACTTTCATAACTATTATGTACAAGCCGCTAGAAAGCTATATTCAGATAATACTTGTCGTGTCAAAGTTGGAAAGTTAGTATCACAGAAACTTAAGGTTAGTAAAGGAATGAGAAATGATACTGCTCAGTGCCTATCCTCTTTAAAATATTGTTTTGGCGAAGCACTGGAAAACTGGAAAAGGAAGTGGAAAAGCATTGGAATTACAGTAGGTGATGACATCCTCTTTGTCCGCAGCTCGTGGTCGTGCGGTAGCGATCTCGCTTCCCGCGCACGGGTTCCCGGGTTCGATTCCCGGCGGGGTCATGGATTTTCTCTGCCTCGTGATGACTGGGTGTTGTGTGACGTCCTTAGATTAGTCAGGTTTAAGTAGTTCTAAGTTCTAGGGGACTGATGACCATAGATGTTAAGTCCCATAGTGCTCAGAGCCATTTGAACCATTTTTGAACATCCTCTTTTCCCTAAATTTCACCAACAATCAGGTCATCTTCACCGAGGAAGAAGAGGATGTGTCTTATATGATAAAAGCTTAAAGAAGGTTATGAGTAGTGGCGTATGAAAATTAACTTCACAAAGACTGGATACTTGGTCGTCGGAGGTATAGGAAGGGCTCTTTTTAGGGACGATGGATCTATAGTAAAGTGTAGTTCATCATATAAATATTTAAGGACAATGATTTCTGATAAAGCTGTAAGCAAGCAGGAAACAAGGCACATAAGAGGAAAGAGAAAGCAATTAAGCAGTTACAATCCATTATTTGGAATAAAACCATCAAAATATCTAAAAAGGAGGATATACGAAATTATAGTTGATAGCGTTGCTATGTATACTGCTGAACCGTAAGAAGTCTCCAGCGCCACCGAGAAGAAATTAAAGGCAGTGGAAATGGAGTTTCGGACACGAAGTTGTGAAATAACAAGAAGAGAAAAAATAAGAAACTAAGTGCTATGAGAACAAATAGGAACTGAAAAGGATATTGTAGACACACCTGAAAATAAACGCTAACATGGTACGGAATCTTATAAGAACTTCTGAAATATGGCACTGGAAACCTGTGCAACACAGGAAAGGAGGAAGATCCCAGCTACATTTGAACGGTGGCGTGCGAAACAAGAAGAGGACAGGTAAGATAGAAGGAGATGAAAATCTGGATGCGAGAGGCGCCGGTTGGTGAAGAGAACTCACAGAAAGAACAAAACTGCTATACAAAGTAACTTACATTTGAAGGAAACGAAGAAAATTCTTAAAGGAAGTATTCTGAGAATTTTTGATAGATGTGATACTGGTCTGATTTTGCGATATTTCCCACTCATCTATTCTCGCTGTCATCGGACGAGCAAGAACTCCATCATTATCAATGTTTGTGGAAATTCCCCAACATCATAAATTTGATTCAGCCTTTGACTTATTGCTCGCTTTAAGTTCCACTAGCATTTCATCAGTACGTGGGTATGCTTCAAAATTCGTACAACGCTTTTAAATTTAGAGATAAGTTTCTAATACCTTCTATCATTTTCACCTACTGTTCGTATTTTGCACTGACGTAATTTCTTCTTGACAGTTATATCTTTCCCCAGGTACGTTCCCATTCAATTGCCTTAATTTACACTTTTCTGCCTCGTATATATATCTCCCATCCATTTTCTATAGATTTTCTACATTTCTGTCTTATTTCGCTTCTCATTATCCTGTGTGACTAGGATTCACTTCTAATATTTTTTTACATTTTCGTCTTTTGTTAATTCCATTACCGAATCCGTTAAGTATGCCACTTTTCTACTTATTTTCAATCCTAGTACTTCTCTGTTGCATTCGATAGATGCCCTTTAAGGCCAACCCATTGGTTTTCAACCAATAAATCCTTGAAATGTCATTACCTCGTTGTCTTACGAGGCAAAGTAAATTTTTATTTCCTTCAGCTTGTACTAATGCCAAGGCTTCAGCAGCTTTTTACAAGTTATTACAATTCAACTAGGGTTTCATTACTTCTGGGTTATGGTCTCTAACACTGTCAGAATCTAGATGCACTATGTGATCAAAAGTATCCGGACACCTGGCTGAAAATTGCTTACAAGTTCGTGGCGCCCTCCATCGATAATGCTGGAATTCAATATGGTTTTGGCCCACCCTCAGCCTTGAAAACAGCTTCCACTTTCGCAGGCATACGTTCAGTCAGGTGCTGGAAGGTTTCTTGGGGAATGGCAGCCTGTTCTTAACGAAGTACTGCACTGAGGAAAGGTATCGATGTCGGTCGGTGAGGCCTGGCGCGAAATCGCAGTTCCAAAACATCCCAAAGGTGTTCTATAGAATTCAGGTCAGGACTCTGTGCAGGCCAGTCGATTACAGGGATGTTATTGTTGTGTAACCACTCCGCCACAGCTGCTCGATCGTGTTGAAAGATGCAATCGCCATCCTCGAACTGCTCTTGAACAATGGGAAGCAAGAAGGTGTCTAAAACATCAATGTAGGCCTGTGTTGTGATAGTGCCACGCAAAACAACAAGAGATGCAAGCGAATTTTACTGTTCGAACTACATACGCCGGCAGATAAGTTTCACCGGGCATTCGCCATACAAACACCCTGCCATCGGATCGCTGCATTGCGTACCGTTATTCGTCACTCCACACAACGTTTTTCCACTGTTCAATCATCCACTGTTTCCGCTCTTTACACCAAGCAAGGCGTCGTTTAGCATTTACCGGCGTGATATGTGGCTTACGAGTAGCCGCTCGACAATGGAATCCAAGTTTTCTCACCTCCCGCCTAACTGTCCTAGTACTTGCAGTGGATCCTGGTGCAGTTTTGAATTCCTGTGTGATGGTGTGGATTGGTGTCTGCCTATTACACTGTACGACTGTCTTCAACAGTCGGCGGTCTCTGTCAGTCAACAGAGGCGGTCGGCTTGTACGCTTTTGTGCTGTACGTGTCCCTACACGATTCCACTTCACTATCACATCGGAAACAGTAGACTTAGGGACGTTCAGGAGTGTGGAAATCTCACGTAAACACTATGATACAAGTGACACCAAATCACCTGACCACGTTCGAAGTCAGTGGGTGCCGCGGAGCGTCCCGTTCTACTCTTTGACGATGTCTATTGGCTGTTGAGTCGCTGATATGGAGTACCTGGCATTAGGTGGCAGCGCAATGCACCTAATATTTTCTTTGGGGTGTCCGGATATTTTGATCACATAGTGTATGTGATACCCCCCCCCCCCCCCTATATTCCAGAAGGGGTCATCCACATGGGTACTAAAAGGAATCTGAAACTACGGTTACACTATAAATTAAACAAATCAAAGGCCGTAAACTTAACTCAATACCTGGTAATTACAGTTACGAACAACTTAAATTGGAAAGAAAACGTAGAAAATGTTGTGGGGAAGGCGAACCAAAGACGGCGTCTTATTGGAATAACACTTAGAAGAAGTAACACACTTACTAAAGAGGCTGCCTATACTATGCTTGTCCGGCCTCCTTTGGAGCATTGCTGTGCTGTGTGGGATCCTCACCAGATACGTTTAACGGAGTACATCGAGACAATTCATAGAAAGGCGGTACCTGTTTTGTATTATCGAGGAATAAGGGAGAGGGTGTCGTGACATGATACCGGAATTTGGGTGGACTTAATTAAAACAAGATGTTTCTCATTGCAGCTGGATCTTCCCACGAGATTTCAATCACAACTTTCTCCTCCGCATGCAATAATATTTAGTTAGCACCGACTTACATGGGGAGAACCGATCATAATAATAAAATAAGGGACATAAGAGCTCGCACAGAAAGATATAGATGTTCGTATTTTCTGCGCGCTGTTCGATAGCGAAATAATAAAGAATTACTGTGAAGGTGGCTCGATTAACCTTCTGCCAGTCACTTAAATGTGATTTGCAGGGTTCCTGAATTGAATGTAGATACATTTACCTTCGCCCACAACTGGGTTCCAATCTCTCTTTGCGATTAAATTCGCATTCACTTTGATGTATTTCACGAGATACCTGACGTAGAGAGAGGATGAAATTATTCATTTCACACGGAAAAAGATTTTTCGCCCGGCAGGTAAATGGAAGGACTGTTCGACTTTAACCCGCAATCGAATTTTTCTTTCATTTAATCGCAGTTTTAATCGTTACTCTCCAATGGCTCCGCATACCTATTGCGAACAGATCGAAACAGCCTTGTAACACAGTGTGGGAGCTTCTCTTCTACTATTACAGTATATAGTCCCGGAAACATTCTCGTTGTTATCTACCAAAAGCTCTTATTGCGACCTATAAACCACAGTCTCGTGTCCGCTGATTTCACTATATCCACTATACACTTTGGTACATAACTTTATCAACGTATTATCTTAATTCGCCTGCATAAGTCTGAGTATCGTATCATGCGATGGACTGCAACTATTGCCACAAGTAGGGTTCACAAAATAATTTTTAAGACAAAGAACACGACGCACCACGAATGTCCTATCCAAATTGGACAGAAATTGATAGATGTGACCTACATGTACAAACAAACAAATGATTGCAGTTTCTGAAAAATTGGATGATTTATTCAACAGAAAGAGCTTCACAGATTGAGCGAGACAGTTACAAGTAGTCCACTTCTGGCCGTTATGGAAGCAGTTTTTGGGCTCGACATTGATTTATAGTTGTTGGATGTCCTCCTGAGGGATATCGTTCCAAAATCTGTCCAATTGGAACGCTAGATCATCAGAATCCCGAGACAGTTGGCTGGCCATGCCCATAATGCTCCAAAAGTTCTCAATTGGGGAGAGGTTCGGCGACTCTGGTGGCCAAGGTATGGTTTGACAAGCACGAAGACAAACATTTTCGTATGGGGGTGGACATTATCTTGTTGGAATGTAAGCCCAGGATAGATTGCAACAAAATGGGGCGTAGAATATTGCCGACGTTCCACTGTGCTGTAATGGTGCCGCGGATGATAACCAAAGGAGTTCTGCTAAGACAACAAATAGCACCCCCGACCATCCCTCTTGTTATCGGGCTGTATGGCGGATGACAGCCACTGTCCGGGGCCTCTCCAGACACGTCCTCCACGGTCATCAGGGTCTGGAATCTGATTTGTTGGAGTAGAATAGTCGGTAGTGATGAGTCCCGCTTCGAATGAAGGCCCGATGACCAGCAAAGACGTGTCTAGAGACACACAGGGCGGTGGTGGGTTATCATCCCGACTGTCGCCCGCCATACGACCTCTGCGCTGGGTAGCCGAGTGGTCACAGGTGCCTTGCCACGGTTCGCGTGACTCTCCCCGTCGGAGGTTCGAGTCCTGCCTCGGGCATGGTTGTGTGTGTTGTTCTTAGCGTTAGTTTGTTAGATTAAGAACTGTGTGAGCTTAGGGAACGATGATCTCAGCAGTTTCGTGCTACAGGAACTTACCACATACGGCCTTCCAATCAGGAAGGACGGCCTGGCATGCCATTTGTTTTCACAGCAGGACACCTTTGGTTTTCACCCGCGGCACTCTTACAGTACAGCGGTATGTCAACGATGTTCCACGCTCTGATTTGTGGCCCTTTATGTCACCCTTTCCGGGGCTTACATCTCGGCAAGAGAAAGCCCGCATGGACACGGTGAGATTTTCTACTGCTTGTCTTCGTTCTTGCCAAACCCTACCTTGGCAAGCATGGTAGCTGGATTTTTTCCCAGGTGAGAATGTTTCGAGCATTATGGGTATGGCCCTCCGATCATCTCGGGATTTTGACGATCTGTGACACCAAGTAATCTGGAACAATATTCATGAGGAGGACATCCAACAACTCCATCAATCAACGCTTATCCGAATAATTGCTTGCATAAGGGCCACAGGTAGTCCAACGCGTTATTGACTTGCTCAACTTGTGAATCTCTTTATCCCGAAGAAAGCATTCATTTTTTTCTGAAATTGTAATCATATCTGTTTCTGTAGATGTACGTCACATTTACAGATTTCATTCAGACAATCCCTTCGTTGAGCGTCGATGTTATTGTCTTAGAGAGTATTTTTAGTGCGTTTATATGGGAGGGAGGACATAAAACCATTCACTGTTGAATTCGTCTAAAGTGAATTAGGCATACATATTCAGAAAAACTTTTAGGCAATAATAGGCGTGAGAAGGTTTAGGCAGTCGGTGCCACGTTCTTTTACACACCGAAACAACTCATTATTGTTAGTAAAACATCATTGACAGTTACAGGATTTTTATATTCAATTTGGTGCTTTTACCGCTAAATTCGGCATGATAATCAAGCGTTATATAGTTAGCCTGTACGAGTGGTTCCCATCGTGGTAGCAGCTACTTCCCGAGAGGTAAAACGCAAGTTTGTTAGTGTTAATCACAAAAAAAACGTTTGATTGTGTTCCAGTCATAAAAATAAATTATTTTTATAACATCGTAACTGCGATCACAATTTTGTAAGACTGTAATACTGCTTATGCAATTTACCAGTAACTATTTTTTTCTCAGTTACTAGCATTAAAGTAAGACACTATTTGGTGGAGGCTACAGATTCCTCACATAGTCCATCCACTACTCAGATATAAGGTTCTTTGCACCATACGTCGTTTACGGTGAAGCTGAGTAACAAACACTGAATATCTCATGAAAATGTCTTCTTCAAGTTATAGATAGTTCTTGTAGTAGACCAGAAATTGCGTATTAACCATTACAGATAAATGACCTATTTCACAGCTCGTCACAACAGTAGTTACATAAAGGCTACTGGAGTAATGTACCCATTACTATTATTATTACTATTATTACAGTGATCCGACATAAAGAATTAACACCCTGAAGTCGTTTCTGGCAATTCGGAATTAAGGAGCCAGCAATCAAGTTATTTTGAGACAGTAAGCATAGTGCATACGGATTAGTTTGGTTGATTGCAAATGGAGGTGCAGGGTGTGGGTGAAGCCAGAGTCGCTAGACAGAGGAGTGGTGCAGGGGAAGTATGTTTTATAACAAGTGTCTGCCCTCACTGTGGACAGTTAGTTTTCTTATCTTAATGGGAGTTGCGAAACAACTCACATATTAAAAAGGTTGTTAGACATAAGCAGTACGAAATGTCTCGTTGACTCATTAATTTGTGGCTTAATGAAAACACCTTCATAAGTTATGCAGAATCAGCTATGAAAATTATGCACGTAATCAGATTTCTTTAATCATTTTAAAAATAAAAGTATTCAAAGAAAATTCTGTCTCATTCTAATGTTTAGTTAGGCGAGCTAAATTTGCTGATGGGAGCGTTGGTAGCGGGGGTTGGTGGAGGGAGGGGGGGGGTGGGCGAGGGTACTAGCTAACATCTGATTGATTGTGCTCAGGGTAACGGTCTAAGAAAGGTCGGGAACCACTGGCCTATACGACAACGACAGTCCTACCAGATCGATTATCCTTCACAAGAGTTGTATACTAATTTTTTACATACACTGACCGCATCCCATAAGAATTTGTCTTTGTGGGGAGTTAAGAGGCACGTACTGATAAGTGAGTCGAAGTAAGTGCTAAGCAGGAGAATAGGATGAAATATAGTTAGCCCTACGAGGCTCTTAACGTCGCAGCAGCTTGAAAGACGTGGGAGTTCGATTCAGTCATGAGCAAAAGTTGCTGACAACGAAAACATTAGTCGCATATCTGATTACGTGCATAATTTGTGTAGCTGGTTCTGCATTATCTCATTTAATCTCTAAATAGGGAGAAGGACAGGTGTACAGAATCCGGATCTCACCACCTACGACGTCAGATTATAAAAAGGGAAGGGATGAGTGTCCCTCGCCTCTCCTTGACTGACACATCGTTGGTTCCAAGGCTAGAACGGTGTTGCATGTGAATCGACGATCAGCCTTTCTGCTCGTATTAAATGGCTTTTGATGTCTGTTCGTTTGGAATGATTTCTGTACCTCGGATGGCACGGAAAAGAAAGAAGGAAGTACAGGAACGAAGATTAGGACTTAATGTTCTGCCGATGAAGATGTCTACAGAGGTGGAACGCTGTCTAGGACCTGACAAAGATGGGGCTCAAATACACCGTAGTCTTTCGAAAGAGACCACTGGTTGTTGCCTTAAGTGACGAATAGAAACCAGTGCACTGAGCGAGGTGGTTCAGTGGGTGACACCCTGGACTCGCATTCGGTAAGACGACGGTTCAAACTGCTCGTTTGGCCATCCTGATTTCCCTAAATCACTTTAGGCAAATGTCAGGATGGTTCGTCTGAAAGGACACGGCCGACGTCCTCCCTCAACCTTCTCTAATTCGATAGGACCATGTAACGCCGGAAATGCACATCCTCCTATTTCCATCTATTGTACTATAAATTTTTTTCCTTATTTTGTTACCTGAAGATATGACACTTCTGTATCTTTATATATTGTAATTGTTTTACTATATATATATATATATATATATATATATATATATATATATATATATATATATATATATCGATGTATAATTCGTTTGTTTTGTAAATATTATTTGTATTTTTACGCTGGGTCTTGCCTGGGGAAAACTATGCTATCGAACGATTACATCGATAGGTCGTGTGAAGAACCAAAGTGTTTAGGATCTTTGGTAGTGTTAACTCGGCCGCATGAAGCGCGGGAAGAGAGGGAGTCTGGCGGGAGTAGGGCGGTGGAGCAGGTGTGTTGTGTGACGCTCCCGCGAGTTGCCGCGCTTTTGGGGTTTGGCAGCATGTAATTGCGCTCGACTTGCTATGATAGTTTCTGACACGGTGTCGCGGACGGCAAGCATTATCTGGCGCACATCAAGAGCCCGTTTCGCCTGGTGACTGTGTCGAGAAGAAGGCGCGCCAACATCCAGCTTCTGCAACAGCGACGGCCGACAATGAGTGACTGTCGCCACCTCCCCGATCGACGACAGCAAACCTTCAACCAACCAACAAGGAAGACTAAAAGCACGTAAAGTTTTAGAACTGTATGGCAGACCTCAGCTTTTCAATCTGTTGCATCATACAAAAATACAGCAACTTAGCATGAACCTTTGTTGCTCATTGTCCCAATTGCATTACCAAGCAGGGTCCCTTCCTTTTCTGGAATGAAACCGAGTGTCGCTGAAATTCATACGCCAGCATTAAAGTAATATCATTCCATTTCACTGCTTTAATTTCAACGTTCAGTTAAAGTATTCATAGCTGGTTACAATATTTAGATTTCACAAGCACAAATTAAGAGTGCGAGTTTTGTTACCATATTTTAGCTTACCTGTGACTGCAGCTCAGCTTGCTACGTACTAAATTTTACTATTGTTAATTGTTCAGAATCATTTAATTCAAGTTCAAAGTTAAATATCTTATTTCTAAATTGCGTAGATTCATGTAGCTTTTGAAATGATTGTTGAGGTAGCCAAAGACTATCCTTATTTTATTGAACTTCGTAGTGCTTCAGAAACAAAGTTCACTATTAATTTCAGTCACTAAATTAACTTTCAATTCTCCAGTTTCATTAATTCTTTTGCTAAATTGAGTCAGAGTGTAGCGAAATTTATTACTTCTCACAAACATTCAGTTTTCACACAACACGTGTCAACCTTCAGTTGCCACGCTTTTAGTGGTAATTATATGTGCATTAATCTTTCATATTCAGTTATTATAGTAGTTGTCCATAGGACTGGCGACCGTTATTTTCCCCAATTCTCAAATATCTGATTGACGCCAATTAATTGTTAACGTAACGACCTCACATTTGCTTTCTTTACTAATTTTACACTTTTCTCAAAATTAATTTACACCAATTTCATTTGCATTTTTCCTTTCATTTAGATGTAACCCTCTCCTCCCTCTTCACCGACAAATTAACTTCGGTGACGATTGCTTTTCCCAAATTTCCATTAAGTGCACGCGGTATAGTTTTTCAATGTCATAAAGGCTGATAAGTGAGGGGGAGGTTACAACCACTGCAAAAACCTCTGCATTGTCGTACGATGAAATACGTGTGTCAATGACAGAAAGTTTTAAACACGATAAAAACGTTTCGTTGGAACATAAATTCATTAATGTACAGTATGCTAGTGCACGGAGATACCCAGTTTGACTCTAGTGATGATAGACTTTTCTGCAGCAGGAGAGGCGACGGCGTAAAGCCAATCACTAATTTTGTTCGTACTCCAAACCTCTCCACAGAATCTCATTGAGTGAGAACGTTAGATACTGTTGACGGTGGTCCCTTGGTCGGATCTACATCTACATGGTTGCTCTGCAATTCACACTCAAGTGCCTGACAGAGGTTTCATCGAACCATTTTCATACTACTTCTCTACCATTCCACTCTCGAATGGCATGTAGGAAAAAGGAACACATCTTTCCGTTGGAGTTCTGATTCCTCTTATTTTATTATTATGATCATTTCTCCCTAAGTAAGTGGGTTTCAACAAAATATTTTCGCATTCGGAAGAGAAAGTTGAGGATTAAAATTTCGTTAATAGACCGTGCCGCGAAGAAAACCGCCTTTGTTTCAGTGACTGCCACACCAACTCGCGTATCATATCAGTGACACCCTCACCCCTAGTGCGCGATAACACGAAACGAGCTGCCCCTCTTTGCACCCCTCGATGTCCTCCGTCAACCCTACCTGTTAAGGATCCCACACCGCGCAGCAATATTCCAGCAAAGGACGGACAAGTTTAATGTAGACTGTCTCTTTAGTGGGTTTGTCGCATCTTCTAAGTGTTCTGCCAACAAAGCGCAGTTTTTGTTTCGCCTTCCCCACATATTATCTCTGCCGTCTTTCCAATTTAAGTTGCTCTTAACTGTAGTTCCTAGGTATTTATTCGTATTGACAGCCCTTAGATTTGTGCGATTTATCGTATGCCCAAAATTTATCGGATTTTTGTACCCATGTGGATGACCTCGCACTTTTCTTTGTTTAGTGCCAATTGTTACTTTTCTCACCATACAAAAATTCTTTCTATATCATTTTGTAATTGGAATTGATCGTCCGACGATTTTACTAGACGGTAAATTACAGAATCATCTGAAAACAATCTACAGGGGCTGCTCAGATTATCACCAAGATCATTTACGTAAATCAGGAACAGCAGAGGGCCTATGATACTACCTTGCGGAGCGCCAGATACCACTTCTGTTCTACTCGATGGTTTACCGTCTATCACCACGAACTGTGACCTCTCAGAGAGGAAATCACGAATCCAGTCACACAACTGAGACGATACTCCACATGCATGCAATTTCATTAATAGTCGCTTGTGAGGAACGGTATCAAAAGCCTTCTGGAAATCTGGGAATATGGAATCGATCTGAGATCCCTTGTAGACAGCACTCTTTACTTCGTGGGAATAAAGAGCTAGCTGTGTTGCACAAGAACGATATTTTCTGAACCTGTGTTGGTTATGTACAAATAAGTCATTTTTGCAAAGTAATTCATAATGTTCGAGTACAGTATTTGCTCCAAAATTCTACTGCAAATTGAGGTCAGTGATATGGGTCTGTAATTCAACGGGTTACCCCTATTTCCTTTCTTGAATGTTGGTGTGACCTGTGCTACTTTCCAGTCTTTAGGAACAGACCTTTCGTCAAGTGAGCAGTTGCATATGACCGCTAATAAAGGCGATATTGTGTCTGCATGCTCTGAAAGGAACCTGATTGGTATATGATCTGGACCGGAAGACTTGCCTTTCTTAGTGATTTGAGTTGCTTCGCAACAGCTTAAGTATCTACTTTCATGTCAGTCATGCTAACAGTTGTTCTGGTTTCGAGTTCTGGATGTGGACATTTGGCTTGGCTGCGCCCTTGGTCCTAGTCAAAACGAATTTTATGCTCTTCTTTCCTTTCTCCCAGAATAAAACAATCACACTGTGGACAAGCCATCGTCACATTCATTCCCACAGCAAAAATATACAAAGGAATCGACACAGCTGCTAGCAGGAAGGAATGAAAAAAACGCGTCTACTATGACAAACTTAATAAACGCTAACAAAAAAAGGAAGGTCTGCTGCTGTCAAGGAATCATTAGGAGCAACCACAGATACCAACAGCAGGTGTAATGTATCTGTGTCTTCTTTATATTCGTTTAAATGTATTTACTAATGTTAAATTTATCTTATTTTATTTATAACTATAGTTTACAATAACTCTTTCTCATTCTTGACTTTTTCATCTCCACAATTTAAGTCACGTGCCATAATCCAAGTTTTTAGGCCTCTCAGAGTAATGACTGAGTGTAGTGTTCACCGCTACTCCATACCACAAGAATATATAACTAGTAGTGTACCGGGATACATGTAACACTTGTAATGATGTAAGTAACCGCAGACGGAACGCAGTTAATGTATTCATTGGTTCTTCAACAAACAAATATTGGCCGTTAACTCTCTGATTTGCATGAACGAGTCCTCTTTTCACAATCAATTTATCTGTCTATTTACATTGTCATCCTGAAGCTCTGATTACTATTACCAGACATGCACTCAGTGGATTTAAGCACAGTATTTGTCATTGTTTGCTGTGTGAGATCGCTAGGCAGCTAACTAAAAACTAAAACTTAACTCCGTCGGAACAGGCCTTGGAAGGCTCAACGGTACCGATCGGCCGCCGTGTCATCCTCAACCACAGGCGTCTCTGGATGCGGATATGGAGGGACATGTGGTCAGCACACCTCTCTCGCGGCCGCTACCTCTCAGTCAAGCAGCTCCTCAGTTTGCCTCATAAGGGCTAAGAGCGTCCCACTTGCTAACAGCGGTCGGCAGACCAGGTGGTCAACCATCCAAGTGCTAGACCACCACGACAGCGCTTCACTTCGGTAATCTGTCGGGAACAAGTATTACTACCGCGGCAAGGCCGTTGGCAGGCAGATAACAGTTTTCGTAATTCAACTGCTCTGAAAGCACAAGAACTTAGGAATGTGTGAGAACTGGGAAAACAAAAGGAAATTCATGTATCCCTCCAGTACTGTAAAAAGACAGGAATTTTTTAAAAATAAATGCAAAAATGTTGATTACAGAAGAACTAATGCAAAGAAGATAGTAAGAGGAATGCTGTAAATGAGGATGTGGAAAGAGTTCTGTAATTGGAGAAAGAAGACCAGACTCGCGCCCGTCCAATGAATTACACCAAACCATCAAAGAGACTGAAATAAATGGGTTTAAAATAGTTAACACACGTCGAAGATGGACTTTGCTTTTCAGAAACCTGACGAACAACTTAGTCACCTAAGACGACTATTTTGCTGATAAATGCTGAAAACAGAAGCCGAAAGAGTGATGTCTTGAAAATCAACTACTAATTCTGCAGTCAGCGATAGCGGGTGATTGAGGCCGATCACCAGAGGCGCGCTGAAATTGCCATAGGACAATAATTGTACGCTCAAATGCGAGGGGTGCGCCAGTCTACGTACCATAAGCGGACCATTCATCTCGGACGCTAAAGGACGTCTGTGTTTATTTCTAGATCGCATAACACTTCTGGGGTCAACTCGTTATCCAGACAAGATGGTGGAATATCAGAATGTTGCTGTTGCCGACCCAAGCACAGCTACGCACACAACGAACTTCCGAATCGACTCGGAAACAAAAGTCTTACATATGGTTCAACATGCTGTTTCTCTATGAGGTTACATTCACACAGCGTTCCACCTAGAAATTTATTTTCAGCGAGTACAATGTTTTCATGAAAACGATAATTTAATACTTACAATCTGTTTCCCTCAGTAATAACAATAAGCTCTAATATAGCCTAGATTCACTGCACTGATTAACTTTACGAAATAAAATTATCGTGGACCCTACAAGAAAAGTAAAGTGGTAAAGTAGACGCTGTCCATCCGATATTTATGCAGTGACGTATTTCATTGGAATAACATAGAAATACGATATTGCAGTGCATGTGTTGTTAAGAGAAACAATGAAATGTTCCTTCAGACATAAATGCATGTCCGAAGCAACAGGCACTCCGACATATGAAACACGTGAAATGTATTTGCAGTTGCGAATACGAACAAACCGTCAGCTGTGTAGGGGATTGACGACAGTGAAAATTATTGCTGCACCATCTTTCGATCCCGGAATTCCCGCTTTAAGTGAGCGGTCACCTTAACGGCTTTGGCTATCCGTATACGTGCATGCATGTCCTAAGGAACAGAGCACATCTTTCTTCTTAACAACACAGGCGCTGCAATATCGTAGTTATCCGCCGACGTCGGACAGCGATTTTCAATTAAAAATTCCTCCCCTATAGAGTTTAGTTGCCAGGATAATAATATGTTGATGTAATGTGATTTCTCAGAGAAATTATTGCGAATAGTTGGATGAAAGCAATCTGTAATCGCAGTACAGGGTCAAAAAGTTGTACTGCTTCTATCGTATGTTTTGTATACAGAACTGAGAACAGGACTAAATAGAACGAATGCCGAGGCATTGCAGGGGAGAGTATTCTACCTCAGAACACTTTTCAGCCTTTCGCCTGTAGCCTGTCCATTAGAACATTAATGCATGGTATTATTGCCTTTTTAAATGATTGTTGCATTTTAAATGATGGCATTCACTTTTTACATGCTGCTATCTTTTTCTGAAATTACAAAAATAAGTGCAGAAAATTAAGGTTTTTCCAAATGTGAAAGTATATTCCAAGGTAAAATACTGTTATGTACATAGGACTATATCATCATCATCCCCTTCATCATCAACCAATTCGATCACTTGGTGACGTGGACGCTTTGAGTCGGCATGCAACGAGGGATCCCTGCAGGTTCTTCCATTTTTGCAACCATGAGCTTCCCGTTGCCAGTTGTCTAGCTGCCTTCTTAAGTCTCTGTCCCACCTGCCCGGTAGTCTTCGCTTGGTCTTTTTTGGTAAATTGGGCTCCAGTCTATTACTTGTTTTGAACACCTACCATCATTTCATCGAGCGACATGACCAGTCCACGGCCATTTCAAAGTATTCACACTTTACATTAGGTCACTGACCTTTGTTATCTGCCTGATAACTGCTTTCTGTGTGTAGTACAACATAGATCTTTCCATTCCTCTTCGGGCTATTATTAGTTTTCTGACAATGAACTCACAGCCAAAATTTATTACTGGGAATATGCATCGGTCAAAGACTGTGTTCTTCAGCTCAGCCGACATCTTGGACTTCAAAACTGAGGAGTATCTTCAATAAGCTTACCAACCTAGTTTAATACGTCGAAATATTTCTGGACTTAGATCTCTTTTCATATTTAGCAGTTGACCCAAATAGACATGTTCTGCGACCCTTTGAAGTTCCATATTTACAACAGATACACAGGGTGTATCAAAAAGAATTATCCGATTTGGCACGTCTATGTTTCTAAAACTAAACATATACGAGTACAATGAATTTTACTTTTTTGGTGAGCGAGAAACGCAAAAAGTTTTTTTCATAACTTTTCATGGGTGTTCAGTATGCCCCCCTTGAGATGCACGTCATATGTCAATGCCGTATTCAAACTGTGCCCACACTGCAGCGAGCATGTCTTGACTTACAGCTTCCACAGTTACTGTTACGCGATGTCTCAGTTCATTCATTTTTGTTGGTAACGGAGGCACATAAACAGAGTCTTTTATGAAGCACCACAAGAAATAATGACATACAGTCAGGTATGGAGGCCAGCAATGTAAGGCTTAAAAATTTGGTCCAATGCGACCGATCCATCGTTCAGTAAGCCTTTGATTTAAAAATTTCCGCACTTCCAGGTGTCAGTGCCCCATTCTGTTGGTAAATAAAGTCGTTCGAATCAGTCTCCAACTGTGGTAAAAGAAAGTTGTCAAACGTATCGAGACAAGTGCTTCTTGTAACAGTGTTCTCGGCAAAGAAACATGGACATACATCTTTTCTTGTGAAACTGCACACAACACATTAAATTTTGGAGAGTCCCTCTCATTTTGTACAACTTCGTGTGGTTGTTCCGTACCCCATATTCTCACATTGCAACAGTTGACGTTTCCATTTAAATAGAATGTTGCCTCCTCTATGAACACTACACATAGAAGAAAACTCTCATCCTCCATCTTGCCAAGAACGAAATTACAGAACTCCACACGCTCTTGTTTGTCACCTTCACGAAGAGCTCGCAGTAGCTGAATTTTGTATGGTTTCATGTTAAACGTCGACGCAACATACGCCAGACGGACATCGGTGGCATGTTGAGCTGTCGAGCTGCACGGCGAACGGATTTTTGCGGGCGGACGCGTTCGACGTCTCTCCCAGACACTCGGGGACGGCCATACGATTTGCCTTTAAACAAACAACCTGTTTCTCGGTATCGTTCATGCCATCGTTTAATTCTCTGTCTGTAGGAGGATCCACACCACACCTAGTACGAAAGTCACGAGAAACAGTTATTACTGACCCGCACTGCGCGAAATGTAGAACACAAAACGCTTTCTATTGGCCTGACACCATTTTTACTAGGAGTCAAGATGGCGCACACTGCTGCTACCTATCGGGAACCATGTAAAACTCAAGAGTTTACTCTTTACAACAGTACCTTGTTCACGTACACATCTCGAATAACATAATACTTATGATTCTTTTAAATCATATGATTCTTTTTGATACATCCCGTACAGTATTTCCCTCCGGTATCTATTAACTCATGATGATCTCCCTTTTATCATAGTTCTTTTGAAAAAGAAGCTATTGGAAATCGAGAAACAATTTCCATTTCCGACACATGTGAAATTATTAACACTAATAATAGAATTATCTTTCCATGTAAAGGATACAAAAAATCAGAACAATGTCGTTACGTAACTATTTAAAAATACACAGGTTCTTGATCCACAAATTTAAAATTGTCAGGAAACATTTAGCGAATAGTGTGGTGTCATCAGTTCCATCGAAACTGGATGTCGTGAGCCACAAAACTCGGGAGTGGGAAGAAACGCGAGAGGATGGTGGGAGGAGGGACAGTGACGGAAGCCGTGCAGAACGCACGCAGCTCACGTCGCCCTTTATTACTTTTCCACGGGGCTGGATCGATGCGATTGCTTCTGTCCGCTCCTCCGGTCTTCGGCGAGCGCGCCAAAGAGTTTCCGAGGTGATTAAAGGCTCCCCATGTAAAACGAGATAAATTTGTTCTTAGCCCCCAGACCACTTGCACCTCGCCTTTGAATTGATTACAGCACGCGTTTCGAGCTGAAACAATAATCTGATTGCAGTTTATTGCGTTATGTGTAGCTAATGATCTCCCCCGAGCCTGGGCTGTACGCTTTGCGGCGTACGTAGCTGGTGGGGCTGCGCTTTCTCCCGCCTGTTACGGCACGCCAGTTTAGCCCTCATAAGCCCGTTTGTAGGGCCTTAATTTCGCTACGACTCTATTTCCATTAAAACGCTCCTGGAACGTTTTGTCTTGCCAGAATTAGATTTCTGTCAACTTTCTAGCTCCTACAAATTTGACCACTTTTGTAATTACTTCATGATCTGCCTCCAACATTTAGCTGTCGGTGTGAACTTTGTAAAAAACTGCCACAGGTGTGGACTGTAGCAGAAAATTTAATTAAATTATGTTCATAGCCAATGACCTCCGCAGATAAAGAGTAACAGTTTATTTCACTACGCGGGAGCATTTGTTCGCTGACTGTGTAAGTAGGCTGTTTATGTTTTCTTATTGGTAACGCCACGTAGCGCTCTGTATAAAATCACTAGCTGTGCTTTGTGCAGTCTGTGGCTATTTTGCTTTGTTGTCTGCCATTGTAGTGTTGGGCAGCTGGATGTGAACAGCGCGTAGCGTTGCGCAGTTGGAGGTGAGCCGCCAGCAGTGCTGGATGTGGGGAGAGAGATGGCGTAGTTTTGAAATTTGTAATACTGGATGTCATGAACTGCTATATACATTATGACTTTTGAATACTATTGAGGTAAATACATGTTTTTTTCTCTATCAAAATCTTTCATTTGCTAACTATGCCTATCAGTAGTTAGTGCCTTCAGTAGTTTGAATCTTTTATTTAGCAGGCAGTAGTGGCGCTCGCTGTATTGCAGTAGTTCGAGTAACGAAGATTTTTGTGAGGTAAGTGATTTGTGAAAGGTATAGGTTAATGTTAGTCAGGGCCATTCTTTTGTATTGATTATTGAAAGTCAGATTGCGTTGCGCTAAAAATATTGTGTGTCACTTTAGTGCATGTTTGAGTACGTTCAGTTTTGCTCAGCTGTTTGAAAAGCAAATAATGTAAGAGGTTTATTAGCACAGTAATTAAGAAATTTTTCTAAGGGGACGTTTCATATGTCGACCCTTAGCCGAGGATACCTCACTGGAATCTTCTGATTTTTTTCTTATAGTTTGTGTAATTAGTGTAGCTATTGTTTATTGCTAGCATGTAATTGTAGAGAGAATCTCCTTTGTAGTTGCAGTATTTCATTGTTGTACAGTAAAACAGTTGTGGCATGCATGTAGATTTGCACCAAGTATTTCGCAGCTGCGCTTGCAATTAACTAGATATTATTTTCAGTGCTATGTTAATGTGTTTTCTTATTTTGCTCTTCAAATTGTGCTTTTCTGTGTTATCGTGCGAAATATTGTGACAATAATGGCGTGTGAAAAACGTAACACTAGGCTCCAAAGTAAACTGAGAAATAATAGTGACGACGAGCGTAGCTTACCAGCACCACTGTGTAATGAATTAACGGACATTCAAAGTAGTAATTTGGTAACTGCGCATAGGAAAATGAAGTGGGCGTCAAATAATGGTGTAGACAGTGAAACAGGTAGTGAACAGGAAAGCATTATCGATCGATCGGTCGGCAACAGCTCGCCTCACGAATCGGGGATGACAGAACACAATATTGCAAATACTGTAGACTCAGGTTTTGGGTTCTCACCGTTTTCTCAAATGAGTCAAGACACATTTTCCGCTTGTCAAAATGTGAATGTTGTCGGTGCAAATTCACTGCCGAAAAGCATAGAGGAACAGATTCCAAACACAAATACATTATTATTGCAATTAATGCAACAAATGAAACAAAATCAGAGACAAACACAAAAAAAGTAGTGTACAGTGGAGAAAAACTATGTTTGAAAGAGGATGTGAACAAAATACAGAAAGTATGTTTGGATAGGACTTTTTGGAAATAATGAAAAACGAAGGGAGATCTCCAAGAAGTAAAGAAAGTTTTGTCTGCAAAATACTGCAGTAAAACAAACCCTGTCCTTTCCTTGTGTAAACCCACTATGTGTTTGTGTACTCTTGTGTATTTGTCTTTCTCCTGTCTTTATGTGTTTAGCTAATAAGATTTATGTTGTAGAATTTTTCTGATAGTATGTTATTTTCTTTGTAAAGATGTTTAGACATTATTTATTCTGTTCTGTTTTAATGCTCATGTGTGAAGTTGATGTTTCAAAAGTTATTCTGATCTTTTATGTATGTACTCATTATTTTATATATTTACTTATGTCATAATTTTTGTAACAC
Organism: Schistocerca piceifrons; assembly: GCF_021461385.2. NCBI lineage: Eukaryota > Metazoa > Arthropoda > Insecta > Orthoptera > Acrididae > Schistocerca > Schistocerca piceifrons. The sequence goes on from NC_060140.1 coordinate 623,044,270, forward strand.
TGATCTGCATGTTTATTTCTATTCTTCTGTAAAGACTATACTACTACAAATGTTATCTGTATTGTTATGTTCTTTAGTGATGTATTTTGTACCTTTGTAATTGTATTCTTATGTTATAAAATTGTAATTGACACCAGTTCATCATATTATTAACTTGTAAGTTCCATTTCACTGCACACGTTTCTGTTGTTCGTAGTATATGGACAATTTGTGAGAAGTAGGGACTGTTAGTGTTTGCACGTGTGTTAATAATTCAGCAAGGGACTGGATAACAGCATTGCTCGTTCTAAGGACAAATCCAAAAACTTTGTGAGTGCACAAGTGATGGTTATGGACTTGCTATATTATCCACAAGACTCTTCAATGGTGATTGTGTACCTGCACAGTCACAACAGATGGCTGCTGGCCATCTCTACAAGGACTACAGTGGGTCTGCATCTTTGATGACCCACCAATACCATTATTTCTACAAGGACTACAGTGGGTCTACACCTTTGCTGACTCACCAGTACCATTATTTCTACAAGGACTGCAGTGGGTCTGCGCCTCTGGTGGCCCACCAATACCACAATCTCTACCATGACTACAGTGGGTCTGCTCTGTGATGACCTACCATCCAATATTCTTCAAAACTTCGACTGACTCTGCTGTGGGTTTGCTCTGTTGTGGCCCATTACCTGTCTGCATGTCAAGAGTCAGCACTGTCTTTCCGTTGGAAGGACAACACTACTTCTTCAAGACTGCATGGAAATCCACTACTTCCATGTGCATTTTCTTTTACTGCTGAGACTTTGAGAAAAACACTGCAATTTTACTGTGATGAATGATCAGGACTGTCTTTATGGACTGTGAGAAAATTTTAGTTTTTGACCGACATTGTATCAATAAGTGGGTGCATTTGATTTCTTTGTTATTGTAATTACGAAAAATTTTATCAAATCATTATTGGCCACTGCCCAAAACAATTTGTAAAATTTTTTGTGGAGAGCATGGGGGCTATGTAAGTAGGCTGTTTATGTTTTCTTATTGGTAACGCCACGTAGCGCTCTGTATAAAATCACTGGCTGTGCTGTGTGCAGTCTGTGGCTAGTTTGCATTGTTGTCTGCCATTGTAGTGTTGGGCAGCTGGATGTGAACAGCACGTAGCGTTGTGCAGTTGGAGGTGAGCCGCCAGCAGTGCTGGATGTGGGGAGAGAGATGGCGTAGTTTTGAAATTTGTAATACTGGATATCATGAACTGCTATATACATTATGACTTTTGAACACTATTGAGGTAAATACATGTTTGTTCTCTATCAAAATCTTTCATTTGCTAACTATGCCTATCAGTAGTTAGTGCCTTCAGTAGTTTGAATCTTTTATTTAGCAGGCAGTAGTGGCGCTCGCTGTTTTGCAGTAGTTCGAGTAACGAAGATTTTTGTGAGGTAAGTGATTTGTGAAAGGTATAGGTTAATGTTAGTCTGGGCCATTCTTTTGTAGGGATTATTGAAAGTCAGATTGCGTTGCGCTAAAAATATTGTGTGTCACTTTAGCGCATGTTTGAGTACGTTCAGTTTTGCTCAGCTGTTTGAAAAGCAAATAATGTAAGATGTTTATCAGCACAGTAATTCAGAAATTTTTCTAAGGGGACGTTTCAACTGGTGTTCACGGAAGTATTATGTTGAACACGGCACTTCTGACAACAAACAATTAAAAAGTCCACACTATATTGCTGGTACGTATGGCCATGTTCAACATGATTTATCACTGGCCCAGGTGGCCGAGCGGTTCTAGGCGCTACAGTCTGGAACCGCGAGACCACTACGGTCGCAGGTTCGAATCTTGCCTCGGGCTTGGATGTGTGTGATGTTCTTAGGTTAGTTAGGTTTAAGTAGTTCTAAGTTCTAGGGGACTGATTACCTCAGAAGTTAAGTCCCATAGTGCTCAGAGCCATTTGAACCATTTTTGAACATGATTTAGCGATGATTTCCGAAGGCAGTGGACCTACTACCGACAGCATCAGCGATCTACCTAAAACCTTCAAAGTAAGTTAGTAATTCGTCGGCGTTCGGTAACGTATCACGTTGACCTGCTATACTTGGATAATTACAATCAAGTAACTTAATGATTATGTGTGAAACAGGTATTAATGTATGGACTTCATTTTTTTGAATGGTATACTGATACCCAACCCAATTATAACTTCCCAAGCAGAGTGTCTGAATTTCATCCAGCTGAAGGCAGCGTTAAACTTGCAGATACTATTGCCTTCTCGCCTTTGTCGAAAGAGAAATGAATCTGTAGTCACGGCTGTGGTGGGAACCAACTTTATCACTTGAATAGGTATAACTACGTTCCAATAGTAATCTTTCTTATCTCAAAGAGTCGACAGTAAAAACGATCGTAAATAGGGGCGACAGCTTACTCCTGAAATTATTTAATTTTTAGCATTGAGTAGAGTACAGTATGTCGATAATGTACAAAGTCAGGAAAAGAAGGTACTTGATGGTGAGAAGTAGCTTTCTGTTGTTGTCGTTGTGTTCATCAGTCCGAAGACTGGTTTGATGCAGCTCTCCACGCTACTTTATCCCGTGCAAGCCTTTTCATCTCCGAATAACTAATTCAAATTACATCCCTCTGAATCCGCTTACTATGTGCATATCTTGGTCTCTCTCTACAATTTTGACTCCCCTCCCCCAGTCGCCTCCTCCACATTCCCTCCAAGATTAAATTGGTGATCCCTTGACGTCTGACCAAAATGTGTCCCATCAACCCATCCCTTCTTCTAGTCAGATTGTACCACAAATATCTTTTCTCACCAGTTCTATTCAGTACTACCTCATTAGTTCCATGATCTAACCACCAAATCTTAAGCATTCTTCTATAGTGCCACATTTCCAAAGCTTCTATTCTCTTCTTGTCTGAACTGTTTATCTTCCACGTTTCATTTCCATACACGGCTACACTCCATAAAAATACGTTCATAAAGGACTTCCTAGCACTTATATCTATATTCGATGTTAGTAAATTTCTCTTCGTCAGAAACGCTTTTCTTACTATTGCCAGTTTGCATTTTATATTCTCTCTACTTAGGCCATCATGAGTTATTTTGCTGCTCAAATAGAAAAATTCATCTACTGCTTCAAGTGGTTCGATTCCCAATCCAATTTCCTTACCATTACTTGATTTAATTCTACACTACGTAATCCTTGTTTTGCTTTTGTTGATGTTCATCTTGTATTTTCCTTTCAAGACTCTGTCCATTTTGTTCAACTGCTCTTCCGAGTCCTTTGCTGCCGAGCTGAGTGGCCGCCGGAGGTTCGAGTCCTCCCTCGGGCAAAGGTGTGTGTCTTGTTCTTAGCATAAGTTAGTTTAAGATAGTTTAAGTAGTGTGTAAGTCTAGGGACCGATGGCCTCAGCAGTTTGGTCCCTTAGAAATTCACACATACACAGTCCTTTCCTGCGTCTGACAGAATTACAATTTCAACGGCAAAATCTAAAAGCTTTTATTTCTTCTCCTTGGGCTTTAATTCCCTCTCCGAGTTTTTTTTTATATTTCCGTTCTGCTTGCTCAATGTACAGATCGAATAACATCGGGATAGGCAACAATTTTGTCTCACTACATTCGCAACCACTGCTTCCCTTCCACGCTTCTCGACTATTATAACTGCCGTCTGGTTTCTGTTAAAGTTGTAAATAACTTTTCGCTCCCTGTGTTTTACCCCTGCTATCTTCAGAATTTGAAGGAGAGTATTCCAGTCAACATTGTCAAAAGCTTTCTCTAAGTGTACAAATGGTACAATTGTAGGTGTGCCTTTCCTTAATCTATCTTCCAAGAGAAGTCGTAGGGTCAGTATTGTCTCACATGTTCCAAAATTTCTACGGAATCCAGACTGATCTTCCCCAAGGTCGGCTTCTACCAGCTTTTCCATTCTTCTGGAAATTCATATTAGTATTTTGCAACCGTGACTTAATTAACTAATAGTTTGGCAATATTCACACCTGTCAGCACCTGCCTTCTCTGGAAGTGTAATTGTTATGTTCTTGAAGTGTTAGAGTATTTCCCACACATCCCGCACACCAGAGTTTTGACATTGTTGGCTCACGCAAGTCTATCAGTAGTTCTGACGCAATGTTGTCTGCCCCCAGGGCCTTGTTTCAACTTAAGTCTTTGAGTTCTCTGTGAAATTCTTCTCGTAGTATCACATCTGCCGTCTCATCTGCATCTATGTCCTCTTCCATTCCGGTAAGATTGCCTTCAAATTTATCTTCCGCCTTTCAGCTTTCCCTTCTTTACTTACGGATAGTTTTCCGCCTTAGATCTTGATATTCGTACAGCCGGTTCTGTTTCCTCCAAAGGCCTCTTTAATTTTCCTGTAGGCGTTATCTATCTCTCCCCTAGAGAAATAAGATTCTAAATTCTTACATTTGTCGTTTAACCTTTCCTGCTTAGATATTTTGCGCTTCCTGTAAATCTCATTTTTAGACTTTCATGTTCCGCCTGCTCCATTTGCTAGTTTTAAAAATTATGTGACAATGACTTGACAGCAGTTTTCTTGGGTACATGGTATGATACAACACGTCATTGATTCAAATGGATGTAATGCGCAGAAACTGATTTAAACTGAAGAAAAACTGGCAGTATTTTTGTGGTAGGTGATTAACATTAACTTTTTTCTTGCCATCTGAAGACATTGTGGAGGCAGATGATTTAATCCCAGCGGCTGATGGCTCACCAACCATTGAAATGCGCCTTTTTCTTGAAATAATAACTGAAAATATAACGTACTAATGAAAAATCACAGAGGCCTAAAATGGTGAAAAATAATATACTGCTAAATTACAGTAGAGTTCCGCAGTAAGGCGACATTTATCGGACGGCCAATACTACCACTGCCCGTATGCTCGGTGTTGAGGGAGCATATGGGAAGACTGCTTTCCCGTTCCCCACGTCACTTCCCCCACAGTACTAGCGTGGCGCACGGCGCGAGAAACTATGCCACAACCACAACGCCATGCGATCTGGTTCACGCGCATGTCGTCTCACCATCCCGTCGCATCCCAATTTGCGCGGTCCCACACGAACGTGCTATCCATGAAAGTGCTCCCTGCCTTGCGTCGCGGCACACGCGCCATGCAGCGCTTGCGCTTAAGTCGGAGGATGCGAGTGGACAGATGAAAGTTCAATCTGCAGCGTCTGGACAGGCACCCAATAGGGAGCTCCATTGTTGGGCTCGCTATGGAGCCCGTTAGGAAGGTAGTGTTCAGGACCAAAAAGAAAGTCAGTGTGCCTTCGGTTTGTCTGCCAGGGGGCCTCATCTGAGATGTGAAGGAGGCCTTGCCTGAACAATCGAGCGCGTACGGTGTAATCGTCTGCAAGTTGTGGTTCACGTTGGCACCAAGGGTTCTGAAGACGCTGTCAGGTCATACGGGCGGCTGGCAGAGAAGGCTGCTGGCCTCACTCGTGAGGTGCAAGCAGAGCTCGCAATCTGCAGCATTGTTCCCAGCGTTGATCGGGGTCCTTCTGTTTGATGCCTCTACCAAAGGCTTCGCTGACTCTGTGACGGTCGTGGCTGCAGCTTTCTGGACCTACTTTGTTGGGTGAAGAATTGTGGGACTCCCCTTGATGGGTCAGTGGTGCACTACACAAAGGAAGCAACTACTCGGTTAGCATAGTTGTTGTGGTTACACATAGTTTTTTTTAGGCTATGGCTTAGTTTGAGGTATTCTGATGAATACTTACCAGTAGACTAACAGATGGTGAAGTCAGACTGCGTTCAAAGTAAAGACACTTCGACTGTTAAAAATTTTATCTGTAAACTGTCGAAGTACTCCTTACAGAGTAACCGGGTTTACTGTTCTCCAGGAAATTTATCGCGCTCAAGTTAGTCTCTGGACCGAAAGCTGGCTGAACCGAGAAGTATAAAGTTCTTAAATATTAAGCGAGTCATGGAATGTATATGGGAAAGACTGTTTAGACGCCGTAGGAGAAGGTGTGTTCATTGCAATTGACAAAAATATTGTCTCTATTAAAGTGGAATTTGAATGTAACAGTGAAGGCATACACACCCACATAACAGGTCTACACGAAATCAGATTAGCTGTTTCATGGTTTCACCTTCCACTCGACTCCGCTACTACAGTTTTAGACTCATTCAAAGGAAGTCCACGGGTAGTAACGCGGAAATACCCAGATCATGCAATATTAGTTGGAGGCGACTTTAACCTGGGGCCCCTATGGATTCATTGCAGTTTGTAAGAAAAGGCAGTATTGCGAAATGCTTTTGTACTTTTTTCCGAAAACTGTCTTGAGCAGGTAGTTTGACAGCCCTCATGCAATGGAATTATTTTAGACCTTGTAGCTACAAACAGGCATGACCCTATCGTCGATGTCAGTATACAGCAGTGGTTCCCTACCTTCCCCAAGAAAATCATCAACGTCAATTTCTAAATAAAGTTTAGGATAGAAAAGAATTTTCTTTGAATATATTTATACTTAAAATGAAAAAAAGATAAATGATATATAGTTCTGAAAGGGGTTTATTAAACTACAAACTAATGAGTCAGTGAGACAATTGATAATGCTTATTTCTGACAACCTGTTTAATAGAATGCTGAAGCAGTTCTCACTGCATAGCGAGTACTACTTTCAACTCCTTCCAAGATAAAGTTCGCCATTCACACGAAGGGCATACACTACAAAACGTGCTTTCTCTGCACCACTCCTCTCCCTAAGAACACTTTCTTCATCAGGATCCTGCGAATCCATTTTAAATCATCCAAGTTAAAATGTGTCTAGTATACTGTTTGTAAATCACGATACTGCTGTACTCCTTGCTTCTAACCTGGCAGGGATTGGAAAAATTCAGGTTGCCAATGCTTTTTGTTGACCGCTGCCACTAATAATAATGACGTTAATAATAATAACAATAACAGTAGGTAAGCTCTGCAGCAATATCATAATAATTACGAACTTACTATTGTATGAAGCACTACGGCCACTCCACCGAATAACGGAAATGAAAGAAGATCACTAAGTAGTGGAAACACGACCGTGGCGGGCGATAATACCCTTGCACCGGTCGCCAACACCTGTGGCCCTCATTTTGAAAAACGAATGGGCCGTTCCCTGTCTGCACAGGCGGTCGCGTCCTGCCTCTTCTTGCCACCTCCGTCCGGCCAGAGTTGCTCCACGCAACTACCCTGCATCGATTGCTCTGTCCGCCGTACTGCTGATCGCGCCATCTCGCGCCCGCCGTCGCTAAAACAGAGCTGGCGCTGCGAGGCGAGCGCGTCCACCAGGAGAACCAGAACATCTCAGAAGCGAATAAGCAAAGGACAAACAGAACCCTGCTATTGGAAGGCGGCCGAGCCGCACTCCTCAAATCCAAATAAGATACCTACTATGGACGCATTATTAAGGAAACCTATGATGAAGTTTGCATTCGAATATGGTTATGAAGCACTCACGATTGCAGAAATGAATATTTGATTTCATGACAACGTCAGATTAAGAGCCTCCAATATCCGAGACTTCCAGTATGATTTCGTGTCTAATTCTTTTGATCTCAAATCGTTCGTCGACCAAACATGTTTAAGAATCATGAAACATACTGAAGGCTCGGCAAATTTTGTTCATATGAGAGGGGAAGTTAGTAAGGTGAAATGAGGATTTTCAGTTTACCTTTCGAGACACCACACGACATTACCCGAAATACAACTGCACCACATGGCACGCTGCTACAAGTGATCAATTAGAAGTGGGCCATAAACAAGAATTTTCATGTCAACAGTGGTAGAAGAAGAATGTAAGAATGGAATCGAAGAGACACCTACAATCATGTATCTACATATATAGCTTGAAAGTACTACTCTTACATGTCGATCACCCCGGAACATATCAGTGCTCCGTTCAAACATAACGGGACTGTTTTCCCTACTCATCTTCATTAACTTAGGATGTAGAGCCATATATCATTAGGGGTAAGATAGATATTGCCTAGAGAAAAATTAAAGAGACCTTTGGAGAAACGAGAACCAATTCTATGAATGTCAAGAGCTCAGATAGAAACCCAGTTTTAAGCAAAGAAGGGAAAGCAGAAAGGTGGAAGGAATATATAGAGAGTCTATACAAGGGCGATGTACTTGAGGACAATATTATGGAAATGGAAGAGCATGTAGAAGAAGATGAAATGGGAGATATGATACTGCGTGAAGAGTTTGACAGAGCACTGAAAGATCTGAGTGGAAACAACGCCCCGAGAGTAGACAACATTCCAATATAACTACTGATAGCCTTGGGAGAGCCAGCCCTGACAGAACTCTACCATATGGCGAGCAAAATGTATGAGACAGGCGAAATGCCCTCAGACTTCAAGAAGAATACGATAATTCCAATCCAAACAGATGTGAAAATTACTGAACTATCAGTTTAATAAGTCACGGCTGCAAAATACTAACACGAATTCTTTACAGACGAATGGAAAAACTGGTAGAAGCCGACCTCCGGGATGATCAGTTTGGATTCCATACAAATGTTGGAACACGTGAGGCAATACTGACCCTACCTTAGAAGATAGATTAAGGAAAGGCAAACCAACGTTTCTAGCATTTCTATAATTAGATAAAGCTTTTGATAATGTTGACTCGAATACTGTCTTTCAAATTGTGAAGGCGGCAGGGGTAAAATACAGGGAGCAAAGGCTATTTACACTTTGTACAGAAACGAGATGGCAGTTATAAGAGTCGAGGGGTATGAAAGGGAAGCAGTGGTTGGGAAGGGAGTGAGACAGGATTTTAGCCTATCACTGATGTTATTCAATCTATATATTGAGCAAGCAGTGTTGGAAACAAAAGAAAAATTCGGAGTAGGAATTAAAATCCACGGAGAAGAAATAAGAATTTTGAGGTTCGCCGATGGTATTGTAATTCTGCCAGAGACCTGGAAGAGCAGTTGAACGGAATGGACAGTGTCTTTAAAGGAGGATATAAGATGAACATCAACAAAAGCAAAACGAGGATAATGGAATGTAGTCGATTTAAATCAGGTGATGCTGAGGGAATTAGATTAGGAAATGAGACAATTAAAGTAGTAAATTAATTTTGCTATTTGGGGAGCAAAGTAAGTGATGATGGTCGAAGTAGAGAGGATATAAAACGTAGACTGGCAATGGCAGAGAAATTTTTTAACATCGAGTATAGATTTTAATGTCAGGAAGTCGTTTCTGAAAGTATTTGTGTGGAGTGTAGCCTTGTATAGAAGTGAAACATGGACGATAAATAGTTTAGACAAGAAGAGAATAGAAGCTTTCGAAGTGTGGTGCTACAGAAGAATGCTGAATGAAGATTAGATAGGTAGACCCTATAACAAATGAGGAGGTACTGAATAGAATTGGGGAGAAAAGAAATTTGTAGCACAACTTGACTATAAGAAGGGATCGGTTGGTAGGGCATGTTCTGAGGCATCAAGGGATCACCAATTTAGTGTTGGAGGGGGTTGTGGCGGGTAAAAATCGTAGAGAAAGATGAATACACTAAGCAGATTCAGAAGGATGTAGGTTGCAGTAGGTATTGGGAGATGAAGCTTGCACAGGATAGAGCAGCATGGAGAGCTGCGTCAAACCAGTCTCTGGACTGAAGACCACAATAACAACAACAACTTCATTAACTAATATTTTTCTACGTTTAGAGCTGTCTGATGTTCCTCGCTTCAACTAGCTACTTAAGTCATCTTGCATCTTCCTACAGTTACTCAACGTCGACACCTCCCCATACACCACAGCAACATAAGCAAACAACCGCTGATTGCTGCGCATCCTATCTGTCAGATCACTTATGCATATAGAGAATAATAGTGTTCTTATCACAATTCTCTCGAGCACTCCTGTTGATATCTTTGCCTATGATGAACACTCGCCGACAAGGGCAACGTACTGGGCCTGTTATCTAAGAAGCTTCGAGCCACCCACATATCTGAAAACTTGTTCTATATCCTCCTACCTTCATTAATAGTCTACAGTGGATCACCCTGTCAAACGCTTTTCGGAACTCTAGGAATATAGAATCTGCCTATAGCCCTTCGTCCATAGTTCGCAAGATATCATGCGAGAAAAGGGCATCCTGAGTTTTCCATGAGGGATGCTTTTTAAATCCATGCTGATTTGTGGGCTTTTCCGTCTCAGGTTGCGTCATCATAGTCGAGCTGAGAATGTGTTCAAAAATTCTACAGCATAATTATGTTAATGATAATGGTATGTATTTTCGCGGTTCCGTTCTTTCGCTCTTCTCACATACAGGAGTAACCTTCGCTTTTTTACAGTCGCTTGGGACTTCGCGCTAGGCGAAAAATTCGCTATAAATGTAAGTAAGGGACAAATGCCATCGAGCATTCATGTTAAATCCGGAATGGGATTCCATCTGGACTTGCGAGTTTCAGTTGTTTCTCTACTCCAGGGATGCCTATTACTATGCGTTCCAGAAGGAAATGAAAATGGTTCAAATGGCTCTGAGCACTATGGGACTTAACAGCTATGGTCATCAGTCCCCTAGAACTTAGAAGTACTTAAACCTAACTAACCTAAGAACAGCACACAACACCCAGCCATCACGAGGCAGAGAAAATCCCTGACCCCGCCGGGAATCGAACTCGGGAACCCGGGCGTGGGAAGCGAGAACGCTACCGCACGACCACGAGATGCGGGCGTTCCAGACGGAAGTGTGTGCGATGGCTAAAGGACAGAATGTTTGTACGATTCTTCTACGTGAACAGTTTCCAAAAGACAAAATTTAAAACTTCAACTGCTTTTGCTTTCTTTCATTGCCACCCCACATTGGGACAAATGATTGGATAGAAACCTTTAACACACTTATCGATTTCACATAGGACCACAATTCTCCCAGGTTATCGGCAAGTTATGACGGCGATCATACGATGCATGTCTATTAACTACTGTCTGTCGTCATTTGCACTTACTCTTTTGAACTGAGAGAATAACAATCTTTGCTTCCTCAGTATATTCCGAATGTTAGTGTCCAACAATGGTGGGGCTTTATCCGTCCTTAAACCGCTTATTCTGCACATACTTCCGTAGAGCCCAATTACAATCGCCGGCTGCAGTGGTCTCGCGGTTCTAGGCGCGCAGTCCGGAACCGTGCGACTGCTACGGTCGCAGGTTCGAATCCTGCCTCGGGCATGGATGTGTGTGATGTCCTTAGGTTAGTTAGGTTTAAGTAGTTCTAAATTCTAGGGGACTGATGACCACAGCAGTTGAGTCCCATAGTGCTCAGAACCATTTGAACCATTTTTAACCAATTACAATCCGTGTAAACTGTACACATCATTCCTCCACGTCCGTTATACTGCAACTAAATGATATAAATTCCTTGCCTAAGTGGGACACTAACAACTGCGAATCTACTGTTTGCAGCAAAAATAGTCTTCTTTTTTATCCTAGCAACCAGATTGATTTATGGCTTAGCAGTTTGCTTGCTTGTATTCCTGAAAGAGTACCCCCCAGATAATGTCGCCTTGCTGGCGGTTGTTATATCTATCCAAGTGATCTGGATGACAAGCCGGTGCTCTCCTGTGGATACTTCCCGATGTCTTCGTGGTAATGGGTGTGTCTCTTTAAGTCCACCAATGGACTGTGTAAGTTGCTGCCTCCTCCAAGTTGACCGAAGTTGGGGGATTGCTTGGTTTAAGTTTTGCATCTGTCGGCCACCTCTTCAGTCGTTCTGGGTTTCAGTAACATCTCTGTGATGTTTCGGTTAGATTCGGCCGCGTCGAGTTGCGGGCCTTAGTTTCCGGCCGTTTCCTTTGAACTCCTGGTAGCCTGGCATTTCCATCTTGACTATGGTTTCACAGAGGCACTGTGCTGTTTCGCACCGGAATTTTATTTCTCTCCAGCATTTGTTTACTGAAACTACTCCTCAACCACTGTCATGGAACCGGCCGTTAACACACACCTTAGTGTGTTTTAGTCTTTCCGGTGTGAGGGCCACGCCTTCTAGAAGACGACGCCGGTCTGACGTGCATGAAGAACGCCCGCACCTGCGACCACCCAGCGACGGCGGCTTGGCAGGCGGCTCGCAGAATCCAGAGTTACGTAAGGCATTATGCACAGTAAAAAGCTTGCCTAAATTGTCTTCTTGTTTAACTGAAACAGGATGTAAGATTTTATTAAGTACGGTGGCAATCGTGCATAATTGAAGCTTGCCTTGAATGTATACGTGGCCAGTCCCTAAAATGGTTGTTTTCTCTTAAATGCTTGGAACCGTCTTTTTCCTTTTTTTAAAAAAAGGTTGTTGCTTTAAATTATATTTTATAAACCCCTGGGAAATTTTTAATTGAAGAGTTTTGGCTTGTTTAAATCAAGTGTGTTACTAAATGGTGAAATATGTTTTCCCTTAATTTTGCCTAGCCGTTCCACGTTTCCTTGGCCGTGCTTTTTTAAAAACTGCTATTATATTTTGTTTGGTCATGTCGGGCTGCTCACAGAATGTCGGGATTCCCACCGAATGTTTACATCGTCCGCTGCCTCGCACACGCGCTTTAGGATCGAGCGTAAATAGACGTCCTCGGTTGGTCGCTGCCGCCATGGAACATTTTAAATTATTCCTGGAAATTGGGTTTGAACTAGCAACACGCAGTTCTTCGCCTCACTGCGTACACCACCGCCATTATTTCAGTAAGAAAACGCTGCTGCTGGCATGCATGGGCCTTCCTTTCACTATTACGTACTGAACAAGACAGGTTCCAACTTCCTCTTGCAACTCACCTGCAGAGCAGCAAGTTATTAATATAACTTTTTCTTTTTCTCCTCAGTAGCATTTGCCATAAATTCTGTGCTTTTTTTCATTTAAGATGTGTAATCTCTCGTTTTGTAACTTTAAAGTGTAAATTCAGGCAATGGTTATTCATTTGTTTTGAAGAACCGGTAATCCATTGGAATTTTGGATGTTTCATTTTGTAACCACTCAATTTAAGATTTTCTAACAATTCTGAACGGTGGGAGACTGTGTATCTTTAACGACTCAACTTTATTTACATGTATACAAGGAGGCAATTAAACCATCACGAAACCGCACGTGTACTATACAAGGGATCTACAGCCCACACATAGTGAAGTTATTGTAGACCCTGTAGCTACAAATACGCCTGACGTTTTCGACTCAGCCATTGTAGAGAAAAGGAATAGTGGTTATGATATCATCGTAACGATATTGGTTACTGAATTTTATAACTCAATTAAGAATGCTAGGAGAGTATTTTTGCTAGAGAGAGCAGACAAGTTGCTAGCATCCCAGTTCGACAGTAAAAGGCGAACATTTATGTCCAGTGTGAAAGAAGTAGAGGAATTAAGCACAAAACTGAAACGGGTTGTAAATCGTGCTCTGAAGAGGTATGTTCCAGCTAAGTGGATTAAGGACCGAAAATACAGCCTGTGGTTTAATAACAAAATTTGGAAAATGCTGAGGAAGCAAAGAGGATAGCGCTCTCGGTTCAAAAGACAGTGAGAAAATGACGACAGGCAAAAGTAGTATAGACTCGTGGGTCTGTTAAAGGATTGACGCGGGAAGCAGACGGTTGCCACTGTCATACCTTGCCAAAACATCTCGCCGTGATCCAAGAAAATTATTGTCCTATGTGAAATGGTTAAATGGGTCGAAGTCTTCTATCCAGTTATTCGTTGAACAACCTGGTGTTGGAACAAAAGACAAGCAGAAGTTTTAAATTTCACGTTTCAGAACTCATTCGTACACGGGGATAATAGAAACATAGAATCTTTTGACCACTTCTCAGACTCCCATATGGGGGACATAGTATTAGGCATCACTGGTGTGGAGAAACAACTGGAATATTTGAAAACAATAAGTCGCCAAATCCAGATGGAATCAGAGTTCGGCTTTACAAAGAGTTCTGTACGGCACTGGCCCCTTACTTAAGCTTGCATTTATCGCTAAACTTCTGTTCAGAGCAAAGTCCCAAGTGACTGATTCGTATTGTTACAGGCGTTTCCCGCCGTTTTAGGCCACTCCATTAGTCCAGAGAGAAAACTGGAGGGCAGAGTTGGTGGCTTTAAATGTATTGACTCTAATTGTACCACAAGGTCAAGATCATCTAGAACTTGCACGTCTACTGGTATCATTTTCGATTTGTGACTGGATTGGATACTTCTTGGCACGGGGGAGACAGAATTTCATCTTGAAACTTCCTGGTAGATTAGAACTGTGTGCCGGACAGAGACTCGATCTCGGGACCTTTGAGCTCCTATAAGGTTTGGAAGGTAGGAGACGAGGTACTGGCAGAAGTAAACCTGTGAGGACGGGGCGTGAGTCGTGCTTGGGTAGCTCAGTTGGTAGAGCACTTGCCCGCGAAAGGCAAAGGTCCCGAGTTCGAGTCTCAGTCCGGCACACAGTTTTCATCTGCCAGGAAATTTCATATCAGCGCGCACTCCACGGCAGAGTGAAAATCTCATTCTAGAATTTCGTATTGGATGAATGCTTATTGACAGATGTAGAAGTAATTTCAGGTGTGCATCTTGGATGTGTGTTCGGAACCGCCGGCCGGTGTGCCCGAGGGATTCTAGGCGTTTCAGTCTGGAACCAGCCGACCGCTATGGTCGCAGGTTCGAATCCTGCCTCGGGCACGAATGTGTGTGATGTCCTTAGGCTAGTTAGGTTTAAGTAGTTCTACGTTGTATGGGACTGATGACCTCAGATGTTAAGTCCCATAGTGCTCAGAGCCATTAGAACCATTTTTGTTTGGACCCTTGCTGTTGAAATTGTATATTAATTACCGAGCGGATAATGTTAATAGTAACGTCAGAGGTTTTGCAGATGAAACCGTTATCTGTAGTGAAGTTATGTGTGGAAAAAGCTGCACAAATATTCAATCAGATCTTGATAAGATATGAAAGTGATGCAAAGATTGGCAATTTGCTTTAAAATTTTAGGTATGTAAGATTTTACAGTTCAAAAAACGAAAATACCTCGCAAGCTTTTGCTACAGTATCTATGAGTCATAGGTGGTATCGATTATCTCATACAAATACCTGGGTGTAACGATTTGTACGGAGATGAATTGAATGATCACACAAGCTCAGTCGCAGGTAAATGAAGAGCTAGACTGCTTTTCATTAGTAGAATATTACGGAAATGCAATCAATCTACAAAGGGGATTGTACATAAAACGCTCATTCAAGCCACCCTGGGATATTGCTCACGTGGGTGGAATCAGTACTGTATTGGTATTGAACGTGCACACTGAAGGAGAGCATGAATGGTTACAGGTGGATGTTGTCAATGAGCAGCTAAATATCTGAGCTGGCAGACTCACCAAGATACAAGAAAACTATTCCAGGAAAGCCCGCTTATAAAGTGACTAGAATGAACTATATCCCCAAAAGTATAGTTCCCAATTTCCCTCTGTTCCATACATGAATGGAATGGATGAAAACGCCTAAAAACTGGTACAATTGGAAGTAACCTCAGTTATGCACTTCATCGTGATTTGGAGAGTATAGATGTAGATGTAGATTATCTGAGCAAAATACTGAGACACCCCTATATAATGCGGAACTAATCACCAGATGGTACGAGAGGCGGACCCGTCAATGTTTGAAGGGTGTGGGGAGTATCATGCTGTCAGTAGAGAAACAGTAACGGGAGAATGGATCGATCAAGGGAGTTAAGTGACTTCTAACGTTATCAGTCACTGGATGTCACCTGGGTAACGGATCCAACAGTGACCTTTCAAACCATCTACAGCTGCTCGTGTCGACTGTCGGTGATGTGACAGTCAAGTGGAAACGTAAAGGAACAACCACAGCGAAACCAAGACTTGGCAAACCCGGTGTACTGACGGAGAGGAAGGATCGAGCATTGCGGAAGGTGTTAGTAAAAATCGCATAAAATCAGCGAAAGGAATCAACCATGAGTTACAAAGTTCTACCAGCATTCCAATTAAGAAAATTTTTCATGAGGAGTTGAAAAGAATGGGGTACAGTGGTCGGGCAGCTACTTACAAGTCAGACATTTCTGTAGTGAACGCCAAAAGACGCTTGGCGAATCCATTGGACAGTGGGCGACTGGAAACGAGTTATTTGGAATGATGATCACGCTATACCCTGTGGCATTTCGATGGAACCATGTAGGATGGCGAATGTCTGGTGAACGTTTTCTGTCCTTACGTGCTATGACCACATTGCATTACAGAGGCGGTGGTGTAAGTAAGGGGGCGTATTCAGTGGTTAGGGTGTGGTCTCTTTATTGCACTTCAGAAAACGCTTAATGCAGAGTGATATGAAACCACTTTCCAGCTTTTTGTGCTACGTATGGTAGAGGAACCGTTCGGTGACGAGGATTGTTTTCATCACCATGACAATTCACCCTGTCATAAAGCAGCATCTGTGAGGCAATGGTTTCTGGATAACAACATTTCTGAAGTTAGGTACTCTGTCCAGAATCCCAGAATGGACCCAATGCAATACTTGACATAAAAATATAGAGTGTCGTACCGTGTCATAATGTATAAAACTGTGCCAACCAACTTGTCGGTCACGGTTACAGTGGCCTCCTTCTGGGTCTACTGCTCGATGGAAAACCTTTAGGATGAGTCACCACTTTCACTTCACTCCAGACTTCAGCGTGAGACACCATAATTTTTCTGGTTAAGGCTCTTGGGGAAGAGTGCAAATGACGTTTCTCCACAGACCTTCAGACACTTTGCTGAAAGTGTCGCAACCAGAATTCAACGTGGAGGCCGGAAATACCGCATATCAATGTCCAATAAATGTAGATACTAACCAGAAATCAAAAGGAAGAGCCCAGAAGAACGTTTATAGCTTTCCTGTTTAACAAAACGTTGAAGCGATTTGCCTCATCAACAAGCACTCTGCCGAGAACCAGACACAGCGCTTGCGAATCATGTGCCAACTTTCGCCACAACAAAAGCTGGTGAGATCGAGGGGTGTCTGTCTTTTAGTTGCAAGCGACAAGCAAAGGAAATACACAATATAGTAGCTTTTAGGCAACTTCCAGATCACGTCGGCAGCTGTAATTTAGAACGTGGGTTGTAACTGACAAGGGGACCAGCCAGCAAATGGATTTTTATCATGTTTTATACCTGTGCTTGTAAGGGGTCTACCGCTCCTTACATATTGAGAACAACATATCTTTGCCTCAAACAGGTCGTAGTAAGTACTATCGACAGTCGAGCGCCCAGTGCGCCAGAATAGTCAGTGTTGAGTCTCCTGACAAGTAAGTTATTGGCTGTAAAGCGAGGAGGGCGGTTTTCGGCAGGACGGCCAACTGCGTTTACAATTGTTTAACGACTGTGTGTGTCACCCAACTCTGTGAGCCTGGCCTTCAGCATATACGGAAATGGCATTAACTGTGTGATTTGTTGATGTGTTTAAGTGTTCATTTTTGCACCGTGATTACGCGACAACCGCGGCGGGAACCCACGATTTTGGATTGCAGTGAGGATTGTGCACTCAGTGCTACCTGAAAAATATTGGCGATTGACCATATTAATAGGTGACCTTTGATGAGTTAACCGTTATTATTTTGCCAGACGAAGGGAGTAACTGCCTCACTCGTGCTATTTAGACAATAGATGTACAACATTAACAACAAAGTATCTACCGATTATTCCTACCTGACATCCCATTTAACTTTGTTAGATTTGATACGAAAGAACTCCCATGCAAATATTAACTGATCAGACTTTATCAGCTGCACACGGTCAGACTGTTCTAAACTGTTAGGCTATATCCACTTGTCAGTAATGGTGGGTTTAGTAAGGAAGTGTTTCACCCTGGCGTTCCGTGAGTGGGTATTGTGCAATTTGCGGACAGACGATGAGGTGGACATTGTGCAATTTTCGGACAGACGATGAGAAAAAGAGAATGACAATAGATGGTTTAATCACGTTTATCGCGAAAGAACATTGGCAGTGTTGGGACAATAAGCAAAAGATCAAATGGTAACGAAAACTTCACATTAGTTTACGTATGCATGAATAATCGAAAAACTGTGTGAAAAAAATCGTCGATAAACAGTACTTTATAATAGTTTTCATTGTGAAAATCTGTGTAACAATTTTCCAGGACAGTGTATTACGAAGTAATTTACAAAATTGCGAGCTAATAGAACGTTATAACACCTCACAATCAAAAGTAATAGGCAATATCGGACGACAGGGACAGTATTAATAAACTGTGTTGTGGAGTACAAGCACGGAAATTCGAGTGAAAAATAGTGCAATGCGAATATGAACGTGGGACGGCTACACATTACCGCGACGTAACTGATCACACATTCGTTACAAGCGTATCAGGGAAGTGCTGTACCATGACTTAACGCACGAAACTTGGTTTAAATCACGAAAATTTGTGTGGACCAATCAAATGATACGGATGAAGTAATGTGAGTGGCTAATGTTATTGTTGAGTGATGTCACGAAGACATACACAGCAGCCGCGTCAAAGAACGTCAGTCAGGAAGTGATTCGAAACAGCATCAGTTCCCGCCTTGTGAGAGTTTCGATGGCATAGACAAGCTACACCGAGCAGCGACCAATACGCAGTGGAGGCTGACATCTCGTGGTGAAGCTACGAAGTATCCTGTCCGCAGCGCCATTGGCCACCGATCAGCGAACTTGGACAACATCTGCACGCAACACGCCTGGCAGTCAGCGACAGTGATGCGTCAGCCAACAGTCGCCGCACAGAACGTGCCAATGGCACCGACAGCAGCGGCAGCGACTCGACTACACCCCATGCAAATGAGTAAGAAAATCAGCAAATTCGAGGAAAAATTTATAAAGTTTTGAAACTTCGGGAAAATACTCATATGGGGTTTAGTAACAAGAAACAGAAAAGTTCTGTAATGTAGGTAGGACACGTTCCCCTTTTACCCCTTCAAAAGTCAGTTTGTACCATATTTTTAATTTATATGCAGAAAGGCTCATTTTCGAACAGAGCACTTTTTAGTAAATATATTCCTCAAAAAATCGTACACGAAAAAGGTCCTGTGCACATTTTGATTCATACAAATGGTATTTGCGATATAAGAATTGGAATAGAATTCTGTTAATGCAATAGTTTGCATTTTTCCTTGCTTAGCTAATATTTAAATGAAAAGCCTAATGAAGTATATGGAAATATTTAGCAGCCTCTATATTCTACTTGATGATATTTCTTTTGCGAATAGTATTGTTGAAATTAGGAGTAAGTGCCAAGAATGAAAATGTCAAGTTCCCCTTCCCGTTCACTCAGCACTCCCCTACCACTATTTTCGCTGCCATTTCTACCTACCCAGTGTCCAGTTCACTTGAGTTAATGTTGTCGACTGGCAAAGTGGTGCCAGAGAATTCTGTTTTTGTGACGGTATGTATTAGGTTGTGGTGTTATGATGTGCTTCTTCTTAGTATCATTCCTTTTGTCTGGGCTGAAAAACAATAATGCTGGACTCTACTAAGTATTTTATTTGTGGTAAATCTGTTATGGAAGGAGAGACATCAATAGTGATGCAGGGCTTGGAAACTCTAATACACGCCAGCAAGGAATGGAAGGATGGGGATCATAATCTTCTACAAAACACTGGACTGATTGAAGTCCATAAGTTATGTAAACATGGATATATTAAGGAACGCAATAGAACGATTATCTGGAAAATCAGAATGCTGCACAAGCAGATGATACAAGTTTGAGATCCTCCTCCTCTTAGCCATTCAATTTTAAAAAAGACTGTTTCATATGTGCTGAAAAGTGTGACATAGAGGCGGAAACAGAAAACCCACTCCACAAACGTCGTGGAGTGTTTAAAGTTCTCTCTTTAACTGTGAAAAATATGCTGCTTGAGAAAGCAGAGAAACGCGATGATGATTTCGGTAGAAAGGTTGCCAAACACATCAACAGTGTTTTGTGTTTAATAGCTGCAGAAGCCAATCATCGTCAAGGTTGCTATGCTAAATTAGTGTCGAACCCCTCCTCTGTTTGAAAAAGAGAAACCATCAAGATATCAACTTCGATGCTGCTTTTCAAGTATTATGCAAATTTATAGGTAGTTCAGAGGAATATCAATTTTCACTGCTCGATTTGTTGCAGAAAGTTAATGAATGTCTCCAAGAAGGAGAGACAATGACTATAAAAACTCTGAAAAGTAAACTGACTGAACACTTCAGTGATGGGGTCTTGTTGGCCGCATTGCCAAAAAATACCCCAGTTGTATGTTTTCGTGGCAGTGGCCAAAAGCTTTTGAATCAATGGTACAATGAACGAGCTGTTAATGAAAAAGATGAGAGAAAGAGAATAGTAGAAGCAGCAGCAACTATCACCCCTGAAGCTATAAGAATGACTCCTTACAGTATTGCCGATTATCCAGATATCAATGACTTGACAATTCTGAAGTTATGATTCCTGACACTTTACACGAATTTTTGGAGGGTGTAGTTTTGTCAAAATGAAAGATAGTGAACAGTCTCCTTTAATAGAATGTACAGCAATATCCCATGCCATTGTGTGAGCTATAGGGCCTGGTTCAGTAATCTTCCCACTGCAACTTGGTCTTGCAGTGTACCTGTTTCGTTAAGTGGGATCAAAAAACATCACTGAAAATTTCTCGAATAAGGATTTCTCCTCTTCATATAGCACTGTAGCTTTATTTGAGGTTCCTGCCATTCAGTTCTGGAAACCAAATATTTCAAATGATACATTCTCACAGTTCGTTTTCGATAATGCTCACTTCAATATTGCAACAAAGACAGGCAAAGGTACATTCTACGCTATGGGTGGAATCAGGTGTGTGACTCCAGGGAGAGCGAGAGAACATCAGAAAGTAACGAAACTCTCTCTCATGCTGAGCTCTACTGAAACAGCAAGTGCCCAAAAAATTTGCTAACATTCCCAAGGCAGAAAAGAAATGGAA
This sequence comes from Schistocerca piceifrons, assembly GCF_021461385.2. Classification (NCBI taxonomy): domain Eukaryota; kingdom Metazoa; phylum Arthropoda; class Insecta; order Orthoptera; family Acrididae; genus Schistocerca; species Schistocerca piceifrons. Next base: position 623,065,180 of record NC_060140.1, read on the forward strand.
TTGAAGAAATTGTTCTGTAAAATGTCTACTCAGGACAATCATTCACTAAAGCAGCAGTGCCTACCAATCACGATTTCACTTGGATGATTGGAAAGTTTTTAGAGCTTTCTATTCCCGCATGGTATTGTTTTATGGAAGAAAACATAGCGGGAGAACCTTATACGCAATCAAATGTATTAGCACTTCCATTCATCGACAACTCGCCCACAGATTATAGCACTACTTTAACTTCTGTAACTTATGCCGTTACAGAGAGCAAAAAGACCACACAGCAAACATGTATTGTGACGTTTGAGCAACCATTCTACATGAAAGCGAAAGCTATAGTTGCAGTGGTGGCTAATGGAGGGAATGAGCTATTCACTAATGTAGTTATTCGACTAGGAGGCTTTCATTTGATAACGTGTTTTCTAGGAGCAATAGGATTCTTAATGAGAGACCGTGGACTCTCTCAACTTTTGGAGACACTATATGCTGCATATATTCTTTTCCCCCTATACTATCTGGTCGTGCATACAAGAGTGAAATTCAATCTCTCTCTGCAAT